>NC_090442.1:636842943-637214610 GCF_031143425.1 Pleurodeles waltl
ATCATTTGGCACTTCTCCGCCAGGAAGTCGCTGCTCTCTTGGCCAAGGGAGCCATAGAGAAAGTCCCTGTGCCAGGGGTAGATCGTGGTTGTTCTTCTTGCTAATTTCTGGTGCCGAAAAAGGGCAAGGGCTTACATCCTACCCTAGACCTTTGGGACCTTAATCACCTCAAGATGGAGAAATTCAGAATGCTCACCTTGGCTCAGGTCCTGTCTGCCTTAGACCCAGGAGACTGGATTGGACTTGCAGGACGCTTATTTCCACATTCCCATCCTGCCTGCCCACAGACGTTACCTGCGATTTGTGGTAGGTCACGAGCACTATCAGTTTACCGTGCTCCCCTTTGGCCTTACCAGCACCCCTCGGGTGCTCACAAAAGTGATGGCGGTGGTTGCAGCTCATCTGCGCAGGTTAGGGGTCTCAGTCTTCCCCTACCTCGACAACTGGCTGTTAAAAGCGGACTCGCCCCCAGAAAGTTGCCTCCCACCTCAAGACTTAGGCGAGCCTCCTGCACACGCTGGGGTTCACAATCAACATGCCAAAGTCACACCTTACTCCCTCTCAGACGCTCCCTTTCATCGGAGCTGTTCTGGACACAGTGCAGTTTCAGGCTTATCCTCCCGAAAAGCGAGTCCAAGATATTCAGGCTATGATTCCGATATTTCAGCCTCTATTCTGGTTTTCGGTGAGACTGACTCTGAGGCTGCTGGGCCTCATGGCGTCCTTCACCCTGCTAGTAACACATGCCAGATGACATATGCTGGCTCTGCAGTGGGACTTGAAGTTCCAGTGGGCGCAGCATCAGGGAAATCTCTCGGACATGGTCCAGATCTCGGAGGGGACTGCAAAAGACCTGCAGTGGTGGCTTTCGAATCCGCATTGGTTCCACAGCAGAGCCCTCTCCCTTCCCCAACCATATATATCCATAGTGATAGATGCGTCACTTCTGGGTTGGGGCGGCCACATGGGAGAGGTGGAAATCAGAGCCCTCTGGTCTCCGGCGGAGTCTGGGCTCCATATCAATCTTCTAGATCTCCGGGTGGTCAGGCTTGCGTTGAAAGCATTTCTTCCCTCTCTCAAAAGGAAAGTAGTGCAAGTGTTCACGGACAGCACTACTGCCATGTGGTACTGCAA
Organism: Pleurodeles waltl; assembly: GCF_031143425.1. Classification (NCBI taxonomy): domain Eukaryota; kingdom Metazoa; phylum Chordata; class Amphibia; order Caudata; family Salamandridae; genus Pleurodeles; species Pleurodeles waltl. The sequence continues at coordinate 636,844,078 of NC_090442.1, forward strand.
CAAACAGGGCGGGGTAGGGTCCTGGACCCTTTGTCAGGAGCCACTATGCCTCTGAGCATGGCTGGAACATAAGGGCATTACCCTGGTGGTTCAACATCTGGCGGGTTCTCTCAACGCCAAAGCGGCCGAACTCAGCCATCGATGCACAGCAATCACGAATGGCATCTCCATCTGGAGGTGGGACAAGGTCTCTTTCAGCAGTGGGGAGAGCCTTGGTTAGATCTGTTCGCCTCCGCATAGAACGCGCAATGTCAGCTGTTTTGCGTGTTGGAGTTTCCAAGGTGGTACTCGCTCAGAGACGCTTTTCAGCTCGAGTGGAACTCCGGCCTCCTTTACGCATTTCCACCTAAACCACTTCTGCCCAGAGTTCTCAAGAAGATCAGGAACGAGGAGTAGTATTCTTTGAAAAGTCAAAGATTAATTTTGGCAAATGCACATTGGACTCACCAGCCAGGACACTTGTGAGAGAGTGATGTGGCAGACTATTTTATTCCTGAAAGAAGCCTGAATGAGACGTGCCAATCTTCCTGTTAACTTTGCTTCACCTCCTGCTTTGTCTACTCAATGTGCTGGTACCACTGCTCCTTTTTTAGAAATCTTCTAAAGGCTCCCTTTTGCTGTCTGTTGTGTAAGGCCTGTTTTGTACAATACTAATTCTTAGAGTGGATTTTGGATTAATCCAGTGCTTATCGTTTGTGACTTTCCTGTCAGTCTGATATGCTTGCACATTATTTAGTGTATTTTCTTATACTTATACTTATACTTGTTTTTGCTCTCCCCTGGAGCATATCTCCATTACCATCCTTTTGACTGGAGATGGCTCACATCAGTGAACTATTTTTTTTTTTTTTTTTTATAACTTCATTGGAGTGTGTGTTTTCTTGCTATCTGCCCAATGTGCTGTTCTCCCATTTCTGACAACCCTATGCCCCCCTCCACCACCAACACTAGTTACTCCCTGTCCATCCAAGCTCATCCACAAAGTCATAGCAACAGGTATAGTTTTTGCTAAGTTGCCTTCCCCATGTAATTTAATAGCTCAAGCCTTGGCTACAGCATCCACTTAGCCTACATTTGAGGCATAAGGAATACTTAGCATGACTGAAAAGAGGTGTATTTTCTTCTGGAGGTCCCAGTTCCAAGCCTTGTGGAAAGTCAATGGTAAGCATTTTCATTTAAAATCTTACACTTCCCCAGATATTTGTTATGCTGTTTTAAGTGTCTGCCTTATTTTTCAACCACACTCAATAGTTTGCAATTCTTATTCAGCATGAAATTCTGCTTGAAATGTGAAAAATAAACTATGCTGTTTGAACATTTAATTCATTGTTTTAAAAAAATTATAGTTTTGAGATATCTTAAGATATGTGTTTGCTTTTCCACCTGTATTTGGAGGTGTGTTTTTTTTTTTTTACATTTTTAAAGAATGATTTACAGTCATGCATTGGCAAAGTCAGTAGGTTAGCACTTAGTAATTGTGAAGCATATTGTCTTTGCCAGTGCTTGTGCCAGTGTGCTGCACATATGCTGTGTAAGCAGGATGGAAGTCCACCTGGTCTGGATACTATACTCCTAACCATATTGGGTCTGTAATGGGCTGTGCTTGTTCCCATAGCAATATGCCACCACTTGCAGCAACAAAAAGAGCCTAGAATTCTGTTCTAAGGCATTAATTCTTTACGGCCATTACTGATGTCCCACTAGAAGCATCGGAATGCCACGGTCTGCTGCACTGTTGCAGATGATTGGGGGACTGGACTAGGTTCTTGGGTATGACTGAGTTGCTTTTCATATTAGACTGGTGTAGGAAGTTGGCTCTGTATATAGTATTTCAAAGTAAGAAATAGTGTGCACAGAGTCCAAGGGTTCCCCTTAGAGGTAAGATAGTGGCAAAATGAGATAATTCTAATGCTCTATTTTGTGGTAGTGTGGTCGTGCAGTAGGCTTATCAGAGGGCAGTGTTAAGCATTTGTTGTACACACACAGGCAATAAATGCGGAACACACACTCAAAGACAAATTCCAGGCCAATAGGTTTTTGTATAGAAAAATATATTTTCTTAGTTTATTTTAAGAACCACAGGTTCAAGATTTACAAACAATACTTTAAATGAAAGGTATTTCACTCAGGTATTCTAGGAACTTTGAATTATCACAATAGCATGTACAGTTTTGACAAAAATGGCAATAAGCTATTTTAAAAGTGGACACAGTGCAAAAATCAACAGTTCCTGGGGGAGGTAAGTAATTGTTAAGTTCACAGGTAAGTAAAACACTTACAGGGTTCAAAGTTGGGTCCAAGTAAGTCTACCGTTAGGGGTTCAAGGCAACACCAAAGTTACCACACCAGCAGCTCAGGGCCGGTCAGGTGCAGAGGTCAAAGTGGTGCCCAAAACACATAGGCTTCAATAGAAATAGGGGTGCCCTGGTTCCAGTCTGCCAGCAGGTAAGTACCCGTGACTTCGGAGGGCAGACCAGGGGAGTTTTGTAGGGCACCGGGGGGGACACAAGCAGGCACAGAAAGTACACCCGCAGCGGCCCAAGGGCGGCCGGGTGCAGAGTGCAAACAGGCGTCTGGTTTTCAATAGGAATCAATGGTGAGACCCGGGGGTCTCTTCAACGATGCAGGCAGGCACGGGGGGCTCCTCTGGGTAGCCACCACCTGGGCTAGGCAGAGAGTCGCCTGGGGGTCGCTCCTGCACTGGAGTTCGGTTCCTTCAGGTCCTGGGGGCTGCGGGTGCAGTGTGGTTTCCAGGCGTCGGGTTCCTTGATCCAGGCAGTCGCGGTCAGGGGGAGCCTCTGGATTTCCTCCGCAGGCGTCGCTGTGGGGGCTCAGGGGGGTCAACTCTGGCTACTTATGGGCTCGCAGTCGCCGGGGAGTCCTCCCTGTAGTGTTAGTTTTCCGCATGTCGAGACGGGGGCATCGGGTGCAGAGTGGAAAGTCTCACGCTTCCGGCGGGAAACGTGTGGTCTTTAAAAGTTGCTTCTTTGTTTCAAAAAGTTGCAGTTTCTTGAACAGGGCCGCTGTTCTCGGGAGCTTCTTGGTCCTTTAGATGCAGGGTAGTCCTCTGAGGCTTCAGAGGTCGCTGGACCCTGTGGGATGCGTCGTTGTTGCAGTTTTCTTCGAAGTACGGAGACAGGCCGGTGGCGCTGTGGCCATCTCAGTTGTCGTCTCCGTCTTCACTGCAGGGCTTCAGGTCAGCAGTCCTTCTTCTTTAGGTTGCAGGAATCTATCTTCCTCTGTTCTGGTTGCCCATAAATACTCAATTTAGGGGGGTGTTTCTGTCTGGGAGGGCAGTAGCCAATGGCTACTCACCCTGAGGGTGGCTACACCCTCTTTGTGCCTCCTCCCTGTTTGGAGGGGGCACATCCCTTATCCTATTGGGGGAATCCTCAATCTGCAAGATGGAGGATTTCTAAAAGTAAGAGTCACCTCAGTTCAGGACACCTTAGGGGATGTCCTGACTGGGGAGTTACTCCTCCTTGTTTTTCTCATTATCTCCTCTAGCCTTGCCGCCAAAAGTGGGGGCAGTGGCCGGAGGGGCGGGCATCTCCAGTAGCTGGGATGCCCTGTGGCGCTGTAACAAAGTGGGTGAGCCTTTGAGGCTCACCGCCAGGTGTTACAGTTCCTACCTTGGGAGGTGAGAAACACCTCCACCCAGTACAGGCTTTGTTCCTGGCCACAGAGTGACAAAGGCACTCTCCCCATGTGGCCAGCAACATGTCTGGTGTGTGGCAGGCTGGCAAAAACTAGTCAGCCACACTGGAAGTCGGGTATGTTTTCAGGGGGCATCTCTAAGATGCCCTCTGGGTGTATTTCACAACAAAATGTACACTGGCATCAGTGTGCATTTATTGTCCTGAGAAATTTGATACCAAACTTCACAGTTTTCAGTGTAGCCATTATGGTGCTGTGAAGTTCGTGTTTGACAGACTCCCAGACCATATACTCTTATGGCTACCCTGCACTTACAATGTCTAAGGTTTTGCTTAGACACTGTAGGGGCATAGTGCTCATGCACCTATGCCCTCACCTGTGGTATAGTGCACACTGCCTTAGGGCTGTAAGGCCTGCTATAGGGGTGATTTATGTATGCCATAGGCAGTGTGAGGTTGGCATGGCACTCTGAGGGGAGTGCCATGTCGACTTAGTCATTTTCTCCCCACCAGCACACACAAGCTGGCAAGCAGTGTGTATGTGCTGAGTGAGGGGTCCCCAGGGTGGCATAAGACATGCTGCAGCCCTTAGAGACCTTCCCTGGCATCAGGGCCCTTGGTACCAGGGGTACCAGTTACAAGGGACTCACCTGAGTGCCAGGGTTGTGCCAATTGTGGAGACAAAGGTACAGTTTAGGGAAAGAACACTGGTGCTGGGGGCCTGGTTAGCAGGTCCCAGCACACTTTCAAATCATAACTTGGCATCAGCAAAGGCAAAAAGTCAGGGGGTAACCATGCCAAGGAGGCATTTCCTTACAACTGGCCACCAGCACACTGAAAACAATCATAGAAATGTTGATTTGTGTACTGGCCATTTGAGAATGAGGGCATTTCTGGTCATTACATTTATGTTTTAAACATGGCAGCATTGTAGAATGCTGCTGTAGCAATGGGGATTTGGCTATTGGGACGACAGAGATGTGGGGCTCTTGTGCTTGAGAGTGTGGCTGTGCTTATGAGAGCAAGCAGGAATAGTAATGACACTTTAGATTTTGGCAGGCTATTTGGGGTTCTTGTCCATGACATATGTGTTTTAAGTAGGGAAGTAATGTAAAAACAGGTAAGGCAGTGATGCTTTGCTTGTTTGGAATGTATGTGCAATGTTGGGCAAGACTGATTTAGACAATGTGGAAAATCTGAAAACAACTAAGCCTTTGGTGATTTACTGTGGGTAGACTCTTGCATGTAGTTGGGAATGTCAGGTCAGTTGTGTAATGGAGCTTTATGGAAACAGACGTAGCTATGGTGTTTTCTACACTAAATACTATGAAATGTGGTGGTGTTTAAGAATGGTAATAATGTTTTACATATAAGAGCTAATTTCTATATATGCACAGTTTTTTCGCCATAACTTTTAATTCATATTACTTTGATATTATCAGTGATGTTATCAAAGATGTCTTGAGTACTGCAACTTGTGGGGCAATTAGCAGTGCATGGTGAGGGTACAAGTTATAGTTACCTTAGGGCACAAGTGAATTTCTGTGCTGTTTTAATTCTGTTTTGTAACTATAACATCCCTGTAATCTTTTTTTTTCCGTGAATTTCTATGGTTTTTTTTTTAACGTATAATAATTTTAATTGCTAAATGTTAAACCATCCACTGCTGTGCACGGCCGAAGACAGTTTGCAACGGCTGTTGGCCACAGGGCCTACCCCATATAAGTACCCAACCTTGCACGGCCTTCACCCGTGCAGATTGGAGGTTGCCCGTTAGCCTGGCCTGCAGCCAGACCCTGTGGCCAACACCCCTAACCACCCAACCCCCATGCTGTGCACAGCCCTTTGGCCGTGCACGGTGGCCGTGAATGGTGGGTGTTGGCAGCAGCCCTATTGGGTGTGAGAATACGCGTGAGGGAGTGTATCTGAGGTTGAGAGTGACTGTGAGAGTGTCTGTCTGGGTTTGAGAGTGCATACATCAGTGTTTTACTGGATGCGTCAGTGCGCACGCAGGTCTATGAGTTGGTGCATGAGGGTGTCAGTGGTTCTGTGAGTGGGTGCGTGAGATTCTGAGTGGGGCTTCGAGTGGGTGCACAAGAGTCTGAGTGGGTCTGTGAGTGGGTGCATGAGTGTCTGAGAGGGTGTGTGAGTGGGAGAACGAGATTGAAAGAGGGAAAATGAGAGGGAGAGAGAGAGAGAGAGAGAGAGAGAGACGTTTTTAGGCTCTGATATATGATAAATTTAGAATGAGATTTCTACAAAAAAAATAAAAAAAAAATACTTTTCATTGAATAAGAGTAAGATTACCTTTCATATGAGCCATTAATATTTTTACTTTAAACAAATAAATAAATAATGGAAACAAGTCTGGCTTGACTCAAACCCTGAATACTCAGTGTGAAGATCTGTGATCTTCACACAAAGCTATTCACATTTTTGTTTGTTTCTATTTTTTTTTAGCCCTCTTTTGAACTATCTGGGACTGCAGGGGAGCTCTCAAGGGCTTCCCGAGGTCCATACAGGTTTTAAAAATGTATTTTATAATCTGCCCTTTACGGGCTATCTGGGCCCCGGGGGAAAGCCTCAAGGCCTCTCCCGCAGTTCCATTGTTTCAGCAAGCAAGGATCTGCTTTTAACAGCAGCTTCCTGTTTGCTGAAGCAAAGCTTCATCCGTGTGAGATCAAACTTCTACTGAAGAAACCCACCGCCGACCCGACAGACTTCAAGAACTACCGGCCCATTACCCTGCTCCCCTTTCCCGCCAAAGTCATTGAGAAGGCAGTCAACAAACAACTCACCGCCTTCCTGGAAAGCAACAACATCCTGAGCAAGAACTGATGTCATCGCGCAGAGGCGGTGTCTATATACGACTCCTGACGTCATCACGGCGACCACGGGTCCAGAGACAACCATGGAGTCGACCGACACACGGTCGACACACAAGGTTACTGCTTGAAGAAAAATCTCCGGATCTAGTCTGATGCCTGGGGGAAATTCTAAGGTAAACTATCTTCAATCAGATAGAACTCTAACTTTAACTGCTGAGTTTCTGTGGTTTTGTAGGAGTAAGTTCAGAACCTAACTATAATGTACCTGTAATCTTTATTTTTTTCAGTGAATTTCTATGTTTTTGTAATGTAAAGCAATTTTAATTACTATACGTTATTCCAACTTTTTATTTCAGTGAATATATATATATATATATATATATATATATATATATATATATATATATAGATACACATATACACACTCAGACTCATGCATATATATATATATATATATATATATATATACATATATATATATATATGTATGTATATATATATATATGTATGTATATATATATATATATATATATATGTTCGATGGCATGTGTAGCTGCAGATACACATGCTGTGCACTGTTCCTGCCATCTAGTGTTGGGCTTGGAGTGTTACAAGTTGTTTTTCTTCGAAGAAGTCTTTTCGAGTCACGGAACGAGTGACTCCTCCCTTTCGGCTCCATTGCGCATGGGCATTAACTCCATCTTAGATTGTTTTCCCGCATAGGGTGAGGCAGGAGTGGTAGAATGAGAATACTAAAGATGTCCATTCAATAGAATAGATATGTATGTACACAGTTTGTGCTAAAGGAATGTTTATTTACATATATACAATTTTTAATTGCAACTTAAACTGCTACAGGTTCCCAGGGAGGTGGGAGGGCGCATGTGAATCTGCAGCGGAACATGCCATGAACAGATGTACACTGGGTAAGTGACATTTTCCATTCGATGGCATGTGTAGCTGCAGTTACACATGCTGTGCATAGACTACAAAGCAGTAATCCTCCCCAAAGCAGTGGTCAGCCTGTAGGAGTTGAAGTTGTTTGAAATAATGTTCTTAGTACAGCCTGTCCTACTGTGGCTTGTTGTGCTGCTAACACATCTACACAGTAGTGTTTGGTAAACGTATGAGGTGTAGACCAAGTGGCTGCCTTACAAATCTCTGTCATTGGTATGTTACCTAAAAAGGCCATTGTTGCTCCTTTCTTTCTAGTGGAGTGTGCCTTTGGTGTAATGGGTAACTCTCTTTTAGCTTTGAGGAAACAGGTTTGTATGCATTTGACTATCCATCTGGCTATGCCCTGTTTGGATATAGGGTTACCAGCATGAGGTTTTAGGAAAGCAACAAACAATTGCTTAGTTTTACGAAATGGTTTTGGTCTGTCCATGTAATACATTAGTGCTCTTTTTATGTCTATGCATTGAGATGAATTTTGATGGATGAAAAAGCGAGATTTGCTTTTTGTAGGTGTAGTAAATAACTCACAATGTTTTGTATGGAGGCATTTAATGGTGTGATTTGGTTTGCTTGGCAGTAGAAAACAAACCTTTTCCATTTATTAGCATAACAATGCCTTGTTGTCGGTTTTCTTGCCTGTATAATGACTTCCATACACTCATTTGAAAGGTTTAGACAGCCAAATTCTAAGACTTCAGGAGCCAGATTGCTAGGTTGAGCGATGCTGGATTAGGGGGTCTGATCTGATGTTTGTGTTGTGTTAACAGATCTGGTCTGTTTGGGAGTTTGATGTGAGGTACTTCTGAGAAGTCCAACAGTGTGGTGTACCACGGTTGGCGAGCCCACGTTGGTGCTATGAGTATTAGTTTGAGTTTGTTTTGACTCAGTTTGTTGACTAGGAAAGGAATGAGTGAGAGAGGGGGGAAAAGCGTAAGCAAATATCCCTGACCAATTGTTCCATAGAGCACTGCCCTTGGACTGAGGGTGTGGGTACCTGGATGTGAAGTTTTGGCATTTTGCGTTTTGTTTTGTTGCGAACAGATCTGTCTGGTGTTCCCCAGAGGTAAAAGTATTCTTGTAGAATCTGGGGATGTATTTCCCACTCGTGAGTTTACTGGTGATCTCAACAGATTGTCAGCAACACTACCGCCATGTGGTACTGCAACAAACAGGGCGGAGTAGGGTCCTGGACCCTTTGTCAGGAGGCTCTGCACCTCTGGACATGGCTGGCACATCAGGGCATTACTCTGGTGGTTTAACATCTGGCGGGGTCTCTGAATGTCGGGGCAGACAAACTCAGCCATCTATGTATAGCCGATCACGAATGGTGCCTCCATCCGGAGGTGGCACAAGATCTCTTTCAGCAGTGGAGAGAGCCTTCGTTAGATCTGTTCACCTCCGCAGAGAACACACAATGTCAGCTGTTTTGCACGTTGTAGTTTTCAAGGTGGCACTCGCTTGGCGATGCTTTTTTGTCTCGAGTGGAACTCCGGCCTCCTTTACGCCTATACCACTTCTGTCCAGAGTTCTGAAGAAGATCATGAACGACTGGGCCCAAGTAATTCCTGGTGGCTCCGGACTGGGCACAGAGCGTATGGTATCCAGAGCTACTGAGCATGACCACAGATCCTCCAGTCAGACTGCCCCTTCGGGAGGATCTTCTGTCACAGCAACAGGGGACGGTTCTCCACCTAAACCTGTCCAGTCTTCGCCTTCATGCGTGGAGATTGAGCGGCGACAGTTAACAGCTTTTGAACTTCCACCCAAAGTCTGTGATGTTATCTTGGCAGCCAGGCATTTATCCGCCAAAACGATATACGCCTGTCATTGGCATAAATTTGTGGCATGGTGTACCAACAAGTCTGTTGACCCTGCCCCTCTGCACCTCTCTCTGAGGTTCTCTTGTTCATCCTTTCTTTAGTCCAGCAGGGCTCTGCTTTGGTCACCCTTAAAGGTTACTTATCGGCTATCTCAGCTTTTCTTAGATTGCCTGATCAACCTTCCCTTTTTTAGTCTCCTATTGTTGGTAGATTCCATGAGGGACTCACCCATTTGTTTCCTCCTCCTCTGTTTATCATGCCTCAGTGGGACCTCAATCTTGTCCTTACTTACTTGATATGTGCTCCTTTTGAGCCATTACACAATTGTCCCTTATGGCTCCTTACTTTCAAAACTGTTTTTGTTGTTGCCGTCACCTCTGCCCCCAGAGTGAGTAGGCGAGCTTCCGGCTGTTTCTTCAAAGCCCCCATTTTTTCTGTGCACCCTGACAAAGTGGTGTTACGCATGAGGGCCTCATTCCTTCCCAAAGTAGTTACACCCTTTCATGTCGGCCAGTCCATCCCTTTGCCTACTTTTTACTCACCTCCACATCCTTCTCTTGAAGAGGAGAGACTCCACCGCCAGGATCCAAAAAGAGCTTTGGCGTTCTACCTCAATCGTACTAAAGATTTCCAGTTGGACGATCAAATGTTTGTTGGAAATATAGGTGCGAAGAAAGGGAAGGCGGTGCAAAAACGTACAATTTCACGATGGCTACCATTGTGCTTCAAAATGTGCTACGCTTTGGCAAATAAGCAACCACCGGAAGGCTCGAGCGCTCATTCCAGAGCAACCAGAGCAACTGCTGCTACCACAGCGTTAGCACGCAGAGTTCCTGTCTTGGAAATCAGCCAGGCAGCAACGTGGACATGCCTGCACACGCTTACAAAGCATTACTTCCTGGACAGCGAGGTGCGCAGAGATGGCTGCGTTGGTCATTCGATCCTGCAGGAGTTTCTAGTAGGATCTTAGTTCGCAGCCCACCACTGAGGATGGCATTGCTTGGGTATGTATTCCAAGGTAAAGAATCTCCAACTAGAAGTCTCTATCAGATGAACAAGTTACTTACCTTCTGTGATGATTTATCAGGTAAAGAAATGTTCTAGTTGCAGATTGCTTACCGACCCACCCATCCTCCCCACTTGCAAACTGATCTCTAGTGACAGGGATTCCTCCATTCTTAGCTCTGGTGCACCATTTTCAGTGTTCTTCATGTCACTGTGCTTTGGCGTGAAAAGAAGCTGACGTCACCACGCAGAGGCGGCATCTATATATGACTCCCGACATCATCACGGCGACCACAATGCAAACGACGCCCACAGAGTCGACTGACACCACCAAACGGTGAAGAAAAATCTCCGGATCCAGTCTGACGGCTGGGGGAAATTCTAAGGTAAGGAATGTGCAACTAGAATATGTTTCTACCAGATAAATCGTTACCAGCGGTAAAATGTTCTTTAAGTAATTATAACTAACACCCTAAGGTAACTATAACTTGCGCCTTTGCCTTGCACATTTTTCTTGCAAATGTTGCAGTGATAATATTAAAGATGCCATACAACATCTAATCAGTGATATAATATGTTAAGTAATTAGCTGTGTATGGCAAAGGCACGAGTTCTAGTTACCTTAGGGCACAAGTTATAATTACTTAAAAAAACTCGAACTATAACTGCTGAATTTCTGTGTTTTTGTGCGAGTAAATTCAGAACCTAACTATAACGTCCCTGTAACTTTTGGTTTTCTCATTGAATTTCTATGTTTTTTTAATGTAAACTAGTTTTAATTACTATACATTAATGCAACCCCGCCGCGAAAGCCTGGCCTGCAGCCAGGCCTTGCAGCAAAGCCCTTATACCCATCCAACCCCATGCCACGCACGTCCTTTGGCTGTGGGCAGCGCCGGTTGGCCACATGGCCTGTCTCTCTCAGTGAATCTGTGATTTGGTGCGTGAGTGTTTGAGTGGGTCTGAAAGTTTGTGTCTGAGTGAGCGTGAGGGGGTGCATGAGTGTCTGAGTAGGTGAGTGGACGCATGAGTCTCTGAGTGCATATATGAGTGAAAGAATTATTGTATGAATGAGTCTGTGGTTTTGTAGTGAATCCTAGTTCGTTTTAATGGGCTAGCAGGAGTTAGCTTATCCTCTGGCTTGTAAACTCGTGCCCCGTCACCTGGTGACTTTTAACCTACTTAGCTTGCTCTGTCTTAGCCCATTTAATTATTTATTTCTTCTAAGATGGCTGCTTTGTTTATAGTTAGGCCACTTGTTATGAGTTACATTATCAGTGTCACTGTGCCAAGGCGTCAAGATCAAGCACCAAAGACAAACAAACAGTAGGTGTTCACACTTAGGGATTTTCCCTCTCTATACTTTCGAGGTATTGTTGATATTAATTGCCGTCCCAAGCATGCCTGTTATCTATTGTTTAGGAATACACCTACGTCAGGGGACCTTGTAGATCTGTATAAATACATCACACTTTAGACAGATAATCAGAGGGATTCCGACCAGAGGGCATCGCCAACATCGCTGATACCGATGCTGCAGTCATCTTGACGCTGACCCAGTCTTCGTGTCCCTGCGGAGTCTGAGATAGAGACCTCATTCCAAGGTAATGAGGGTTGGGGGCTCCTCTCATGGACACGGCATTGGCAGATTAGGTTTAACGAACCTAGCTCTTCTTTAGGTAGGAGGTTAGGCCTTTTTCTTAGGATAGTAGAGTATCTTACATCTCATATATCTTTTCTATGTATTGCAAAATGGTGGGGGTCTTCGTAACAATGACTCTTGTCTTCACAATACTGTTACTTGCTATATTCATTATCCTAATCATTGCAGTCGGGGCGTGGCCTGATGCTGATGGCAGAGGAAGCCTCTCCGTGAGGCTCCTGCTAGCAATCCCCACTCCGGTCCAGCCTGAAATGCAGTGGACCCCCAACCCGCCTCATTGCCTGGCTGAAAGTGCGAGGGGGTCCCGAGGTTCATTTTGAGGGGCCCGATCCCGAAGGGAAGAGAGTTTTGGGGCCGAATTTGCGGCCGACAGAGTGCCGCGAAAAAACAACAACAAAAAAACAAGATGGCGGCCGCGATCTGACCGGCGTTCCCGGCGGCCCACGATCCACTACAGCAACTCCCGGATCCTATCCAGCTCTCCCCTCTGTGAGACAAGAATTACAAGGGGACCTGGCGGTTCCCTCTGGGGACCCGGAGCCGACGAACAGTGGGGCCCAGCACTGCGACTGTGCTCGGCTGAGGACTGCGGAACACACACAACATGGCGGCCGGCACCTGAGGGAAGGATCCAGCGGATCACGGTTGGAGGCGATAATTCTGAGGTTCCCCCGGAGCTCCTTTGGCAGCTCCCCTCTGAGGCCGACTGATCGCAGTCTGCACGGCAAGGCCGGGGGGTACTTCTGGGGAGGCTTGACTCCATGGACCTCCTGAGGTGAGCTGGAACGAAGGGGACAAAGTCGGCGGCTTGATAGGGCGAACCTGGCCTGCACTGAGGCACGGTGCATATGGCCCTCCTCTACAGGGGTCCGCCTAGTTGTGCAGTGCTACCTACAGGAGAGTGCAAGGGGCCCCCAGACACTGGGTGGGAGACATGCATGCTTGAAGGCGCCCTCCACGAACGGCGAGGCTGCTTGGCTCGACAGGTCCACACCCTGACTGGGAAGAGAGAGAGAGTCCTGACTACCTGGCGTGTGGTGTCCCCAGGGGTTCTTGGCGGCCTAGAGTACGGAGTGCGGCTGGCACTGGAAGGCGATAAACCTCTTACACGAGTACCGAGCACCGGAAATAGCAATTCTCTAATAACAGTTCGGCGATCCCTCTGGCAGTGCAGTATACAGCGCTGAGGTGGTAGAGTCGATGTCCAGAGCCCACCGACCAGACGGAGTTGGAGCCATACCCCTGAAAATGGGTAAAGTCGGTCGCCGGAGGGACATGGAACAAAAAGGTGGGTCCTCGGCTGAGGCACAGGCAGACCCGCCTGACCCCAGGAATGGCGCTTCAGGAGAGGGACGCGACGACCCCACACTTCAAGATGTCCTACAAGCTATAACGGCTTCCCGTGTAGCACTGGAGGGGAAAAGCGACGCTTTGGCCACGGATCTCACAGTACTGCGAGATGATCACCGTCGCCTGGCCGAAAAGGTGTCCACCACCGACAGACAACTTAAAGAGCTTCTTCCGGAGGTCAATGATGCCACTAAGTCTAAACAGCAGTTGGAGACCCGGATCAGGGCCCTGGAATTAAGGGCCGAAGATGCGGAAAATAGATCGTGACGCAATAACATACGGGTGATTGGTATGCCTGAAAGTGTTCCACAAACTGGTCTGGCGGAGTTCCTCGAGCGGTGGCTCCGAGAGGACTTAGCGGACGATGGACTTTCTCCTTTTTTTGCGATTGAGAGGGCACATAGAGTTCCGACGCGTCCTCCCCCTCCGGGAGCCCCCCGCGACCTATAATAGCCAGGCTTCTTCATTACCGAGATAGGGATTACCTGTTGCATCAAAGCAGGACCAAAGGGGATCGCACAATGGACAATCACACGGTACGTATCTTCCCAGATTTCTCCCAGGAAGTACAGAAACAACGGGCCACCTTCAGGGATGCAAAACAGAAACTGTGCCAATTGGGTCTACAATATGGCATGCTGTTCCCGGCGAAGCTTAGGGTAGTGACCAAAGACAGTACACAGTCTTTCACTACGGCGCAGGAGGTATGGCAATGGCTTGATCTGCTTCCTCATGAGGGGAATGGTCCTCCGACACAGGGCCCTGAGCATTGACAGAGGAGAGGGACTAAACGCAACACGGCCCGTATAGTAAATAGTCCTTCCCCCGTGGAGATGCAAACTGAGAGACGAAAAGCCATGGAGGCAGCAGCTTCATTGAGCGGCTCTGATCGCGGATCCCAAGTACAGACCGCTGCGGACTGTGAACTATCTGATTCGGACCATGAATCCGAGACTTCCCATGTATCTGACAGATCGGCCCCGGCCATAACACCGGGCACTTCTGACTGTATCATATGAGAGTCCTCCCATCGAACTACACTTGCACCAGTTGCCCTGGTCATGAGGGCCTCCTCTGGCAGGCACCGTAGTGGCCGGTGAGGTGGGCGCACTGGCTGTCACTCTGGTGGTCGTACCCGCCAGATGGATGAGATCTGGGTCCACAAGTACTACTATATCTTGCAATCCGGTAGTGGGGATTGGAGCGATGGCCCACTCCTTTTGTGAGCTAGGAGTTCCCCCACTTTCGATAAACTAGTTGACGTTTCACGAAGTTTGGATGAGAGCCGTTCAAACTTTTGTCCTGGGGAAGGGGAGTTGGGATGTTAATTGTTGGGGCTTGTTTAGGGGGAGTGATGAGTGGTGGATGTTTAACATTGGTCTGCTGGTGTTGTATAATGTGAGAGTAGGGATCTTCGTGGTATCTGCTAGCCCTGCATGGGGCATGTCACAGATGGGGATTGAAACACGGTTATGGCGACGTTAGGCACTTACAAATTTCTCTCATGGAATGTACGGGGCATGCACACAATGTCTAAGAGATATAAGGTATTCTCACATTTACAGCGGAGGGGGATTCAGATTGCGTTGCTCCAAGAAACACATTTAACCCAGGCTGAAGGGCTAGCACTGCAGAAACGGTGGAGGGGCCAGGCATACTATACCTCTTATTCCGCATTCGCCAGGGGTGCCTTGATATGGATCAGAGCCGGGGTTTCATTCCAGATATTGGACACGCTCATAGACCCTGAAGGACGTTTTGTAGCAATCCGGGGTCGACTGGAGGGAAGAGATCTAGCGTTGATCAATGTCTATGCCCCGAACTGGGACCAGGGTGAGTTCTTTGCACGCTTATCGGGCCTCCTAGCCACCTATTTGCAGTTCCCCCTAGTGATGGGGGGGCGACTTTAATTGTGTGGCCGATCCCTCCAGGGATCGCTCCCACCCTCCGTTACATGATTCCCCTCTGTTGAGAGTAGCAGGCGAGTTGGGGGCTGGTGGATGTCTGGAGACGGCTACACCCTGAGACCAGAGACTATTCCTACTTCTCTCCCTGGCACGAGCTCCATGTCCGCTTAGATGTGTTTTTCTGCTCCCCAGACATTTTCCCTCAGGTGCATAATGTTGAATACCTGACCCGCACAATCTCTGATCATAATCCTCTGTTACTTGAGTTACGCTGGTGTTCACCCCCTCCCCGCCTGGCGGCTGAAGACTGAGTCCCTAGAAGACGCACCCTTTCGGGAGGAGCTGAGACAACATATTACCCACTACTTTGTAGATAATGAGGCTTCGACCAATAACCCCTTGATTGAATGGGACGCTTTTAAAGTGGTGGTACGGGGGCACTGTATTGCGGGAGCGGTGGGGGGTCCGAAGGACTCTACTTAGGGACACTGAACAAGCGGAGAGTGAGCTGCGAGAGGCGGAGAAAAAAAGGTCTGAAAATCCGCTCCTTCAACCTACTATCTTAGAGCTTAGAGCAACGGTCGCTGTCTGTGTGGAGCGTCTTCGATGCTTAGACTACCAAAACTATATCACACGAGCACACGGGGAGAGAGACAAAGCGGGTCGGATGTTAGCATGGGTAGTATCGCAAACGCATAAGACATCACCTATCCTGGAAATGATATCGGAGTGGGGGAATCCCCTTCACGGGCAGTAGCAAATTAACTCTCACCTCATGACCTTTTACGAACGATTATATAAAAGCACTATTCGTCCTGACGGTAACTCCACCGATAGTTATGTATCTAGACTGCAGTTGCAGACACTACCACTGGACGCTGCGACACAACTTGAGGGCGCCATTACACAACCAGAGATTCGGAGGGCCATTAGTGAACTATCGAGGGGAAAGACTCCGGGGACAGATGGTCTCCCTATCGAATTCTATGCCATGTATATAGATTTGTTAGCTCCTAGGCTCGAGATTCTATATCAGTCCGCCAGAGACCGAGGAATTTTGTCGGCAACAACGAGGGAGGCGGTAATAGTGCCCTTGCTTAAACCTGGGAAAAATCCTGCGGAAGCCGAGGCATACAGACCTTTATCCATGCTGAACCTGGATTACAAGATCCTCAGTAAGGTACTGGCCTCTAGGCTGCTCCCCCACATGGCAACGCTAATACATACTGACCAGGCAGGGTTCATCCCGGGGCGCAACACAGCGGATAACATACGCAGATTTATAGCGGTCATGAACGATCGGAATTCGACTAGCCCAGCCCCTGGAGTGCTCGCAGTCGATATAGAAAAGGCCTTTGATAGCTTGGAGTGGGCTTTCCTTTATACAGTGATGTCCCGCCTTCGTTTCGGACCTGAATACATTGCCTGGGTCAGATTGTTGTATACTGAGCCCACTGCTAGGGTACGGACAGGACGGGCTATATCCAGACCTTATGTGGTTGAGCGGGGTACCAGACAGGGGTGTCCCCTATCACTGCTGCTGTTTGCACTGGCTATGGAGCCATTGGCTGCCGCAGCGCGCGGTGGTGGTGGGGGTCCCGGCATAGTGGCGGAGGGCAAGAGACATCAGATAGCGTTGTATGCGGATGACCTGTTGATCTTCTTAGACGATGTACACAGAGACCTTCCCCGAACCCAACCGATGCTTTTGCAGTTTGGTGAGCTTTCTGGACTTCGGGTGAATTGGGGCAAGACCGGCCTGTTTTCTTTGACCACTACTGTAGCCCCACCATTGGAGTTGGGAAATGTCCAGTGGGTTCCAAGATGCCTCTCATACTTGGGGGTCAGGATTTTCCATGACCCACAGGATATAATAGACAGCAATATCGGAGGCTCATTGCGGTCCCTCCGTTCCAACATGGCTTTCTGGCAAACCTTACCTCTATCCGTAGCGGGGAGGGTAGCCATCCTTAAAATGGAGGTGTTGCCTCGCCTCCTGTATCACTTCACGGTCCTGCCAGTATGGATTCCTAAGGCCATGTTTGCAGAACTGGAGTCCATGGTCATCGCCTTTCTCTGGGGGGGTGGACGGAAGCGAGTGGCTCTGGCCAAATTTCAGAGGCGGTCCCCAGACGGAGGCCTGGCAGTCCCGGACTTTGAGGCTTACTACTTGGCAGCGCAGCTCCAGTGGTTGGCGCAATGGATAGCCAACAGAGCAGCGACAGGGTTGGGGGTAAAGGCATTTACTCCCCCAGAGACTAGATTATACGAACTGTTGTTGGGGTGTCCGGGTACTGGGACGCATGAGTCCCTTGAATTTAAAGTCCTTGCGCGCTGTTGGAGGAGCTTCTTATGTAAACTTAAAGTAAAGGCCCCTTACTCCCCTGACCTACCCCTCTTGTCCCTAAGAGCTTTGCCCCATTGGGGTGACTGGGGTGGACTCCAGTCCTGGGTGGAGGCCGGGATACAGACGGTAGGAGCACTATTTAAGGAGGGGACGCTGGTGCCGTTTGAAGTCCTTCAGACACAATTCGGTCTACAAGGAGGGCACTTCTTATTATATGGCTCAGTAGTGGCTAGTATCAGGAAACATTGGCTGAGACGGACAGGAGAGCTCACTGCACAAACAACCTGTACATATTTGGCAACTTCTTCTGGCACCTTTAAGGCAGTTTTTAATCTCTACAGCAGGGTTCAGGCGGATAAGACCATACCTTTGACTCAGCTCAAATCGTCCTGGGAAGTAGACCTGGGCACAACTATATCCGATGTGGACTGGGAGCGTATTCTGGGGGGCTTCCCCAAAATGACTCGCAATGCCAGATTTACGCTGATTAACTTTTATGTACTACATAGGGCATATCTCACCCCTGAGCGGATCAGCAGGTACTTTGGAGTGGAGGGAGTACATTGCCCGATGTGCGGGCTAGAGAAGGCGGAATTTAGACATATGTTCTGGAGCTGCCCTTCGGCGGAGGTGTATTGGGCAGAGGTGAGCCGGCTGGTGGCTGGAGCGATAGGAAGGGAAGTCCCCTGCACAATAGTTCATTGTCTGCTTGGCTGGTTTCCACGCACGGCTAAGTACAAAATAACCAACAGGTTCCGGGACTTGGCCTACGTACTGGCCAAGAGGGAAATAGCGATGACCTGGAAGAATCCAGTTGAGCCGAGACTGTCCCAATGGACTAGAGAACTAACTAGGTGGGCTGGGTGCGAAAGCGCTATTCTACATGGTGAGGCCTGAAGGGGTTGGCGGCCCCTGGAGGCGGCGCAAGGTTGGGATGCGATATTAGACTCCTTTAAGGAGGAATGTCGATTGGGTCCAGTCCCCTGATTGAATGATGATTGGATGCTTTGTGAAGTTGCCAATAGTCCCAATCCATTGGTGCCATTACGGATGACCCTGGGGCAGGATCCTACGGTTGGACTAGACGGGGGAAACACTCTCACATTGTGAGTGGAGGGTCGACTCTTTCATAGCACACCTACATACAATACAACTGTCCAGATATACTACCAGTATCATCACTGGGGTGTGGGGCACTGTTGGGGAGGTTGAGGGATGGGGGGGGTAGGGTAGATGTTGCAACATTAGATTGCTGTTAGTGCAGAGATGTGTAGATTGAAAAAGCTCTTGCCCTCAGAGTCTATGTAGATCACTGTATGTTCTCTTATACTATGTTTACCTGCTCACTGGTTGATCGAAATTGCAATAAACTTTGTTTACAAAAAAAATCCTAATCATTGCAGTCCATGCAACTTATCGCAAATTGCTGTTATGTTGAATAAAAAGCTAATATAACTTTACTGCATCTGTGTCATTGCCTGTGTTTGTATGAGACATAATATATCTGTGAGAAAAGGGTAATCTCCGTTTAACCACGACAATCCCTGAGATTTCTTATTTTCGAGTCCATGCGTAAATGGCTGCCATAAATCACCTTTTACTTTTGCGTTTCTGGTGAGGTGCTGCTAGTGGGGCGGTAAGGTTGGGATAACAGTTGCGACTTGTTGTAGGAAAGACGCAGTCACCTACAAACAAAAGTACTGTCATCCTTAAACCAGCAGTCTTGCCCAGAGCAAGAGTCCAAACTACGACATGGCGCCACCAACGATGGTGTTTAGGCACTAATTTACGGATACCCTGACTATCACTGTCTCACAGACAACAGGTACCCTAAGTACCGTTATACGGAGACGTCCGTGGTCTTTGGGAGATTCCTCCTCAGCTGAACAGGTAACACCTAATTAAGCTGTAGGTTGTTCCAGCTCGAACTCATAAAAAGGAAAAGACTTCCCCTATCTGGTGTTCCGTTTTCTCTAAACAACTATGGCTAATACATAGACATTCCTGCAAATGCTACACATGCACTCACACAACATTTATTAGCGCATGGCCTTACAGACGAGGGCCGGGGATGTTACTCTGATAATAGAAGCAACTGAAGCATACCAAACAGAAACGTTTTACTGTTGGGTCACCTTTCCTGAGGTTGACCAAAGAACGCACACATTTCACACATATGAAGTTTCGAATGTACCTGTACGGTACGAAGCATACCATTATCATGAAATATTGCTCACATATCAAGAGCAGCAGAACTGGTTTGAAGGCGCCCTACCACATGTACTACGAAGAGTGAGGTTAGGTCCCTTAAGTAATGAGGGACCTACCTGGCCTATGTTCGCCACATATACACCTCACCCAGGCATACAGAATATGCCGATAGCAGATTTACGAGTTTTATATAATGAATTAGTGGCATTATACAGACGATTGGTTCAGTTCGTAATGCGAACATTGAACACAACACCAGCGCGTCCAGCACCGCCAGTAGCTGGTGGTTATCAATTGGCTACTGGGATTAATCCACAAACGGTGCATACTATTATGGGTAAAGTGCCCACGGAACGGGAAAAAAATACCGTTCTGGATAGCCCAGAAAACGAATCCGCTGGAAGCTGTGTTTCCCCATACGGGACCACAGGAAAAACATAGATTGCTCACTATGTGCTTGCCTTTTGGGATGGTTCCCTCGGCTGCCGTTTATACTACCACACATGGTACCCTGACACTTGTCAATTTACCGGAAGTGTTAAAACAAATACAGAATGAGCATGGGACTGCACCAGCCCTGGATCTGGGGATGAAGTTAATGCGTAACTTTGACGCCGTATCCTCAATCATACTGAGTAATATTAAAGGGGAAGCGGTAGCACTGGCAATTCGCAAGCGTCTCCGGGAAACTCCAAACCAGGAACAGGAGAGACAGCTACCGAAAATAATTTCCGATAACTATACTAGTATAGGACGGGATAGTTTGGGAGCCAAACCTAAAAAATTGGAGTTACAAAGTACCGCCCATAAGGAGGGTACGAAGCAGGCACAAGAGGGCTCTAAGAAGCGCTGGGACAAACAAAAAGATTTAAAAGAAAGAAGAAATAAGAGAGCTGATTCTCCACACCCGGAAAACTCCAAAAGGAGGTATAATCTCAGAAATAGGGAGCACATTAGAACTCCAGACAGATATACCGATTCACGTCCCTCTCGTTCCTTTCAGGACACACCGGATAGACGTAGCGAGAAAGTGGGCCGTCAAGATCGACGTCCGGAATACGTGAAAGAAAAGAAAGACTCACCACAGTCTACCATTAAAAAAAGAAGGAAAGACTCCTCAGCAAAAGCCACAGTTTAAAAAGAAGAAGGTGGCAGCACTGACAGCTAAAAATGCCAGTAGTATTGAGAACACTGTTGAGGAACAAGAGGTGGGCGGTGACTCTGTTGGACAGCGCAGCAGAGGTCACGATATGTCGCCAGAGTCTGAAAGATCATCTGGATGCGACAGCAACTAGCGATTACATAGCGGATGGCTGCGTTCTTCCCCCGATAGGGTTTATGAATTAACCATTCAGATAGAGGGAGACGTGAAACGCACTATTAGTGTAATATTTTGGGATGAACTTACTAGTGATATCCTATTGGCCGAGAGAGACTGGCCACCTGAACACGTCCGCAAGCTCCCGCATGGGAAAGATGTCATTTTGCCTTCTTTCTCTGATCTTGTTCCAGAAGCAGCAAAAGAAGTCTATGCTGCTGAATGGGCTTTAGCGCAGGCACCTGCACTATACCGTAATCATGTAGGTTGGGACAAGGAGTCTCCTTGTCATATTATTCCCGTTAGGTCTACACCGCAGCCACAATACCCTGTTAAACATGAAGCAAAAGCTCTGGTGAAGGAGATACTATCATAACTTGAGTACCAGGGAGTAATTGAGCCCTGTACGTCCGCGATGAATAATCCATTATTCCCTGTTGCAAAGCCAGATAATTCATATAGAATAGTAGTTGATTACAGACACTTAAATAGTCATACACGTACGTATGCTATACAAAACTCACACAGCACGGCACTAATAAACAATACAGTATAGTGCGTAAAAAATATAAAACTACATTGGATATATCTAATGGATTTTTCTGCCAGAATTTAGCACATTAAAGTAGGGACCTAAGTACGAAGGGAAGAGCCTGGCCCCGCACTTCCTAGAAAAGTGTGCTCAACTACAGCCTCCAAATACACTTAAGAAATTACAGTCATTACAGATTATGCAGAACGCATCAAGACACTTTGAGGGTCATTCTGACCCTGGCGGCCGGTGGCCGCCAGGGCCACCGACCACGGGAGCACCGCCAACAGGCTGGCGGTGCTCCAATGAGCATTCTGACCGCGGCGGTTCAGCCGCGGTCAGAAGCGGAAAGTCAGCGGTCTCCCGCTGACTTTCCGCTGCTCTTTGGAATCCTCCATGGCTGCGGAGCGCGCTCCGCAGCCATGAGGATTCTGACCCCCCCTACCGCCATCCAGTTCATGGCGGGAAAGCCGCCATGAACAGGATGGCGGTAGGGGGGGTCGCGGGGCCCCTGGGGGCCCGTGCCGTGCCCATGCCAATGGCATGGGCACGGCAGGGGCCCCCGTAAGAGGGCCCCGAAAAGTATTTCAGTGTCTGCCTTGCAGACACTGAAATACGCGACGGGTGCCACTGCACCCGTCGCACCTTCCCACTCCGCCGGCTCGATTACGAGCCGGCATCCTCGTGGGAAGGTCGTTTTCCCCTGGGCTGGCGGGCGGTTTTACTGGAACCGCCCGCCAGCCCAGGGGAAAACTCGTAATACCCGCCGCGGTCTTTTGACCGCGGCGCGGTAATTTGGAGGGCGGGATCCTGGCGGGCGGCGGAGGCCCTTTATGACTTAGTTCAGCCCAATTTTTCTAGCAGACGATGGACGATTGAACACACGCACATCCTTAAGGACATGCAACGGGACATGCTAGAAGCTAAACACTTACACACACGTGACAATAAAACAAATTTGGTCATCAGAATAATTGCTGGTGCCCTTGGATTTACTTATGTCACCTTTAATGAGGATGACACAGTGCCGATAGCATATAAATCACATTTATATTCAAATGCTGAACAACGTTTTGCACCTACAGAAAAGATTCTGACAGCAGTTCAGATGGGCGTCATAAAAGAGAGACCACTTGCCCAGGGGAAACGCATTATTGTTGTCTCCCCAGTGCCGGCCTTAGAGGCTGTCACTAAAGCGAGCGTTCCGAACGCTAAGGCATTACATCCACGCTGGATTCAATGGGCAACGTCTCTGACCGCCACTGATGTCGATTATGTATTCGATCCAAGACTTCAAAAACAAGAATTTCTCCAGAATGAACAGGAGTACCCTTCTCCTCTAAATATCTTGCCACTAGAAAGTTATAATACTATCATTTATACTGACGGATCAGCACAACCGGCTGTAGGTACTAAACATCAATACTCGGCAGCTTGCGCAGCCGTGTGCAGAGTGATGGAAGATGGAGTTTTCCACCCTCACAATACCTACACGCAGACCTTAGGGGCCTGCATAGCCCAGTTGGCTGAGCTTAAAGCTCTTATTCTAGCGCTCGAACATACTGAGACAGGAAGCCAGACTTTGATAGTCTGTGATTCATATTACTGCGTCCAGTCATACAATGAATATCTCAATCATTGGAAGCTGAACGGGTTTAGGGATTCTAAAGGGAACACCATTAAACACAAAATATTGTGGGGAAGGGTGGCTGATCTAAAGGATAAGCTACCATGTGTCCATGTAGTTCATACATTAGGACACCAACATGTAGGAATACACGTTGCCGGTAATACATTGGCTGATGAAGCGGCCAAAGCATCAGTAGCTACAGCTTCTGTGGCTGCAGTGACTCGTTCCCGGACGAGATTGGATAATGAAATACTGATTGCCGTTAAAGCTTCGGCTGCAGGCAAGACCCTTCCAAAAGGATACCCTACAAACTATACTTACCATATCAGTGCACAGAATGTTGCTTATACAACAATTCCTGGGGTTGGAGATCGAGTGATCCCCAATGAAGACCAGAGATTAGAGCTGATTACAGCCGCACATGATGGTGTCGCTTCTGCACATGCTGGTTTACAGGCCACAATAACAATTCTACAGCAACGATACTGGTGGCCTGCTCTATGCAGACAAACTAAGCAGTATGTCCTTTGCTGTGACATTTGCCAGCAGATTAAGGGCTCTAATATCAAACGCCCTCCGCAGACATCCCTCTTAGTGTCAGACAAGCCACTTCAGTGTGTGTACCTAGACCATTGTGGTCCCTTACAGCCTGATGGTGCATACAAATACATTTTAGTGGCTGTGGATTCCTGTTTTAGATTCCTGTGGGTATGGCCACAGCGGTCGGCTGACGCCCGGACTGTTATAAAAGATTTGGTGATCTTTATCTGTAGATGTGCGGTTGCAGCATTCCATTAGGACCAGGGCCCTGCATTTGCCTCTAAGGCATTCAGGGACACCATGGGGACGATGGGTGTTGAACTCCATTACTCCTCACCATACCATCCAGAGGGAAATTCGGTCGTGGAGAGGCGGAATCGTGATCTAAAGCAGTCCTTAACAGCTTGAGTATTAGGTTCAGGCCACAGTTGGTTACACCACCTATATGGGGTCCAGAGAGCACTGAATAATCTGCCAAGACGGTCCTTGGGGGGACGCTCTCCATATGAGGTTCTCTTTGGGATACCTATGTATGTCCCAGATCTTGACGCCCCTGGTATGGTGGCAGCAGAAACACCATTTGACATAAAAGAACGTCCCACTGTTTTACAGGAGCTTCAACAATTTTGTGATGATAAATCATCTGCAAATGCTGCCACCTTAGGAATAAGGGAATTGGCGAAAACTTCGACTGGCTGGATTCCTAACGTTGGGAATCTGGTTCGTGAGAAGATCGCTGTGAAAAAGGAGTTCGGTCCATCATACAGAGCACCTGTACCAGTCTTAGGAATAAAAGGCACCAGGACTGTCATCTTACCACCACTGTCTGGTTCTAAATCGAACAGATTCATCTCCATTGATGACATCAAACTACATCATGTGGCCGATCCTTCACAGTAGACCAGGAGGTCCCTTGGGTGGTTCCCGATCCCCTCTCACTACCCAACAGGACATCCATCTACATAGTAGGATAAACATCATTACTACTGACTATGCAACTATGTTGACTGCTGTTCCAGACACTTCCTCGACCATGGGGAGGGCGGAAAATGAACTTTTGTTGGTTCCAGTCACATCTTCAGTGACCACCCGCTTCAAGATTTGGCTGTATTTTACGCGAACACTTCCACGACTAATGACGTTGTCTATCAAGAGCCTCCACGTGCGGTGGATCAGAATATACCGGCTCCTGTGTTTGCAGAGACTACCTCTGGCTATTTCGTTGACATTGATGATTTTTCTTCGGATTCATCCTCTACAGTGATTGACAACATTTCAAAAAGTAGTAAGCTGTATCGATGGCTTAAAAAGAACTATTTGATCTACCCATGGAACTATCTATGGTTCTGTTTGACATTTATTGCATTATTTTTATGGATTTGTTTTGTGACTGTTTTCTTTTTGCTTATAAATGGTCACTATATTCCTGATCGCTCCTCAGTGGAGCCTGTTGATAAAATTTTAACACCACATCATTCTTCACATAAGGTCCGAAGAGATTTGTCCCCTGTAAATATTACAGCAATACCAATTACTGATGGGATTGTGTTGGACAAAGTTCCAGTCGATATATACCGGCCTACAGAGATTATTAAAATACCATACGTGTTCAAAATGTCAATGTCTGATGTTATTACACCTAATGTTGTCTCTGATGATTGGGATGTCCAAACAGTTGATTACATGCTAACTGAAATGAAGGACTATTCCGCTTTAGAAAGTGATGATGTATATGATTATACAATGAATTATGGGGAAATGTTCTGCTATAACAATTGGGGACATCACTACCTACACCGTGCCACTAGATATAGGCCTCTCTTGAACTACACACAGTGGAAACGCTGTTCGACACCACAGGTGGGGAGTCCAAAGTATTATAGCGATAAATTTACATACTTTTCTGGGCATGATACAAAAAAAGCAGAGTTGTATTATTTTAAAATACCTCTGGCACAAATTAGGAAAATTTTGCTAACGGATCCAAAACTGATTTATTCAGATCCCTTTATTTCCCGGCTCTCGATTGAGGGTTACGAACATTGGAAGAGCACTATTGACTTGAAAAGTGTTTGGGGAACACAAGATTGGCAGATACAGGGTAGGGAGGCTTTGTTTCGAGCATGCCTGATTCCTGTGCAAATGATTTTCTTAAATGACACTATTGAGCAGACATCCTGTCTGGGGTTAGCAAAAATTAAAGATCTAAATAAGCCCAGTATCCCTACTCCAGAAAAATTTAAAAATTGGCAACACTTCCTTAATATCACAGAGTACAGGCTAGATGCAATGGTTAAGGCTGGTACCTATAATTCTTCACTTTCCAGTCCCGGCGGGTGGTTGGTATGGCCCACCGACACTAATGAGTGTCAAAGGCGTTTCTTGAACTCTTCAGGGGGTTTTTCAATAAACAGGCCTGACCCTCGCTTTATATCAGGTAAACTTACAGGTATAGTTACAGCATACAGTGTGGGTAAGCTGTGCCAGCAATGGGTGAAAACAAACACATTAACAGCGGTTAAGAAACACCTGAACACTCTTTCTGACAATATAGACTTACAGGATTTTCTGCTAGGTCCTAGAAAACAGCGTTCGAAACGGTTTTTATATGCTATGTACAATGAAATTTGGAAACTTTCCCAGATTGAGGCTGCTGCGCGTTTAAGGCAACTAGATAAGGAAAATTTGGAAAAAACATTAGCTGTGGTCGACAATGGCATGAACACGCTGTCCAACAGGATTTATTCCCTATCGAATATAGTGTTGTCTGCTATTGATATCACTCAGACTGACTTGTCCCGGTTATATCATGGGCAAACACAGCTACGTTCCATCATGCAGCTGGGTTGGACATTACAGATACTGAAAAGTGGCTACATTCCTTGGAGGTACATTAATGGGAGTGAATTCTTCACTGCTTTTAATTTTTCCAGGGAACAAGAGACAATGGCTAAAAGGGAGGCTACCTTCACCCTGCTTCAAGTAGAGAAATTAGATAAGTTGCCCTTCACGGTAGCAGAGAGTCCTTCAACTATCTGGCTCCTACACGGCATTATTAATTTACTGATTCTTACCTTTCCTTTCTCGAGCTGCCTGAAACACCTTGCAGTGGGACGATATGAGCAGCTAGGAGATAGCTTTATTAAGGAAGAGTGGGAGTTGCCCTTTGATTATAGATGTCTGAACGGTGAAAGGGAGGTCTTTCTTAGCGGAAGTGAATGTGAGACTGCTGTTCGTTGTTCTTTGATATGCAAACAGGTGTCCCTTCACAGTCTTTGCAATGTGGGGGTCGCGAATTTGGCCTGTTTTCTGAAGGGTACTCCCGTCCCCTTGATTCGTCCAGTGTTTCATGTACTTTCCAATGGAAGTTAAGTGGTACTGAATGATCAAAGCTGTTGCGGCATGCGACCTGGAATTGCCTATGCAATCTCGGTGACGAAGGTCGTTACGTGTTGTGGACATGTTTTGTTTCCCCCCACACGAGAGATAAAAGTATCTGACATTTGGCCCCACATAGATACTATCAGTGTGAACTATGACAAGCTGAGTAGGCTAAAGGCACTGTTGTTTCAGAAACAGGTTGCCTTGACATCCGCAA
This sequence comes from Pleurodeles waltl, assembly GCF_031143425.1. Lineage (NCBI taxonomy): Eukaryota > Metazoa > Chordata > Amphibia > Caudata > Salamandridae > Pleurodeles > Pleurodeles waltl. The sequence continues at coordinate 636,871,440 of NC_090442.1, forward strand.
AAGAGACGTATTCTCTCCAGATTTCGAGATCATCAGCCGAGATACAATCCCTTTTAAATAACAATTTCCCCAAACACTTTGGAGAGCTGGTATCCAGAATATTCAATGCTTCAAGCACCACTGGGATTGTTCATTTCTTTAAGGCTGTCGGGTCTGGTTTCGTGTCCATCTTCCAGACTGTCTTCGGAGTCATCTTGTCAGCCATCCATTCTCTCTTTTCAAGTGTGTTTGGTGGCTTTCCAATTATTTTGGCTTTAATTGGCGGACTACTACTGCTATTTCTTCTGATTCGCAGTGGTTGTTTCTTTCCAGCAACACAGAGCAATGGAGCCGCTCCCGCCAACTCCACTGTGCCGTGAGCGCATGGTTCGGGTCTTCGGTGCACCTTTGCTGGTGGAACTGGAGCTTGACTGGTCGTTGTCATTTCGGCCACTTCTCTGGTGTGTACAACCAGTCTTCCGCTGCATATGGTGTCTCTTTGAACATCTGCCTACGGTCTGTCTTGCTGTTGCACCGACATATCCTGTGGACCACGAACTGCTGATGTCCCCGATGAGGGTTCATACACGGTCATGCCCCTTGAGACTAAGGTTGCTCCGCCAAGCCACCTATGAGCCTTCCATTGTGAGATATACCATGGATGAGTACACTGCAACAAGTATCGATGCACCAGGAAATACGGCTCACTTCTGCTCTGTAGATCCGTTTGTCCGCCCAGCACTAGACTTAACTTCGGACGATGTTGACTCATTTTTTAGATCCTTGACTGGTGACTTCAATGACATTCTTCAAGATCATGCGTATAACACATAATTTGATGAATTGACTTGCCATTCCCTATTCCAAATTATGCAATTACATAGACATTTGCTGTTGCACGCTGTACTTGTCATAGTTGACGTTAACATCTCTGTATGTATTTTTTAACAGATTTGTTTTAACATATTTTTAACACATGCAAATGCATTTTTGGCTTCTTTTAGCATTTAGCTTTTAGTTCAGGAGCAATATTTTAGCTTTTGGGTTCCTGTACCTTCATCATACCTGTTACTGCAATGGGGAGGGTGCCGTGAATCCTAGTTCGTTTTAATGGGATAGCAGGAGTTAGCTTAGCCTCTGGCTTGTAGACTCGTGCCCCCGTCACCTAGTGACTTTTAACCTACTTAGCTTGCTCTGCCTTAGCCCATTTAATTATTTATTTCTTCTAAGATGGATGCCTTTTTTTATAGTTAGGCCACTTGTTATGAGTTACATTATCAGTGTCACCGTGCCAAGGCGTCAAGATCAAGCACCAAAGACAAACAAACAGTAGGTGTTCACACTTAGGGATTTCCACTCTCTATACTTTCGAGGGATTGTTGATATTAATTGCCGTCCCAAGGATGCCTGTTATCTATTGTTTAGGAATACACCTACGTCAGGGGACCTTGTAGATCTGTATAAATACATCACACTTTAGACAGATAATCAGAGGGATTCCGACCAGAGGGCATCGCCACCATCGCTGATACCGATGCTGCAGTCATCTTGATGCTGACCCAGTCTTCGTGTCCCTGCGGAGTCTGAGATAGAGACCTCATTCCAAGGTAACGAAGGTTGGGGGCTCCTCTCATGGACATGGCATTGGCAGATTAGGTTTAACGAACCCAGCTCTCCTTTAGGTAGGAGGTTAGGCCTTTTTTTTTTTTAGGATAGTAGGGTATCTTACATCTCGTATATCTTTTCTATGTATTGCAAAATGGTGGGGGTCTTCGTAACAAAGACTCTTGTCTTCACAATACTGTTACTTGCTATATTCATTATTCTAATCATTGCAGTCCATGCAACTTATCGCAAATTGCAGTTATGTTGAATAAAAAGCTATTATAACTTTACTGCATCTGTGTCATTGCCTGTGTTTGTATGAGACATAATATATCTGTGAGAAAAGGGTAATCACGACAATCCCTGAGATGTCTTATTTTCGAGTCCATGCGTAAACGGCTGCCATAAATCACCTTTAACTATTGCGTTTCGGGTGAGGTGCTGCTAGTGAGCCGGTAAGGTTGGGATAACAGTTGCGACTTGTTGTAGGAAAGACGCTGTAAGGAAATGCCTCCTTGGCATGGTTACCCCCTGACTTTTTGCCTTTGCTGATGGCAAGTTATGATTTGAAAGTGTGCTGAGGCCTGCTAACCAGGCCCCAGCACCAGTGTTCTTTCTCTAACCTGTACCTTTGTTTCCACAATTGGCACACCCTGGCATCCAGGTAAGTCCCTTGTAACTGGTACCCCTGGTACCAAGGGCCCTGAAGCCAGGGAAGGTCTCTAAGGGCTGCAGCATGTCTTATGCCACCCTGGAGACCCCTCACTGAGCACAGACACACTGCTTGCCAGCTTGTGTGTGCTGGTGGGGATAAAATGACTAAGTCGACATGGCACTCCCCTCAGGGTGCCATGCCAACCTCACACTGCCTATAGGTATAGATAAGTCACCCCTCTAGCAGGCCTTACAGCTCTAAGGCAGGGTGCACTATACCATAGGTGAGGGCATAAGTGCATGAGCACTATGCCCCTACAGTGTCTAAGCAAAACCTTATACATTGTAAGTGCAGGTAGCCATAAGAGTATATTGTCTGGGAGTCTGTCATGCACGAACTCCACAGCACCATAATGGCTACACTGAAAACTGGGAAGTTTGGTATCAAACTTCTCAGCACAATAAATGCACACTGATGCCAGTGTACATTTTATTGTGAAATACACCCCAGAGGGCATCTTAGAGATGCCCCCTGAAACCATACCCGACTACCAGTGTGGGCTGACTAGTTTTAGCAGCCTGCCACACACCAGACATGTTGCTGGCCACATGGGGAGAGTGCCTTTGTCACTCTGTGGCTAGTAACAAAGCCTGTACTGGGTGGAGGTGCATCTCACTTCCCCCTGCAGGAACTGTAACACCTGGCGGTGAGCCTCAAAGGCTCACCCCCTTTGTTACAGCACCCCAGGGCACTCCAGCTAGTGGAGTTGCCCGCCCCTTCCGGCCACGGCCCCACTTATGGCGCAAGGCCGGAGGAGAATATGAGAAAAACAAGGAGGAGTCACTGGCCAGTCAGGACAGCCCCTAAGGTGTCCTGAGCTGAGGTGACTCTGAATTTTAGAAATCCTTCATCTTGCAGATGGAGGATTCCCCCAATAGGATTAGGGATGTGCCCCCCTCCCCTCAGGGAGGAGGCACAAAGAGGGTGTAGCCACCCTCAGGGCTAGTAGCCATTGGCTACTAACCCCCCAGACCTAAACACACCCCTAAATCGAGCATTTAGGGGCTCCCAGAACCTAGGTAACTAGATTCCTGCAACCTAAGACGAAAAAGGACTGCTGAGCTGAAAAAACTGCAGAGAAGACGGAGACACCAACTGCTTTGGCCCCAGCTCTACCGGCCTGTCTCCCCACTTCAAAAGAACTGCTCCAGCGATGCGTTCCCCAGGGTCCAGCGACCTCTGAAGCCTCAGAGGACTACCCTGCATCTAGAAGGACCAAGAACTCCAGAGGACATCGGCTCTGCTCCAAGGAAGAAGCATCTTTGCAACAAGGAAGCAACTTTTAAAGAACACACGTTTCCCGCCGGAAGCGTGAGACTTTGCACTCTGCACCCGACGCCCCCGGCTCGACTTGTGGAGAACCAACGCTACAGGGAGGACCCCCCCCCGGCGACTGCGAGCCCGTGAGTAGCCAGAGTTGACCCCTCTGATCCCCCAGAGCGACGCCTGCAGAGGGAATCCGGAGGCTCCCCCCTGACTGCGACTGCCTGCTTCTAAGAACCCGACGCCTGGTAAGGACACTGCACCGCAGCCCCCAGGACCTGAAGGATCCGACCTCCAGTGCAGGAGGGGCCCCCAGGTGGCCCTCTCCCTTGCCCAGGTGGTGGCTACCCCGAGGAGCCCCTCCTTTGCCTGCCTGCATCACTGAAGAGACCCCTAGGTCTCCAATTGAACTACATTGCAAACCCGACGCCTGTTTGCACACTGCACCCAGCCGCCCCCGTGCTGTTGAGGGTGTACTTTTTGTGCTGACTTGTGTCCCCCCAGTGCCCTACAAAACCCCCCTGGTCTGCCCTCTGAAGACGCGGGTACTTACCTGCTGGCAGACTGGAACCGGGGCACCCCCTTCTCCATTGAAGCCTATGCATTTTGGGCACCACTTTGACCTCTGCACCTGACCGGCCCTGAGCTGTTGGTGTGGTAACTTTTGGGTTGCCCTGAACCCCCAACAGTGGGCTACCTTGGACCCAACTTTGAACCCTGTAGGTGGTTTACTTACCTGCAAAACTAACAAACACTTACCTCCCCCAGGAACTGTTGAAAATTGCACTGTGTCCAGTTTTAAAATAGCTATTTGCCATTTGTGTGAAAACTGTATATGCTATTTTGCTAATTCAAAGTTCCTAAGTGAAATACCTTTCATTTAAAGTATTGTTTGTAAATCTTGAACCTGTGGTTCTTAAAATAAACTAAGAAAATATATTTTTCTATATAAAAACCTATTGGCCTGGAATTGTCTTTGAGTGTGTGTTCCCCATTTATTGCCTGTGTGTGTACAACAAATGCTTAACACTACCCTCTGATAAGCCTACTGCTCGACCACAGTACCACAAAATAGAGCATTAGAATTATCTTTTTGCCACCATCTTACCTCTAAGGGGAACCCTTGGACTCTGTGCATGCTATTTCTTACTTGGAAATAGTACATACAGAGCCAACTTCCTACAGACGCAGTCACCTACAAACAAAAGTACTGTCATCCTTAAACCAGCAGTCTTGCCCAGAGCAAGAGTCCAAACTACGAAAGTTTTTCCTTGAAATTTTTCCATATTTGTAAAAACAATTGCACATTTTCACTAATATCGCGCATGGTGACGCAAAATTATTCTAAACCCATAATATGCACCTAAAACACAGCTATATCACACCCCTGTGGTCAGGGTACCCTCACCCGGACCCCTTATGCCACTTTCAATTTCGATTTTGAGCCACAGGGTCCGTGTCCCATGAAATAAAATGGCGGCAGCTGATTGCAACGCTTCTTTTCGCACACATATTCCCTAAACAATCGAGAATTATTCATGGCCAGAGATATACAAATGTATCTTCCCTTCAATATCTCAAAAACTACTGAACAAATTCATACCAAATAAATGAAAGCATAATCTGCATACCGACAGATAGCTTTCTGCCAAATTTGTTGTAATTCTGTCCAGTGGTTCGGCCTGTAGTCATGCCTGAAGAATCCTATAGAAATTTACATGGGAAATGCATTCTGTATCGAACCCCATTTTTCTTGGCCTCCGCTTGATGAATCGCCCCAAAACTTTCCATGCGCAATAAGAATCCTGCAACACTTTTTTGGGAACATTTCATGAAGATTCATCAAACAGTGCCAAAGATATAGGCAAGCCAAAAAAATGCTTTTCCTATGGAAACATGGTCCTAGGTAAAATAAATAAAAATATATATGTGTATATATATATATATATATATATATATATATAATGCTTTTTCACCCATTTTTCTCAAATGGTTATGAGAGGAGATCCCTTCCGTGGAGATATTCTGGCTCATTCGCTAAGACATTGTACTCTATGGCTGAGGTAAATATGGTAATGAAAGCTTCAGCAGAGCAGCCCCATTCATAAAAGTTTTTTAAATGCTTTCTAACATAATTTTCGTCCCATAAACTGAAAACATATCCTAACTCTGTTTTTTTATTCAAGGAACACTAATGCCGACAATAACGATCTACATTACTTTTTCTTTTACAGTGGAATATTTCTGATTACTTCTTCCAAAGAGGTGAAACTATCGAAAAAGAGTTGAACTGGGACGAGGAGTTACAACAGAAGCAAGCTGAAGAAAAAGGAGTGACTCTAAATCGGCCGTTCCACCCAGCACCGCCATTTGACTGCCTTTGGCTGTGTCTCTATGCCAAACTTGGGGAACTCTGTGTGGATCCGCGACCAGCAGTGAGAAAAAGTGCAGGGCAGACATTATTTTCCACTGTTGGAGCTCATGGAACATTGTTGCAGCATGCAACGTGGCACACAGTGATCTGGAAGGTACTTGGTTATCGTCTGATGAAACCAATCAAATAATGTTCTTGATGTATATTTTTCCAACTTAAAAGCCTTCTCACTTCATTTACATGTCATCATAATGCAGATCTAATGTTGCCACAAAACTAAAATCTCAGTCTTTTAAAACAGACATTCTGGCTATTATTAACCGGTAAGAAACATGGGTTAATTATCATTCATGCTGTCTGCTAACAGGGCGTGCCACACACTGAATCTCATTACGCCCTTCTTCTCTGAAATCAGTGTGGAGGATTGAATAGTTGTATTTTGAACAGATCATTATCTTATTCCATTCCCAATACTCATAGTCAAGCTTTTACCAGGTGGTCCTCAGCCTTGGTTTAAGGCCAGTAATTATTGAGCTAAAGTTTTCGCATCTAGTTTCAGCTCTGTGCAGAAAGATACCTGTTGCACTTTGCAATACCTTTTCCTTGATGCTTCTGCACTAAATTGTACTGCCTGATTATTAAGACACTTGGTGAGTGACTCTTTACAAATCTTGATTAAGAATGTATGCCTTCAAGAAGATTGGTATTTTGAAGATGTTTGCATCCCAAAAACATCTGCAGATATCTGAAATGCCCGTGGTGAACCAGTATTGGTCAATGGTAACAAATATATTTCTTATAGACACTTAGAACTGCAGAATCCTCGCTTGTGAATTTCCCCATGTGCCAAACTGGATCAGGAAAGTTTTTATAGGAGTTCCCTCGTGTGGCGGGAGGTAGCATATTGCGGCTCAGCACCAGATCTGTCCAGCCTCATTTATGACGTTGGAGCAACTAGAACTTTACCAGCTCTGTGCACTAATGTCAGTTCATTCATTTTTGCATGTTCTGATATGGAACTGCAGTGCATCGAAACCTGTCAGATTGACAGTTTTTTTCTTTCCCTCATATTTGTCTTTCAGCGTGCAAAGGTCATGTTGCCTCCAAAGACCACAGGGGTTAAGCTTTGCTAGAAGGACAACAGGCACCCACATTGCCTGTCTCTGGTGCCTTGACTACAGGCATAACTCGTGGTATTGCAAATGCTGTTCGAAAATAAATAAAAAGGCCACCTGCAACTACAAAGCCAAATTTGCTGTTGCCAAACTACGAAGGAATGGTAGAAGGCGCAAAGCTTCTCTCATTCCTGGGGCTGATCTTGCCACTGCTCATCTTCGAAGTCCAGGAAATAAAAAAAAACATAAGAAACAGAAGCACAAGCCTTCTTTGGACCATCACTCCCACTGTTGGGATATGGGCAGTGTTCTGGGCACCCTCAGGCCATGGGGTCATTCCCCCATTTGAAATTGATTCTGCTTTTGATCCTGATATGTCACTTATTCTCACTTCTCAGTGATGCCTTAACCCCTTAGCTGCTGGGCCTTCTTCAATTCCCTCCCACCCCCGTGCTGAGCCCTTTTTTGGCTATTTGGGGTAGTTCGCACTTAGGCCTTCTTAACTTCTTGTCCACATAAGCTATCCACGTCGAATTTGAGTCCTTTTTTCCAACATCCGAGGGATTCTAAAGGTACCCAAAGTTTGTGGGTTCCCCTGGAAGAAACAAAGAAATGAGCCAAAATAGAGCGAAAAATTCGTTTTTTTAACAAATGGGGGAAAGAGGGCTGCAGAAGAAGGCTTGTGTTTTTTTCCCTGAAAAGGGCATCAACAAAGGGTTTGCGGTGCTAAAATCATCATCTTCCCAGCTTTCAGGAACAGGCAGACTTGAATCAGAAAAACACATTTTTCAACACAATTTTGGCATTTTACTGGGACATACCCCATTTTTACTATTTTTTTTGTGCTTTCAGCCTCCTTCCAGTTAGTGACAGGAATGGGTGTGAAATCAATGTTGGATCCCGGACAGCTAGACATTTCTGAAAAGTAGACAGAATTCTGAATTCATCAAGGGGTCATTTGTGTAGATCCTACAAGGTATTCCTACAGAAAATAACAGCTAAAATAATATTGAAATTGAGGTAACAAAACAGCCATTTTTCTCCATGTTTTAATCTGTAACTTTTTCCTGCGATGTCAGATTTTTTTAAAGCAATATACCGTTACGTCTGCTGGACTCTTCTGGTTGTGAGGATTAATAGGGCTTGTAGGTTCATCAAGATTCCTAGGTACCCAGAGCCAATAAATGAGCTGCACCTTGCAATAGGTTTTCATTCTATACCCGGTATACAGCAATTCATGTGTTGAAATATAAAGAGTGAAAAATAAGTATCAAGGAAACCTTTGTATTTCCAAAATGGGCGCAAGATAAGGTGTTGAGAAGCAGTGGTTATTTCCACATCTCTGAATTCGGGGGTGGCCATAGTAGCATGTGAATTACAGGGCATTTCTCAAATAGATGTCTTTTTTACACACTAGCTTACATTTGGAAGGAAAAAATGTAGAGAAAGACAAGGGGCAATAACACTTGTTCTGCTATTCTGTGTTCCCCAAGTCTCCTGATAAAAAATGGTACCTCACGTGCGTGGGTAGGCCTAATGCCCGAGGAAGGAAACGCAACTTGAAAACATCACATTTTTACATTGAAAACAGACGTGTTTTTTGGAAAGTGCCTAGCTGTGGATTTTGGCCTCTAGCTCAGCCGGCACCTAAGGAAACCTACCAAACCTGTGCATTTTTTAAAACTAAACACCTAGGGGAATCAAAGATGTGGTGACTTGTAGGGCTCTCACCAGGTTCTGTTACCCGGAATCCTTTGTAAACCTCAATATTTGGCAAAAAAACACCTTTTCCTCACATTTCGGTGACAGAAAGTTCTGGAATCTGAGAGAAGCCACAAATTTCCCTCTGCCCAGCGTTCCTCCAAGTCTCCCGATAAAAATGGTACCTCACCTTTGTGGGTAGGCCTAGTGCCCACGACAGGAAATGCCCCAAAACACAACATGGACACATCACATTTTCCCAAAGTAAACAGAGCTGTTTTTTGCAAAGTGCCTAGCTGTGGATTTTGGCCTCTAGCTCAGCCGGCACCTAAGGAAACCTACCAAACCTGTGCATTTTTGAAAACTAAACACCTAGGGGAATCCAAGATGGAGTGACTTGTGGGGCTCTCACCAGGTTCTGTTACTCAGAATCCTTTGCAAACCTCCCAATTTGGCAAAAATACACCTTTTCCTCACATTTCGGCGACAGAAAGTTCTGGAACCTGAGAGGAGCCACAAATGTCCTTCCACCCAGTGTAACCCCAAGTCTCCCAATAAAATTGGTACCTTACTTGTGTGGGTAGGCCTAGTGCCCGCAACAGGAATAGATTACACAACGGTCAATGTTGGTCCTTACATGAGGGCAACTGTTGACCCTGGTGTGATCCGTTCCTGACGCAGGCACTAGGTACAGGCACTCAAGTGGGGTAGCGTTTTTATCAGGACAGGTGGGGAAACACTGGGTGGTAGGAATTTTGTGGATCCCAGCATATTCCTGTAGTTTTTGTGACAGAAATGCAAGAAAAAAGAGTTTTTATTCAACATTTAAGATTTGCAGGGTATTCTGGGTAAGAAAACTTTGGGGAATCCACACACGTCACACCTCTGTGGACTCCCCCGGATGTCTAGTTTCCAGAAATGTATGGGTTTGGTATTTTTCCCTATATGGCCGCCGAGCCCAGGACCAAAAACCCAGGTGCCTGCCTTACAAAACCAGTTTGTTTTGTGATAGATAATTTTGATGTCTCCACAATACGATTTCGGGGGTGGAATTTGGGGCTGAACTAAATAGGGGAGCTCCCAAGAGAGCACTCTCTCTGTGCTTGCCGCTGCATGCACCTGCTCTCTGGGTTGGGCTAACCCGCTATTGTCCCGCTACACAGACTGTGCTTGAGAAGGGACAGCGTGACTGTTCTCGTCACCTCCCTCATAATCACTGGAAAAGGAGATATCGAATGGGACACCTCTGACAGAAACATCACTCCCAGAGTCTTCGCCATTGCCCTATCCTTCAGATTCTTTCTCAGTATCTGCTGTCTCTGTCTCTAATCCTACATCAGAGCTGTCCTCTATAACCCAAATTAGGGTTTGAGCAGCAGTCATCCAACGAGAGGCCATCTCTGCTACTGGCTAAACTGTCGCTCTAAAACTCTAGCCTATGTCGACAGTCAAAACATTGCTGGTGGGTGTATGCATGTGTGGTACCTGCAACAGTAGGGGTCACCTTACCTTTGCTTCTTCCCTCAATCAGCATGTTCTCTCAAGACAGTCAAATAAGACACAAAAATTACATCACCTTGTCACATACCAATCGTCACAGTCTTTAGTGCCACTAGCGCCCAGTGCAACAATCATTATTGGTTCTCCCACTCCCTCCTCCTCCGATTCCCTCACTACCACCCAGCAAAAGTGCATTTCATCTCTCCAGTCAGATATCCTTTTCTAACAGAAACATAATCACAAGAGTTACTTGACTTTTTTATTACTGCCAAAAAGCTACAGGTGAAACGCATCAGTTGAAGTATGTGCATTGCTTTCAAGACGAAAGCTGCAACTGCAAGAGAACTGGTGACATATATATATATATATATATATATATATATATGTTCGATGGCATGTGTAGCTGCAGATACACATCCTGTGCACTGTTCCTGCCATCTAGTGTTGGGCTCGGAGTGTTACAAGTTGTTTTTCTTCGAAGAAGTCTTTTCGAGTCACGGGACCGAGTGACTCCTCCCTTTCGGCTCCATTGCGCATGGGCGTCGACTCCATTTTAGATTGTTTTCTTTCCGCCATCGGGTTCGGATGTGTTCCTCTTCGCTCCATAGTTCGAATCGGGAAACTTAGAAAATCATCGAAAATCGTCGGTATTGTTTAAGTTTGGGACCGGTTTAGTTTCATCACATCGGCACGGACAACAAGACCGCTTCGGCGGCCCTTCAGGGCTTCCGCACTTCACCGAGGCCTGGTTGGCCCGACCACACCCGTCGTCGAAGACTGATGGACCGGACCCCCTTCCGCTTCTGTCCCAAGTGTCACGCCAAGTATCCTTATACAGACCAGCATCGGGTCTGTAACCTGTGTTTATCGCCCGAACACAGAGAGGATACTTGTGAGGCCTGCCGAGCGTTTCGATCCAAGAAGACTTTAAGGGATCGACGCACAAGACGACTACAGATGGCATCGAAACCAAAACAACATTTCGACGTCGAAGAAGAAGAGGTGTGGATATCCATCCAAGGATCGGATCCGATGAATCCGATGGTGATCGACCTTCGACGGCGGCGCAAAAAGTGAGTACACCTGCCCCGTCCCACACCCAAGGTCAATCCAAAAAACTAAAGGCCACGGCTCCACCCACAGAAAAGAAGGGGTGACCAAGTAACATCGGCACCAAAACGGCCAACATTTTTCCGAAGACTTCCAACTCCGATTGAGAAACCGGCACCGCAAAAAGTCGGCATCAAGTAATCGAGTCGAGTAAGCCTCGAAAGAGCTTATCGGAACCAAAAAAGACAATTTCTATGGGCACTTCAGTACCGAAAAAAACAGCTTCGGAGCCGAAACGTTCTTCCTACACTGAAGAGCAAGGGCTCTCTCTGCAGCTCAAAGAAAAGCACAGATTTGAGCAAGAACTGGATTTAGAAGAGCATGACCAAACACAGCAAAGGTTAGAAATCCAGAAAGACACAGGGGAGATACAAACCACCCCTCCGCTCAAATCAAAAAGAAAACTGGCTTTTCATGAGACTGAACAATCAAAAGCCAAAGTGGTTAGAGAAAGGTCCCCACCCCCACATTTCTCACCACAAACATCCCCACTCCAATCACCACACTTGTCACCAGTGGGTACACCAATGGCACAGTCACCCACACATACTGGGATGACTCAAGAAGATGCGGACCCCTGGGATCTATACGACCCACCTATGTCAGACAACAGCCCAGAGTGTTATCCAACAAAACCTTCACCACCAGAGGACAGTACGTCCTAAACACAGGTACTGCCAGAGCAGCAACATTCCACAACTTAACTATGCACTCTGAACCTGTTTAACACTCAGGCATCCACGCTTGCATCGTACCAAAGTTTACCTATGTTACCGGGCATGCTTAAACACGCACAACAGGTCTTCCAGGAACCTGTAAAAGGGAGAGCCGTCACGCCAAGGGTCGAAAAGAAATATAATCCGCCCCGTCGGACCCAGTGTTTATTACTCAGCAGCTCCCTCCGAACGCAGTGGTTGTGGGGGCTGCAATGAAAAGGGCAAATTCACAATCATCAGGGGATGCGCCACCCCCTGATGAGGAAAGTCGAAAATTCGACGCAGCAGGGAAAAGAGTGGCATCGCAAGCAGCCAATCAGTGGTGAATTGCCAACTCACAAGCCCTACTTGCCCGCTACGACAGGGCGCATTGGGACGAGATGCAAGACATCATCTAGTACTTGCCTAAAGAACACCAAAAACGTGCCCAACAAGTGGTTGAAGAAGGACAGGCCATATCAAACAATCAAATCCGGTCTGCCCTGGACTCTGCTGATACAGCAGCACAGACTGTCAATACAGCAGTAACAATTAGAAGGCATGCATGGCTGCGAAGTTCCGGGTTTAAAGCAGAGATACAACAGGCGGTATTGAATATGCCGTTTAATCAGCATCAGCTATTCGGGCCGGAAGTGGATACCGCAATAGAGAAAATGAAAAAAGACACGGACACGGCCAAAGCCATGGGCGCGCTCTACTCCTCACAATACAAAGGGACATTTAGGAAACCACAATTTATGGGAGGGTTTAGACAACAACCATCAGAACCATCCACCTCCCAAACAAAATCCACTTACCAGTCTCAGTACCAGAGAGAGGGAGGTTTTGTGGTTCCTACAGAGGACAGTTCCCAAGAGGAAGAGGGAAATTCCAGCCTACCAAGCCAAGCCCTAGCAAGCAGTGACTTCAATGTCACACTTCCCCAACACATATCACCGGTGGGGGTGAGATTACCCAAATACTACCACAGTTGGGCACACATTACCACAGACACGTGGGTCCTATCAATTATCCTACATGGTTACTGCATAGAGTTTACAACATTCCCTCCAGATGTTCCCCCAAGACCGCACAAAATGTCTCTACAACACTTAGACCTATTACAAATAGAGGTCCAAGCACTGCTAGCAAAAGAAGCAATAGAGCTAGTACCCTATCACCAAAAAGGAACAGGCGTTTACTCCCTGTATTTCCTTATCCCAAAAAAAGACAAAACGTTAAGGCCTATATTAGATCTCAGAACACTGAATCTCTTCATCAAATCAGATCATTTCCACATGGTAACACTTCAGGACGTAGTTCCCTTACTAAAACAAGGGGAATACATGGCAACACTGGATCTCAAGGATGCGTATTTTCACATACCCATCCATCCATCTCACAGGAACTACCTCAGGTTTGTAATACAAGGCAAACATTACCAATTCAAGGTGTTGCCGTTCGGAATAACAACAGCCCCCAGGGTATTTACAAAATGTCTAGCTGTAGTAGCAGCTCATATAAGGAGACATCACATGCACGTATTCCCATATCTGGACGATTGGCTAATAAAAGCCAACACTCATGACAATGTCACGTTCACACGCAATACGTAATAGATACTCTCCACAAACTAGGGTTTTCTATAAATTACCAAAAATCACATCTACAACCATCCCAAATACAACAATACTTGGGAGCAACACTCAACACACAAAAAGCAATTGCCACTCCAAGTCCACAAAGAGTTCAGTCGTTTCAAAATACAACATCAAGCATGCAACCAAACCAACACTACATGATCAGGTTTGTGATGAAACTACTAGGCATGATGTCCTCATGCATAGCTATTGTCCCAAACGCAAGGCTACACATGCGGCCCTTACAACAGTGCCTAGCAAAGCAATGGATGCAGGCACAGGGTCAACTCCAAGATCTAGTGTTGATAGACCGCCAAACACACTCCTCGCTTCAATGGTGGAACCCTGTAAATTAAAACAAAGGGCGGCCTTTTCGAGACCCAGTGCCTCACGCCATTATCACAACAGACGCTTCCATGATTGGGTGGGGAGCACACCTCAACAATCACAGCATACAAGGTCAATGGGACGGTCAGCAAAAACTACTTCGCATAAATCACTTAGAACTGTTAGCAACTCCTTCTAGCCCACTAACACATTCTTGTCAAAACAGACGATATGACAACAATGTATTATCTAAACAAACAGGGGGGCACACACTCGTCACAGCTGTGTCTCTTAGCACCAAAAAATTGGCATTGGGCAATTCACAACAACATTCGCCTCATAGCATAATATATACCAGGCATTCAAAATCAGTTAGCCGACGATCTCAGTCAAGATCACCAGCAAACTCACGAGTGGGAAATACATCCCCAGATTCTACAAGATCACTTCCACCACTGGGGGACACCAAGCATAGATCTGTTTGCAACAAAAGAAAATGCAAAATGCCAAAACTTCCCGTCCAGATACCCACACCCTCAGTCCAAGGGCAATGCTCTATGGATCAGCTGGTCAGGGATATTTGCTTACACTTTTCCCCCTCTCCCGCTCATTCCTTATCTGGTCAACAAACTGAGTCAAAATAAACTCAAACTAATACTTATCGCACCAACGTGGGCTCGCCAACCCTGGTACACCACACTGTTGGACCTATCTGTGGTACCCCACATCAAACTACCAAACAGACCAGATCTGTTAACACAACACAACCAACAGATCAGACACCCGAATCCAGCATCGCTCAACTGAGCAATCTGTCTCCTGAAGTCGTAGAATTTGGATATCTAGACCTTTCCAAAGAGTGTATGGAGGTCATTAAACAAGCAAGAAAACCCACAACAAGACATTGTTACGCTAACAAATGGAAAAGGTTTGTTTGCTACTGCCAGGCTAATCAAATTATGCCATTAGATGCCTCCACACAAAACATTGTAAGTTATTTACTGCACTTACAAAAGTCCAATCTAGCCTTCTCTTCCATTAAAATACATCTCACTGCATTATCTGCTTATCTGCAGATTAAACATACAAAATCGCTTTTTAGAATCCCAGTTATTAAAGCCTTCATGATAGCTCTAAAAATAATCATACCCCCAAGGACACCACCAGTACCTTCGTGGAATCTTAATATTGTATTAACACGACTCATATGCCCACCATTTGAACCCATGCATTCTTGTCAAATCCAATTTTTGACTTGGAAAGTAGCTTTTCTAATAGCCATCACTTCACTTAGAAGAGTTAGTGAAATACAGGCGTTTACTATTCAAGAACCCTTTAAACAAATACATAAACATAAAGTGGTTCTCCGTACAAATGCACAAATTTTACCAAAAGTCATATCACCGTTCCATCTAAACCAAACCGTAGAACTCCCAGTATTCTTTCCACATCCAGACTCAGTAGCTGAACGGGCATTGCATACATTAGACATAAAAAGAGCGCTAATGTATTACATTGACAGAACAAAACAATTTTGTAAAACAAAACAATTGTTCGTAGCTTTCCAAAAACCCCATGCAGGTAACCCTATATCCAAACAGGGCATTGCCAGATGGATAGTTAAATGCATTCAAACCTGTTACCTTAAAGCTAAGAGAATTACCATTACACCAAGGGCACACTCCACTAGAAAGAAAGGCGCCACAATGGCTTTTCTTGGTAATATACCAATTACAGAAATTTGTAAAGCAGCCACCTGGTCTACGCCCCATACATTTACTAAACATTACTGTGTAGATGTGTTAGCAACACAACAAGCCACAGTAGGACAGGCTGTATTAAGAACATTATTTCAAACAACTTCAACTCCTACAGGCTGACCACCGCTTTTGGGGAGATTACTGCTTTGTAGTCTATGCACAGCATGTGTATCTGCAGCTACACATGCCATCGAACGGAAAATGTCAATTACCCAGTGTACATCTGTTCGTAGCATGATACGCTGCAGATTCACATGCGCCCTCCCACCTCCCCGGGAGCCTGTAGACGTTTTAGCTGCATGTAAATTGTAAATATGTAAATAAATATTATTTTACTACACACTATGTACATACATTTCTACTCCATTGCATGGGCACCTCTAGTATCCTTACTTTACCACATCCTACCTCACCCTTTGTGGAGAAAACAATCTAAGATGGAGTCGACGCCCATGCACAATGGATCCGGAAGGGAGGAGTCACTCGGTCCCGTGACTCGAAAAACAACTTTTAACACTCCGAGCCCAACACTAGATGGCAGGAACAGTGCACAGCATGTGAATCTGCAGCGTATCATGCCACGAACAGATGTACACTGGGTAAGTGACATTATTTATAGATATATATACTTCCAGCAGTGGGGGAGCAATGCTGGTTTCCGCAGGGAGCAGGCTGGGAATGCAGGGGCCTTGAGGCCCCCATGCGGCCCCCATCACACTATACTGGGCTGGGCTAGTGCACCAGAAGTACATGGCAGGGGGATGGGGTCCCTGGGACCACAATTGGATGGGGGAGGTGGTGTCCTCACCCCCGTATATTTATTAAATGTAGCCCCGGGGAGGTGGTGCTCTGCGCAGCCCCCCCTAAGGTAAGTATACCTTGCGGCTTTACATTGCACTGCTAATTACCCCACATATACAGCTCTCATGACATCTTTAATAATGATAATATCAATGTAACATTTGTAGTAAAATTATTGAAGAAACATCTGTGCATGGCGAGTGATTGAGTCAAAGTTACCGTAGAGCACAAGCTATAGGTACTTTAGCTACCCACAACTGTAACTGCTGAATTTTTATTTCTTTGTGCGAGTAAATTACAAACCTAAATATAACGTCCCTCTAACCTTTGTTTTTTAAGTGAATTTCTATGTTTTTTTTTTATTCTTCTTCCTAACTATAACATCTCTGTAACCTTTGTTTTTTCCCACTGAAATAAACCAAATATATATATATATATATTTATATATATATATATTCACTGAAAAAAATCCAATGGTTACAGGAATGTTATAGTTAGGAAACAAATTTAAAAAAACATAGAAATTCTCTTAAAAAACACAAAGGTTACAGGGTTGACGATTTACGCACACAAAACAATACAAATTCAGGAGTTATAGTTTTACTTATAGTTATACTTATGGCAAGAAACTTCGGTTACTTAACGGCACGAGTTCTAGTTTCTTCAGATAAGTATCACTATAAGTATAACTATAACTGCTAAATTATATGATTTTGCATAGGTAAAACGTTAACCTAATTATAATATCCCAGTAACCTTTATTTTTTTCAGTAAATTTCTGTTTTTTTAACGTAAAGTAACATGTAATTACCACACGTTAATACAATCCGCACTGTGCACGGCGGATCCACGGATCCTTTGAGAGTTTACACAGGGGCCGTGCTGAGTGCCGCGGGGGATCCGTGAAACCACTATTCAGCCCCCTCAGGGACCCACTCTATGTCTCCCATCCAGTGCATTTAATCAAGTAATCAGGTGTCAGCAATCATTTGCTCAACCCAAGCATTTGGCCTGTGACCAAGAACGAGATGTCTGAAACGTGTAAGGCCTGGAAAATGTACAAAGAATTCTTTGAATGTTACTGGCTTTGCTGCTTTCCAAGATAACCTGTTGAGTGATTTCATAAAGCATGTTTGAGAGAAAACTGTTTTCCTCATGTTTTTCCCATAGAGATTAAGCAAGGTGCTCCAGAAGCTACAATGACAGCATATTGTCTGTAAGTTACCATACTATCTCAGCCATATGAGAATGAAGTCTTACATTCACAATCAAACATGTACTTCAGTTGATTCCCTTGAGTTCTACTGCAGGCTGCCAGAATGTTCAAGAACAACTAGAGCACTAAGTCTCACATGTGACAAAAGTGTGGCACACCTGAAACTATCTCAATTGAATCAAACTGGTAAAACTTCATACATTTAATTCAGAAAGGAACAAAATAAAGGGGGTTCATTTTGTCATAGAAATTATAGTTAATGCTGTATAAAGAAATATTAGGTCACTGTAGAAAAGTAACTTCTGTCTAGCATGGTTACCCCCACTTTTTAGCTTGTTTGTCAGTGTCTTTGACTGTGTTCACTGGGATACTGCTAACCAAGACCCCAGTGATTATACTCTCTCCTTTAAACTTGGTTGCTGGTACCCTTTTCTTCCCACAATTGGCATACTGGTCCCCACATGTACGTCCCTAGTATATGGTACCTAGGTACCCAGGGCATTGGTGTTCCAGGGGATCCCTATGGGCTGCAGCAGTTATTCTGCCACTGATAGGGAGCCCATGCAAAGGGTTCTGCAAGTCTGCCATTGCAGTCTGTGTGAAATGGGTGCTTGCACCCGTTTTCACTACAGGTCACTGCACCAGGTCACTATGGTAGGCCCTCTTAGCCCAGAGGGCAGGATGCTGGTACCTGTGTGTGAGGACACCCCCACACTAGCAGAGGTGCCCCTACAAACTCCAGATCAATTTTCCTGGACTTTGTGAGTGCGGGGAGGCCATTTTACGCATGTACTGGACATAGGTCACTAACTATGTCCAGCTACATAAAGGTAACTCTGAACCTGGGCATGTTTGGTATTAAATATGTCGGAATCATACCCCAATACTGTTGCAAATTTTGGAAGTATGATTCCATGCACCTGGGGGACTCCTTACAGGACCCCAGCATTGCTACCACCAGCCTTAAAGGGTTTTCCGGGCAGCCCAAGCTGCTGCCACCCCTCAGACAGGTTTCTACCCTCCTGCTGCTTGATCTGATCAAGTCCAGAAAGGCAGAACAAAGTATTTCATGTGGGAGAGGGAGGTAACACCTTCTGCCTTTGAAAATAGGTATGATTGGCTTGGGAGGGGTAGCCTTCCCAAGCCACTGGTATGCTTTGAAGGGCACATTTGGTGCCCTCCGTTCATAAACCAGTCCACTCCAGTTCCGGGACCCCCAGTCCCTGCTCTGGCGCGAAACTGGACAATGGAACGGGAGTGACCGCGCCCTTGTCTATCACCACCCAAGGGGCAGTGCTCAGACCTCCTCGAGAGGGCCATGGGTCTGCCATCTTGTTTCTAAGGTTGTCAGTGAACTCTGGGAGCATCTGAGTGGCCAGTCCAGGCAGGTAACGTCAGAGCCCCTTTCTGATAGGTGCTTACCTGGCTAGGTGACCAATCCCCCTTTCAGGGCTATTTAGGGTCTCTCTCTTGGGTGGGTCCTCATGTTCGGCTTGCAAGTATCCAGCAGGATTCCTCTGCAACCTCGACTTCGACTTCTGGCCATTGGAACCGTGACTGGACCCTCCAGGACTGACAATGCTGCAATCAACGAAGAAGACTCTTCTGCAACCTTGTTTCCACGTCTCCTGCCAATGTTGCAACATGTCCCCGGTCGTGCATCCTCAGAAGACAACACTCTTCAGCCTGCACAAGAAGAAGAAGGAATCTCCTTAGAAGTGAAGGAGTCACTCCCCTGCATCCGCAAGCACCTGCTTCAACAACGACTGACTCTCCCCTCATCTAGAGCTGCATGGATCCTGCATTACGGGTGGTGGTCTGGACTAGTCCTGTTGGTCTTCTTTGTGATTTGGTGGAGTTAAGCCTTTGCCTTCCCACACAGGACAGTACCCCCTTGCAGTGCGTCTCTTGCAGCTGCCAAGGCCTGCTTGCATCTCCTCCAAGGGATCTTCAGGTGACAAGCAGCTCCAGTCCTCAGCACTCCTTCCTGTGACTCTCAGCCCTCTGCCTGGTTCTCCTGCAGTGTGGGATCCCTTTCTGTAGGGCTGCATGGGCTCCTTCTGCAACTTGTGTGTCCCCATCCTGTAGGACTCCTGTGGGTGCTGCCTCTGCCCCTGTGGACTCTCTGCGACGCTGAGGGTCCCCTGTGACTCCCCCTCCTGGGTTGAGTCCTCCTGGGTCCTGCTGGTCCCTGGAAGCACCACTTTGCCAAGGCTTGTTGGTGGAATTCCTGCACCAACACCCATCTGCCATTGTTAATCCAGCGTGGGACATCTTCTGCATCAATCAGGAACTCTTCTCCGGCTCCAGGGCTGCAGTGCTGACCTGTTATTCCTCACTGTCGACCAACTCCTGCAAGTACAGCTGGGTGGGTAGTAGCTCCTACTCCTCCTGGGCTCCACTGTGACTCTTGGACTTGGTCCCCTCTCTCCACAGGTCTTCCTTCTTATGGAATCCACCACTGGTTTCTTGCAGTGTTGACTTTTCTGGGATTTACTGCTGCTTTCCTGGTCACTTGGGGATACTGTGTTACTTACCTCCGTGGTTTTCTAGTACTCCCAGCTCCCCTCTACTCATTCGACTTACCTAGGTGGGGGTTCTGTGTTCACATTCCATTTTTTTTATTTTTTATATGGTTTGGGCTCCCCTTATGGTCACTGTTGGTTATTGCTATTGCACTGTTTTCTCACCTTTTCTGTGCCTATTTCTAATTGCTAGCGTATATATTTAGGGTTTTACTTACCTCCTATTGGAGGGTTGCCCATCTAGTATTTTGTGGTATTGTGTTCCAAAAGCAAAGTACCTTTATGTTTGTACAACTCAATGTTTTCTTACATGTGTGTGTAAATGCTGTGTGACTGCAGTGGCATTGCATGAGCTTTGCATGTCTCCTAGATAAGCCTTGACTGCTCATCCACAGCTACCTCTAGAGAGCCTGGCTTTTACACACTGCCTACACTTCACTAAGAGGGGATACCTGGACCTGGTATAAGGTGTAAGAACCTTAGGTACCCACCATACAACAGGCCAGCTTCTTACAGACACGTTTTGAGTGAGTGCTCAAATATCTTCTTCTTCTATTTCATGAAAACAAATTGACAGGCAGACTGAAACATGCTTTTTCGACACCAGCAGCAAGCTGCCAGTTGACTTCCTGGTGATCAGCCGTTTTAAAGCAGTGTTTTGATGAGCAACTAGAGAGTTAACATTCCAAATTTCTGCCAAAAGTGGCACGTCTGATCGCCATCTTGGTAGAATCAAAGTGGAAAACTGAAAGCATTTTCTACTGAGGAAGTAAATAAGGAAATTAAGTCTCCCATGATGCCCACCAGGGACGAAAGAGCCCAAATGTAGCACAACTATTACCCAAATGTTGTACAGGTGTTGTCTAATGGGAGAAATGAGAAAAACACTTTTTTGCAGTTTTTGATAGCGCAGACATGTCCCGAGGGTATTGTAGTGCTTTACATGAGCATCAGTTACGTTACACAAGAACACATTTATTTTGGTTTTAGGCATGGGGAGTTTAAGTTATTTGCCAAGAATCACAGGATGTTGAGCTGACGCTGAAACTCAAACCTAGTTCCCGAGTTGCAAAGTCTGCAGCCCTGGCCATAACAACAGATCCACTCCCCTAATTATAACAAATAATCAAGTGATCAACTGAATAAAAAAACATAAAGTTAGCAAATAATTTGAAAGTGCTTTGTTGCTATTTGAGAGCTCAGAAAATATGTCCTCACTTTAGTTTTTTAGAGCTCTAACCATAATGTCTGTGCGAATAAGGTAATAGTTTTGATTACATCAAGATGAGGTCAGGCTTGTCACATTTTTGTAATAAATATAGAATGTTAGCAATCTAGTTGTTCATTAGAATACTGCAAGAAGGTAGTGGTCAGGGGCACCGACTTGGATAGTTGAGGGCACGGAAGAGGGTGCAGAGGCAACAAGTTGACCACCCAGAGCAGGCAGGAGGGGAGTGTCAGCACAACGGTCCATGGAGGGCAGGGGAAAGGGGAGCAGGGGCAACAAACCAGTCATGGAGGTCAGGCAAGAGAGGCTGTCTCAATATAACAGACCACTGAGAGCAGAAGGAAGAGGCAGTGGCAGTAGTCATACATGCAACAGTCACAATTCAGGCATGAGACACCCAATGTTTTTAAGTCCAAATCGGCTTTATTTAATCTCTCTCCCGCCTAAAATCTCTTCTTTGTATGTAAGTCAATAGGAAAAATCTATTTCTCAGGTTTTCTTTTCAAAGTCTCTCGCTTACCTAGTCCAAAATGTTGGGCAGTATGATACATTAAACCACAGAGGACAGGAGAAATGGGTTAGGGACATGAACTTGGATAACAGAGGGCTGGATTGAGATTGTCAGGGGCACCAAACTGACCATACAGGGCAGTGTAGCACAACAGACCATGGAAAGCAATAGAGAGGGGAAAGGGCCATGCACATGGACAGCAGAGTGCAGAGGGAAAAAAGGCAAAGGCAGCAAGCTGCTCATACTGGACTGACAGGAGGGGCAGTTGCAGCATAACGGACCATGACAGGCAGGAGGGAGGGGACAGGGCCACGACAACTGACTAGACAAGGCAGTAGGGAGGGGTTAGGGGCCTACATATGGAAAACGGAGGGCAAGGGGCAAGAGCACAGAGCAAGAGCAGCAAGCTGACCATGGAGTGCAGGTGAAATGGTCCCTGGAAGCACAACACACCTTCAAGGGCAACATTGAGTCTATAATGGCCTACACAGACAACAGAGGAACGGCGGGAGGGGGGTCAAGGGCAGTAAGCTGACCACACAGGTCAGGTGGGAGGGGCTGTGGTAGCATAAAAGACCATGCATGGCAAGCGGGAGGGTTGGTGGGAACACAATGGCCATGGTGGGCAAGAAGGAGGGGGCAGGGGCATGCACAAAGGACCATGGAGGACAGAAGGGAGAAGTAGGGGATGGACACAGACAAGAGATGGCAGGGGAAGAGGCTTCACAACAGACCACTCAGGGCAGGCAGGAGCAGCAGTTGCTGCACAAAAGAGCATGGAGGGTAGAAGAGAGACCATGGAGGACAGGAGGGAGGGGATAGGGAAATGGCACAATAGAGGTTTCAGGGACAGGCGGCAGCCATCTGACCATGCTGGGCAGGTGGAAGGGGTAGTGGCAGCTTGACAGAACACTCAGAGAAGATAGGACGGGCAGTGGCAGGTCAATGAAACATTGTGGGCAAAAAGGAGCAGAGGCATGCACACAGACACCGGAAGGCAGGGGTAAGGAGGATAGGGGCAGCAAGCTAAGCACAAAAGCTAAGCAGGATGGCAGTGATTGGGTATAGAATTAGCCATCGGAGGGTAGGAGGAGTGGGTAAGGTCATCAAGCTAAATGAAGGGCAGTAGTAGCACATCGGGCTGTGCAAGGCAGGATGGAGGGGGCTGGCGCATGGACTTGTGCAACAGAGGGTAGGGAGGAGGTGGTTGGGGCAGCAAGCTACTCGGGGCAGGCGGGAAAGGCAATGGCACAAAAACAGCCACACAGGGCTATAATGAGGAAGTAGGGGTATGAATATAGACAATAGGGGGGGGGGGCAGGAGCAGCAAGCTTGAGTGAGGGCAGCACAATGCCAGGCCCTGTGTCTAACCACTCACGCTATGCAATGTGATGGGCATCACACTTAACGTTAAAAAAAACCTAGACATTCACTGAAAAAAAACCAAGGGTTACCGGAGCCTTTGTGTTTAGGTTCAGATATTACATGCGCGAAACCATAGAAATTCACCTTGTATAGTTAGTTATTTCAAGTAACTATAACTTGTGCCCTATGGTATCTATAACGCCCTCGCCATGCACTGCCAATTACCCAGATATTACTTCATTCATGACATCATTGATAATATCGCTGTAACATTATTGATGATGGCGAGGACGCGATTGTGGCTGCTGCTTGACCAGGGCTCATATCCCAGGCAACCACCAACGTAATATCTAACATTATCAAAAGAGGACATCTAACTGATGACTTAACTTAAAAATAATGCTATTGTCAGTAGGTCAATAGGCCAGATTCTGTTCCATTCATGGAATGGGGTCAGCCGTTATATCAGTTCTAGGCCATCCTAAAATGCATTTGGTCCACAGATCAGCCACTCTAATCCTTGACCTGTCTGTCACCTAACAGCATGCTGACACAATCATGCTTCTTATTAGGGTGTTTTTCTTAGGGTGATGTGCATTGTTGAATTTGTGTCATTTATAACTCTTTGCATTTAAGCATTGTTAGTTTTGTCAGTCCAATTAACTTGTCTGTTGATTTTTGAAACAATAAGAGTCCATTTGTAGGAGGAATGGCTTCCTTCTTGCCAGGGCACCATCAAGGCCGGATTTGTGTTGTCTCTTGTTAACTGCATGATCTGACCAGACTCTGATGTAAAAGCCTGAAACTCACTTAAAGATGTCATTAGACCCTCGGTTGCCATCAGCTTGGAGAGATAGCCCAATTTAGGGAGGGGTCTGGGGCTGCCATGTGCCTTGCTCTTCATAATAGTGATATTCACTGTGCCTTGAAGGATATTTAGGGCCATCCATTTTTTTAATCCATCCCAGGTTCTGTGGCTTTCCCTACATTTATCGCTTAGTATGTTTGAAAGCTCCCTGGTGTGCATGGAATTTTTCTTTATTAAATTAATCTGTAGTCTGGATCATTACCATTGGCTCAGTTACATTTGATTGAGAACCTGTCACTAATCTACCTTCCTACTTATTCACTCCCATCCACCTCTAATGCATCTCATCTAGCTTCTGATCAGCCCCCGTTATTAATATAATTTATGTAAGGTCACATACACTCCCCACATGCTGAGTTGTTCTCTCTTTTCATATTAATTGTGTCTCCTGTCTCTGTCTCCCAGTTTCATCTTCATCTCTGGTAGGTAGTTCTCCTACCACTTGTATTTAGCTAAAGCAAATAAGCATTGCTTTTTTTGTTGGTGTGCACTATGTAGCAATTCTACACTTAGCCATCAATTACACCATTGCTACTAGATATCTGTCTGCCTTAGAAAGCTTACTTGTCTCAGTGTGCACCATCACCAACAGCTTCCAGGCACACACGTTTGCATGGCAGTACATACAGTGACATCTGCCAAAATTCAAGTTACTTATACACTGCTGTGCCAAATGGAAAAAGCCTGCATCTGTCTCCCTGCATCCTGTACCACATCCTGAAGTGTCTGGAAATATTGATCACATTCACTCATTAGAGTGAAATTTCTATAGCAAGAATTTAAACTCTGTGATTGAAGGATGTGAACTTTTTTTGTCAACATAATCTGATATAGACATCTAGCCGCAGATTCCTCTTAGAATTCCTCAGTGCGCTCCAGACTGGATCTGGAATTTCTTTCCAGCAGTATCTCTGTACATCGGTAGAGGGCATTGTGTGACTCCGTAGAGACATCGTCCACCATATGTGACGTCAACGGGGTCAATATAATCCCCTCCATGACGTCAGTTCCTTCTTTTCCGCTCTACAACCCTGATACAGAGTTCCCCAGGCCAAGTTGGCCTATCTCTACAAAACATTCTCTTGTCGAGGGAACAGGGTGCCCCCTTTCTACATGTCCTTGGGGTTTAAACCTAGTGGGTCCTTTGGCAGGCAGATGTCAGCCATAGTCTCTCATACTATTTGTATGTGGACCCTCGGGGAACACAGTGACTCTGAAGATTGCAGCTCCTGTCCTCACCTTCTTCCAAAGGCGATGCAGGAACGGCGTATGAATATTTGGTGGCACATCTGGAGAAAGCTCTGTGCTGTTGTCTGTCTCGGTCCAGGAAGCTGTCCTTGGGATCATACAACACCCTTGACGTCGAAGGAGCAGACTGCGAAACGCAAGAGCTCTAATTCAAGGCATCTGCCTTCTTCAGGTAAGTCTGGCCTCTCCAACACCATCTCTTGATCTCCGGTTGAGGATTTGGCACATGAGTCCAACCCGTGCCTCCCTGCTTTCCCTGGGGCCGGGGCAACTCTGGCCCAGATGCGGGATTATTACAATTCAGTTCATGCCATCTTCTGTCCCAGCCTCCCTCTGGCGTGCTTTCTAGCCTCAGGGAGGTGACAGGTATCCTACCTGGCTCCATGCCAGCAAGTTTACCCTCGGCCTCGGATAGGCTTTCTGGATCCATACCAGCCCGGTGCAGAGCCCTTCGGAGTTCCCACTTGCGATGCCAGAATTCGATCAGTTGATGACGACAGCGCCGGTCAACGCCAAATTGATTACCCAATCCACACCGAGTTGATGCCAGATGGCGTATGGGGTCTGGTGTGTGCCAGTGATGCTGCCCAGCTCGGATGTGAACCTTCCTCCTTCTCATCACTCCCCTGCCATTTTTCCTTTGTGGGAACGGGATTTTGAAGGTGAAAGAGAGGAGCTGGGATTTAGCCCCCCTGTGGACAAAACTGTCCAGCCTCGTTTGGAGGGTAGTTTTCTGATGGAATTGGGTGAGGCTAGTGCCCTTGAGTCCTTGGCGGGTTTGGACCTTCCTACCACTCCTAGTCTTGCGTTGCAGGTTTGCTTTTCCTTCGCCGAGGTGTTGAAGAGGAGATCTGCAGTCCTAGATTTGCAACTTCTCTCTCGAGAGGTGACCACTGATCTTTTGGTAACAGTGCTTCACCAGGGCCAAACAGGAATAGAACGGGTGCTTCCATATATCTTTTTTAGGGTCTGGGCTAAGCCCGCTAGGGAGGCCCCTGTGAACTGATCCATAGACACCGACCTGCCCCTTGGGACCCTGCTTGCCTTTTCGAGCACCTGACTCTGATAAGTTTTGTGGTGCAGGTTCAGACCTCAGTGCCCTCCTAAAGATGGCTGGAGACTTGTGGACAAAATATTTTCTCCCCAACCAGCTCGGCCCTTTGGAAGAAAAACACCTCTTGTATTCTGGGCCATCTTTCCCCTGCATAGTGGAATTCAGTGTTGCACCTGCTACACTTGCTTCCAGCGCGGACCTGGAGCGAACTTCCCCAGACACACCAAGATGGGTGAGAAGCGGCTAGATTTGTCATAAGATGTGGTATGGATATCACAGTCAGTCGGCCGAGCCATAGCTCACTTTATAGTGCTGCATTGTCATGCCTGGCTAGGCCACTCTGGCTTTTCGGAGGCTCTCTGCTCCACCCTGGAAAACATGCCCTTCGATGGCGCCCACCTGCTCAGTTGTTACATCACCATAGGGGCAGCTGGGGTAGAAAAGATTTGTAAATATGTCTATTCTGATGACTTGCAGATGCACCCATTCCAGTGTACTTCCTGTTGTGCCAAGTTTCAGTACCCCCTTTTTTTTACTCAGTCTGAGCCATTCCACCTGTTGGTACGGTGTTCCTATCTGCAGGTATTCCTATTTTTTCTTATGGCTGTTACTGACAGCTTTTTGTTGTACGTAGTTTGGGAGATGTATATTCCTTGTGACCCTAAGTGGATTCAGCACCTGTTGCCACAGGGTTTTTCCTTTTTCTCTATAAAAGGGCTTCATGCTCATGGTACCAGTATAGTATGTGCCCTGCTCTTGGTACTGCATTTCTGTATGCCTTATAGGCGCTACAAAATATCTTATCTTCGTATCCCTTATAGGGAACTTGTCTTTTCGCTTGCACAATTGTCTTTTTTTAGCAGTTGCAAGGACTTGTGCCTCTGGTGGTTCAGGCTCTCCAGATCAAGGGTTCGAATCTTGCCTAGGCTGATAAATTCACCTATGATGGCAAGATAGCTAACCTTCTAATTGTATTGTTTCTCTTTGCTATTAATATTGGAGCATTATTTATGCTTCTCTCTCTAGTGTTGTTCTTCTCATGAGAGACTTACTTGCTCGCAGCAATGTTCTCCTGTGCCGCCAGTCTTGCTGTCCTTACACTGCTTCTTCTTTACAAGGAGATGTTTAATACTTTCTTATCTCTTAGAGGTAAGGTCCTGCACTTAGGCTTCTACAGGGTCCTATAAGCAAGAGGCCACACTCATCCAGGGCCTCCAGATTTCTACATATTTATTCTTACGACACCACCATGTGGTCGTCTTATGTGTTGATGGCTATCTTCCATTTATGGGGGATAACTGGTTGTTTGTGCATGTTCCTTGAACATTATGGTTCCATCTTGTACTGGATTGTTTCTCCCTTCGGACACAGTCTCCTCGGTCGGTTACCTTCACTCCATTCTTAGGGTGTCATAATATTTATACCGCTGGGGTAGTTATAATGCTTCTGCGTTATTATTAAGATTCCTTAAATCATGGGAGTATATTCCCTTTTGCCCTGTTCCTCACTCCCTTGGGAAGATGCCTATATAATTTGGTATACTGAAAGCGGTAGACGTGCTTTTACTTCTGGTGGT
Organism: Pleurodeles waltl; assembly: GCF_031143425.1. Lineage (NCBI taxonomy): Eukaryota > Metazoa > Chordata > Amphibia > Caudata > Salamandridae > Pleurodeles > Pleurodeles waltl. Next base: position 636,899,616 of record NC_090442.1, read on the forward strand.
TTAATGTCTGCTATTTCTTGTGAGGACGTTATTTCCTGTAGTGAGCAGCTGTTGCTCTTTCATAGGTTTCAACTCCTGTCGTTCCATACTTCAGCCAGGTCTCTTACCTGCTATCTTTATGCTTTTGATTTCAGCGACCTGATGAAGACTAATCAGTCATTTGGTATTGGTTTACATGCTTTCATAGCCTTTCTTTTTCTGGGGTTCTGTATGATGTCCTCCATTTAGGAAGATGGCCTGGTGTGTGGTGAGCACCTGTTGTGTTATCACCTTATACCAGGTATCCCCTATTAGTGAAGTGCAGGCAATGTCTAGGAAGCCAGGGCTCTCTAGAGGTAGCTGTGGATGAGCAGCCAAGACTTTTTGAGGAGGCATGTAGAGCTTATGCAATACCACCACAGTCACACAGCACTTACACACATGAAAGAACTGCACAGTCTTACAAAAATAAAGGTACTTTATTATAATAAAACAAATACTAAAATACTTATAGACAATACCCCAACTGAAGGTAAGTAAACACACTATTATATACATATTGCACATGGCAAAAGCAATAGTAAACAGTGAGAGCCCTAGACGAGGGCCAAACTATATACTAAAAAAGTGGAATGTGAAAGGCAGTCCCGCACTCAAGGAAGTTGAATCAGTAGAAGAGAGTTGGAGGAACTAGGATCCCCAAGAGGTGAGTACCAGAGTGACCCCAGCAACCCGCCGAGCAGAGGTAAGTACCTGGTTTTCCTCGAAAAACCAACAAGAGGACTTTGGAAGAAGATTGCACAAGACCCAGACAGAACAGGAAGAAACCAAAGGAGGATCCTGACAGAAGAGGACCTGCAAAGAAACAGGACCAAGTCCAGTTTGAGTTTGAGTTTCCGGTTGTTCCAGGAGCCACTACCCACCCTTCTGTGGATGCCTGGCCAGGTCGATGCTGGGCGAAGAAGGTCAGCAGTGCAGGACAGGAGCAGAAGAGGAGTTCCAGAAGTGATGCAAGTGATGTTTCATGTTGGCAGTCGTGATGCAGTTGGTCAGTGGTGCTGGAAAACCACCAACACTCCTTGGCAAATGCAAGAGTCGTAGAAGAAGGTTTTGCTAGGCTGAAGAAGACCAACAAGGTCCAGGGGACTCTACCCAAGGAGAGGAGTCTAGGGTGACGCTCAGCAGTTGAGAGAGTCACAAGAAGAGGAGGCAGCCCCAAAAGGCAACCCCAGGGCAGCAGGCACAGGAGTTGCAGTGAGGTCCAGTCAGCACACCTGAAGAGGTGTCCCACGCCGCTGGAGCAGTAGGCAGGAGACTGTGCTTTGCAGGAAGGAGTGCTGAGGCCGGGGGTACATGGAGCCTGAAGATCCCTTGGAGGAGGAACAAACAAGCTTTGGTAGCTGCAAGAGTTTGGGTGCACAGTGGTACTCTCCTACAAGGAGAGGCAAGGGCTTACCATCTCCCAAGTTGGGTGGTAGAGAGGACCAAAGGAACCATTCCAGACCACCCCCTGTGATGCAGGACCCACGCTGCTCTGGAGGAGAGAAGATCCACACAGTCAGACAGTTGGTGCCGGCGGATGCAGGGTAGTGAATCCTTCACTCCAAGAGAGATTCCTTCTTACTTCTTGTACAGGCTGAAGACTCGCTGCCCTTAGAGGATGCACAGCCGGGGAACTGTTGCAGTTGCTGAAAGGAGCCGGAGAAACAATGGTGCAGAGCGGAGTTGTCGCTGTAATTGCAGATTGTCGGTTCCTGGAGGGTTCAGTTGCAGTCCCAGTGGCCAGAAGATAAAGTAAATGATGCAGAGGAGTCCTGCTGAAATCTTGGATGTTGAATCTGAGGGCACACCCAAGAGGAAGATCCTAAATAGCACAGGAAAGGGCATTGGTCACCAAACAGGGTGACCACCTACCAAGAGGGAGCTGTGACGTCACCTGCCTAACCTGGCCACTCAAGATGGAAGAATCAAGTGTCCACCTGGAGGAGCTCTGGGCACCACCCCTGGGGTGTTGATGGACAGGGGAGTGGTCAGTCCCCTTTCCATTGTCCAGTTTCGCGACAGAGCAGGGGCCGAGGGTCCCTGGACTGGTGCAAACCGGTTTATGCAGGGAGGGCACCAAATGTGCTCTTCAAAGCATACCCGTGGCTTGGGGAGGTTACCCCTTCAAAGCCATGTAACACCTATTTCCAAAGAAAAAGGTGTTACCTCCCTCTCCTTCAGGAAATCCTTTTTTCGGCCTTCCTCTGCCTGGACTGGTCAAGCAGCAGAAGGGCAGAAACCTGTCTGAGGGGTGGCAGCAGCACGGGCTACCAGTAAAACCCCAGAAGGCTGGTAGGAGCATTGCTGGGGGTACTCTATGGAGTCCCGAGTGCATGGAATCATACAACCAATACTGGCAACAGTGCTGACATGTTTGATACCAAACATGCCCAGGTTTGGAGTTACCATTATGTTGCTGGACACAGGTGTCCTGTACACAGGTAAAATGGCTTCTCCATACTTACGAAGTCCAGGGCTATGAAGCTGGAGTTCATAGGGGCACCTCTGCTCATGCAAGTGTGCCTTCACTCACAGGTACCTGCACCCTGCCCTCTGAGCTAGGAGGGCCTACCACAGGAGTGACTTACAGTGACCTGGTGCAGTGACCTGTAGTGAAATGGTGCATGCATCTTTTCATGCAGGCAGCAAGGCTGGCCTGCAGACACATTTTGCATGGACTCCCATGGGTGGCATAATGCATGCTGCAGCCCACGGGGAACCCCTGGTTCCCCAATGCCCTGGGTACCTAAGTACCATATACTAGGGACTTATATGGGGACACCACTATTCCAGTTGTGGGGTGTGCTAAGTCCTAAGCAACTAAATTTAGAGAGAGAGAGCACAGTAACTGGGGTCCTGGTTAACAGGATCCCAATGAACACAGTCAAAACACACTGACACTAGGCAAAAAGTGGGGGCAACTGTGCCAAAAAGAGGGTACTTTCCTCCACTCCACACGTTCCTTTCTGTTATATTAGTTCTGTTTTGCTGATTGCTCAGCGTGGTCCTTATGCATTTTTATGACATCATTGTAGTGTCAGCTTCGGTCTTGCGCGATATGTAATTATATCCATTTTTCTTTGTCTTTACACTGACAATTATTTTTCTTTCCTCCTATGTGCATTCTAATTTCTAGATGTCCCAGAGGAGATCATGTATCTCTGGCAGTTTTTATTGGGGCAGTTGTTGCTTATGCCAATCGTTGCTTTTGTGTTCTACGCCATATCCTATTAAAGTATTGTTCAGTCCTCTTCTTCATAAATGGACTCTTGTTTTTCCCCTTTATGCTTTAACAGGGCTGCTTTGACTAAAATCACGTTTTTTTTTTTTTGACAAACCACTATAGCTCAGTGCATTGCCTGTTGCTTCTGGGCCTCCATGTTCTGGCAGAACATAAGTTCAATCCCAGCTTTGGGGCAGATAGTTTTTGTGTTTATATAGTCTGTTGTCTTCCTACACATTTTGTCTCTCTGTTATGGTATCGCTATGTTTTTTCAGTGCCTTTATGACTTTAACTGTCTGTGGTCCCTCCACAGTTCTTATGGTGAAGTATGTTCTTACACACCTCAACTTCCAAAGGTATCCATTCTCTTTCTAAACCGGCTTGTTCTAGTCAATGACTTTCCGCAGGATTGTGGCTTACGTTAAAATCGGCCATGCACTCCCCAAGAAGCAACTCCCTGAGGACTTGCATGCTCATTGTACCAGAGTTAGATCCGGAACCACTGCCTTAGAATGCGGTGTACCGGTCCTGATTACATACCTGGCAGCAACATGGGTTTCCCTGCACAAGTTTGCCTACATTACTTTATGCACAGTCAGGTCTGTTTTGATGGGCATTTGACCTTTCAGACCTGCAGGACTTCCTTGTCTGAAATCAGTCCGCAGACCCTCCTCCGGGGACGGTATTGTTTTGTTATCTAATTTTATAATAAGGAATCTGCAGCTAGATCTCTCTATCAGATGAATAAGTTACTTACTGTTAATAACAACTTATCTGTAAGAGACAGGATATAGGCGCAGATTCCTTACAGACCCACCCATCCTCCCAAGTCTCTACAAGCTGATTTTTCTTTTTATCACAGAGATCCCTTCTTGACGTTAAGATGCCTTCTTTGCTAGCTCATAATAGATTAACACCGAGATATCTTTTTTTTGGCACACTGTTTCCATGGGCAGTTTCTATATGCGGCTCTGTGTTCCAACACTCAAAACAGTCATGGAAGAAACTGACAGTGCGTCGGGGAGGGTCTTATATGGTCTCTGTCAACGTCACATTTGGTGGAGTATGTCACTAAGGAGTGGATCAACACCCTCTACCAACACGCAGTGGTACTGCTGGAAAAAAATTCTGGATCCAGTCTGGCGCCTGGGGAAGAATTCTCCTGATCCATTTTTGAGCACAGGATTCAAATCCATCCATGGCTAACTCATAATTGTCTCCATGTTTCTACTACCCTTAATCCTTAAGTATCTTATGACATTTCTTTTTCATTAGAGTCCAGTGCAGTTCCTGTTAGTTTAGTACTTTCAGTAGGGTTGCTCCAGCTTCCTAGTAAATCGATGTATCTACTAAATTCGTGAATGTCTCTACCGGAGGCCAAAGTTTCACTGCAGTATTCTTCCCAAATCCATGGATATTCATGCTTTCCCTGTAAGGCAGTGTGCCCCTGTAGTCGTATCCCCCAGCCCCATGCGCCTTCTGCAGCATATAAGCCAGTGAATGTATTACTATGACAGAGCCAGGAGCAAAATGGTAATTCCTGGTTTGCAGTCCTAGATATTGTATAAGTGTGTGATGTTCACCCACTCATCAGCACCCTTGTTGGTGGATCAAAGTACACTTTTATTTTATTTGCAAATGAGGGTCCTCCCATACCCAAGTTAATTTTAACACTTCCATGAGCAACTACCATTTGACTATTTTAAAAGCATTTTCTAATTCTTTTGTAGCCACTACTGCTTCTCTGTATCTCAAATTTGAAATGGTATTGTTAAATGAGGTAGATCTTTCAGCACCAGGAGGGGCATCCAGTGAACAGCCTGTCAGCGAGTATTTTGTCCAGAACTTTAACCTGAAGTTCATGAGGGGTAGGGCTCTGTTTCAGCTTTATTAATCCATCTGCATTGTTCCACTGCTTTTCGAGCTTTGAGGAACAGAATTAACAAGAACTTACCTGATTCATTGGGACATCTTTCCCTCCTTCGCGGCCTCTTCCTCCGTAACCTGCACCTGTATGGCTAGTAGCACCTTGAACCCATTTTATATTGTACCTGGCTTCCCACCCGAACCAAACATGTTAGCATCTGTGCAGTCCATGATGACCTTTTCAACCTCCTCTATGGACAAGGGGATCTTTAGAAGCTCCCTTCACACCCCTTTAATGAATGGCAGTTCTTCTCAGACTCATAAATCTGTTTCACTCCGACCAAGGCATCCACGTAATACAATAATTTGTAATACGAAGCATACCTTGAGTTAATATCCCCATCTCCTTCGCCTTTCAGCATTACTCCTTTCCTCTTCAGTTGATCTTGCATCTCATTTACTGTTCCACATCTGTTGCTTCCTTTACCAAGAAATGCCAATGAAATAGTTTATTAATAAAATAAACAAATAACCAAATACTATGCCCCCCTCTCTGATCACAGCAGTGCCAGTAGAGCCTTTTAGAGGGCGGTCCTTCTTATTGCAATTTTAATGACGGCATCTAAATTCACAACATTTCTGACTTTATGCAAATTTGTGAAACTCCACAATGCATGGATTTGCTTAACTTATCCTACCCGAGCGTGCACCCCGCTTAAAAAAAATTCTCTCTTCCTATATATATCACTAAAATAAGAAAAAGTTAAAATAGCGTTATAGTTCGGTGAAAATTCAGGGACCAACATTTAAGCTAACACAACCACTGGAATTCACTAGTTACAGTTATCCCTAGTAACTATAACTCATGCCCTAAGGTAACTATATTATGTGCCCCTACCATGCACAGTCTTCTTCTTAATGATGTTATTTGAAATGTTGCAGTGATGTTATCGGTGACATTATAGAACATGTCATGAGGGGTGTTATATGTGAAGTAATTAGCTGCAAAGCGAGGTCATTAATTATAGTTACCTTAGGGAATGAGGTATAGATACTAGGGCCCTCTCTCCATTAATCGAATTATATTTATTTTAAAACGCATGCAGGTGTTTTTTTTTTTTTTTTTACATCATTATGCTGTGGGATCAAAAATTTAAAAAATACTTTTTTGTATTTTGGCCCCTTAAACGGTCCCTTGCACAAAGGCTATTGGGATTGGTATGCTTACTGTGCCCCTTAAATATTTTTTATTTTTTAAACACAGGGCAGGGGACTAGTTCCCGATGTCTGTAATGACTGTCCTCAACATTTTTCTCCATGTTGCAGTCAGCCAATCAGCATGCTCACTCGCTCAGGAGCATGTCTCTCATGGGAGCGAATTGGGCCAATGGAGAAAAAAAATCCTGGCCCAATAAGAACTCTCTATTTTGTAAAATCGGATTCAAGGGGCTCTTATGAGAGTCCCTCAAACCAAAACCTACAAATATCAACATTTTTTGTTCCTTCATATCTTAAAAACAACTGAACGTATTACACCAAATCACAAAAAGCACGCTTTCTAAACTAAGATGTAGCTTCCTGCTAAATTTGGTGTAATTCCGGTCAGCAGTTTTGGCATTAGTTAGCTTATTACAAAAATCTGTGAAAATTGAACATTGAAATTTAGTCTTAATACACCCCTTTTTTCTCTGTCCCCTCATGACATAAAACAACCCAAAACTTTCCAGGAATGAGAAAGTTTCATGAAGATTCATCAAACGGCATTGTAAGGAAACCAAAAATCCACTCTTCCTATATAGACTCAGACTTAACTATAACTACCCAGTGGCGACTGGTATATATATATATATATATATATATATATATATATATATATATATATATATCTCCGTGCTGGCTTAGAGTGATGCATAAATTATGCAGAAAAGAAGCAGAGAACTCTGGGTAGTTTCCGAGTTTAGGTGGAGAGCAGCTCCTTTATAGAGCACCCTCCAACACCATCCACACTCCAAACACACACATCTTTTTATCACACCTAACCGTGACCTTACTTTTAACCTTTGTTTCTTTTCAGTGCATTTCTATGATTTTTTTAAACATAAAGTAATATTTAATTGTGATACGTAAATGATCTCTTGCCTGCTGCCAACTGCCGCATGCAGCCAACCCTGCGCTACGCATGGCTTTTGGCCATGCACAGCGGGGAGTTGGCCACAACTTTTTACTATTTTTTTTTTTTAGGGTAGGGGGATTTGCATAGCCCCTGAGCCTCATTCGGCCCTGGGAGCCCTATCCTCTAGGGCTGTTGTTTTTTATTAAAGGGGAGGGGAGCTGTGTGCTCTACCCCTCCCACCCCCAAGACTTGTTGAATCTCTCAGAGCCACTCCTTTAAGTAAAGAGGAGGCTGTTGAAGTGGCCTCTCTCCCAGGCTGATATGGTATTGCATTAGCTTTGCATGTCTTCTAGATGAGCCTTGGCTGCTCATCCACAGCTACCTCTAGAGAGCCTGGCTTCTACACGCTGCCTGAACTATACTAATAGGGGATACCTGGACCTGGTATAAGGTGTAAGTACCTAGGGTACACACCACACACCAGGCCAGCTTCCTACAGTATGTATTTAAGGTAAATGTACATGAAGGACCTTGTTCTCATATGCCTACTATGTACATATCGCAATGTGCATCACTTTGCTGCCCTGTGGGACACTTTTTATAAATACCCCAAAAAATACAATAAAAAAATAGGATTATGAAAGGAGAGCCTGCACTGCAGCTTGTCCAGCCTCCCTATTATATCCAGTTTGATGAATTAGCTAGTTGTGGAAGTAAATAAGGCATACACCATCCAATACAAAGAATATGAGTACATGAAGGCAAAGTTGTGCCTCCTCCCCTGATTCTGGCTTGATCAGTTAAGTTACTCTTTCCCAGCAGTACACCCCACTACATAGAGCTGTCTCTCAACACTCATTCAGTTGTGTTGAACCTCTGTCATAGCATTGCCCTATCTATCCAGAACAGGGCCACCCTAAAGATCGTCTGTGAAAAACTAATCTTGACAGTGCCAAAATTGTTTGACTTGGTGTTGATGAGTTTAAGTCCTCAGAGTAATACTGGTACCCTGATCCGCCACAACAGACCTTCTTTTACGCCAAGACAGAGCTGCCCACCACAGGTTTACTTTAAAGCCCATGAGGATGAGACACTGGGCCAAAGTGAAGGTCTAATGCTACATTGTACAGTTGAATCAGATATATATATATATCTGCCTCCCAGCATCTTCGCACAGGTTTCTCTGTTGAGTCTAGGGTAGTTTAGTATAAATTTAAGGATTTTTTTATTTTGAAGGTTTGAGGTTAGCATGTGTAAATAAATGAAAGCAACAGTATACTGCATTTTAATCCCAGCAACAAAAAGGAAACATTTTGTAAGGGGTGAGTCAAGGTGATATGTTCTTTTCCAGACAATCACACTGTTTGGACCTCCTTCTTCTTAGTAAGTACTTCATTGTGGTTGTCACATTAAAATGCCACAACGTCATCAGCATATGCATTTGTTAAATTAGAAGTGCTTTCTTCTAAGTCAGTGCTGCTACTGCCTCATGCTTATATACCCTGAAGATGCTGAGGAAAATTTTTAATATGGCTTGTAATCAGCACCCAGGAAACCATCACGCACTCCCTGGTCACAAGCAGGCTGGACTATGGAAAATCCCTATATGCCAAAATAAATTTAAAAAAAAAAAACTCACCAGAAGTCTCCAGACCATTTAGACCTCGGGGGCCAGAATCACTCTTAACATCCCATGCTGCACTCACATCACACCACACCTGAAAGAGCTCCACTGGCTCCCCATTCACAAACGAGCACAATTCACTCTTCACCCACACTTTCAAGGCACTATATAATACAGGCCTAGCGTACCTCAAGAATGGCATCTTCTTTCAGAAACGTTCCAGACACCTCCACTTTTACTTGTACAAATCTCATGCATGCAGAAAACCAGATCTGGCAGTGGAGCCTTCTCCTGTATCGCTCCTAAAGCATGTAACTACCTGCTGCTACATATAAGAGTATCCTCCCCTTAATTCTTGAATTCCTCAAGAAGCTGAAGACCTGTGATAGAAATTAGCATAACATTACATAACATAACAATTGTATTTCTGGTTTGTAGAGTTTCAGTGTTGTGCTCACTCTTATCAGCATGATCTCCATGGTGGAGGCTGCTTTGGAGCTCTACTTTCAACCAAAAAATAGTGACTTCATGTAGGTTTTAGAAAGATCAGTCCATGAAGGAGGCCATCACAGTTGGCATCAAGACCAAAAAGAGGTTGGATTTTGTAAGATTGGAAAACGGAAATGAACATCATGATGACATGATGGAGAGTCTTGTAATCTGAGGCAGTATGTTTCAAAATTACATTTTATTCAAGCCATTCATGAAGTAGAAACAGGAAGGCCTGCCTCGTCACCTATCCTGATGTAGATCTGTGTCCACTCCCTGAAACAGTTTCATTACCGCTGTAGTAGAGTTGGCTGATATGGGCACTGCGTTGTTGTTTTCTTGGGGTATTCTTGCAATTGATTTTCCACTTGATAACATATTTTGAAATGGTGCAAATTAATTTATGAGAAACAAGTTTCTATAAGTGACATTGTTTTTCATTTCTATTTGCTATCAGAGTGTATTTTATGGGTCTTAAAATTGTTGTGGTTTTAATTAACTTTCTATGGTAAACCGATTTTAGGCTTGACTTGAGAACTGTGGGGGTGAATGGGTTTGTAAGCACCCTCCTTGGAATACACTTTATGGTGACCTCGGTACAGTGGCGAGATATAAAGATAAAGGGTAGGGCTGCAGCTGGCCATGAGCAATGGTGTAAGGCCTGACCGCACAGTGATTGTGTTTGAGTGGTCTAGATGCAGCATTAGTTATTTTAGTTGGACATATTTCACTTTGCCTGATTTAAGTTTCCTCTTTTTAAACGTATAGACCTTATTACTGTTTGGCTGGAATTTAGGGATACAATGGGTTGGAATCTCAGGTTTCTACAACAATTTCTGGATGTTTTTAGTTTTTTTCTTCATAATAGGTAATAACTGCACAATCTTGGAAATACCAGTTCCTTTACCTTAGCATTTTTCTCCCATTCCGGGGTGAACAGTTCTAACATTTCCCACCTGCTCTGAGCATGGGAAAAGTTTCAGCGAGATGGCAGTTTTGGGCGACTCGGCAGGGTGGGTACATTTTGAGTTACTTCGGGCTTCTGTTTGTCCTGTAAACACATTGTATGCTCCCCCTGTGCTGGCGCAGGGGTCAAATGGGGACCTGGCTATGCTCCTGCTTTCAGCAGTGAAAAAAGTCCAATGTTTCTTGGTCCAGAATTATTGGGGCTGATGATTACTAGCCTGATAATTCTGGGCTTCACAACACTTGTTTTGCAATGACATAATTCCACCCCAGAGTTGTTAGTTTGGTTGAAAATGTGCCACTTAAAGTGAGTTCAATTGAGGTCAGTCTGTAAGTACACTGTGTGGGCCTAGCTACCTCTCTAAGATTCAAACCTATAATGCATTGTATTTGTTCTACATTCTTTATCTCTTAACCTTTGTGAGCTTTTCAACGCTTTTTCTCATTGCACTGTTTTCCCTTTCTCATGCATTCTATCTGCCTGTTTCAAGTCTTTTCGTTTCGTGTGTGTTCCTTCACCCACCCTTTTCCTATGTTTATGACATTGTTTGCTCGTCATGGTTTCATTTCTGTATCCTTTCCTTGCTCTGTCTGTGCATTTTTCTTGCATTTCCCACTGCTCTATCTCTTTGACATTTAAACTCTGTCAAGAAGTAGACCATCTATCTTGATATATGTACTGCTCCAGTTTTGATACCATCCATCCTGTTTTCTAGAACCCCTTTAATATGCAGAGCCTGAAGTCTTCTGAGGCAATGTATGTCTTGGTAGTCTTTGGCTGGATATTTCACCAGTGGGCCTCAAAGTTTCATCAATTTCCTATTTTTACCCTTTGGACGATGCACTTGCTTTTCCATCTTGGATAGGGAACATGCAATTGGTCTCAGCAAGGTAGGTGGCTTCTACATTTTGGCAGCCTTTGGGCACTGGTAATTTTAACTTTGAAGAAAGCCTGTTTTCGCACAAGTGTGCAAAAATCATCAAATAAGCTTTAATCCTTACAAAGGACCAACACTGATTAAAGAGAGACAGCATATAAGGAAAACCCTCCTTGGCATGGTTACCCCCTAACGTTTTGCCTTTGCTGATGCTAAGTTTTGATTGAAAGTATGCTGGGACCCTGCCAACAAGGCCCCAGCACCAGTGTTCTTTCCCTAAACTGTACCTTTGCTTCCACAATTGGCACAGCCCTGGCAGTCAGGTAAGTCCCTTGTAACTGGTACCCCTGGTACCAAGGGCCCTGATGCCAGGGAATGTCTCTAAGGGCTGCAGCCACCCTGGGGACCCCTCACTCAGCACATGCACACTGCCTCACAGCTTGTGTGTGCTGGGGAGAAAGTGACTAAGTCGACATGGCACTCCCCTCAGAGTGCCATGCCAACCTCACACTGCCTGTGGCATAGGTTTGTCACCCCTCTAGCAGGCCTTACAGCCCTAAGGCAGGGTGCACTATACCACAGGTGATGGCATATGTGCATGAGCACTATGCCCCTGCAGTGTCTAAGCAAAACCTTAGACATTGTAAGTGCAGGGTAGCCATAAGAGTATATGGTCTGGGAGTTTGTCAAACACAAACTCCACAGTTCCATAATGGCTACACTGAAATCTCGGACGTTTGGTATCAAACTTCTCAGCACAATAAATGCACACTGATGCCATTGTGCAATTTATTGTAACATACACCCAGAGGGCATCTTAGAGATGCCCCCTGAATACCAGTCTGACTTCTAGTGTAGGCTGACCAGTTTCTGCCAGCCTGCCACACACCAGACATGTTGCTGGCCACATGCGGAGAGTGCCTTTGTCACTCTGTGGCCAGGAACCATGCCTGTACTGGGTGGAGGTGCTTCTCACCTCCCCCTGCAGGAACTGTAACCCCTGGCAGTGAGCCTCAAAGGCTCACCCCTTTTGTTACAGCGCCCCAGGGCATCACAGCTAGTGGAGATGCCCGCCCCTCTGTCCACTGCCCCCACTTTTGGCGGCAAGGCTGGAAGAGATAATGAGAAAAACCAGGAGCCCCTAAGGTGTCCTGAGGTGACCCCTGCCTTTAGAAATCCTACATCTTAGTTTTGGAGGAGTCCCCCAATAGGATTAGGGATGTGCCCCCCTCCCCACAGGGAGGAGGCACAAAGAGGGTGTAGCCACCCTCAAGAACAGTAGCCATTGGCTACTTCCCTCCCAGACCTAAACACACCCCTAAATCTAGTATTTAGGGGCACCCCAGATCCCAGGAAATCCGATTCCTGCAACCTGAAGAAACAAGGACTGCTGACCTACAAGCCTGCAGAGAAAACAGACGACGACAACTGCTTTGGCCCCAGCCCTACCGGCCTCTCTCCAACTTCGAAAACCTGCAACCAGCGACGCATCCGACAGGGACCAGCGACCTTTGAAGCCTCAGACGACTGCCCTGGACTTAAGGACCAAGAAACTCCTATGAGCAGCGGTCCTGCTCAGAACCAGCAACTTCTTTGCAACAAAGAAGCAACTTTCAAAGACTGCACATTTCCCGCCGGAAGCGTGAGACTTCACACTCTCCACCCGACGCCCCCGGCTCGAGATCCAGAGAACAAACACCACAGGGAGGACTCCCCGGTGACTGCGAGCCTGTGAGTAGCCAGAGACGACCCCCGCTGAACCTTCACCGCGACGCCTGCAGAGAGAATCCAGAGGCTCCCCCTGACCGCAACTGCCTGTAACAAGGGACCTGACGCCTGGAACCAGCACTGCACCCGCAGCCCCCAGGACCTGAAGGAACCAAACCTCAGCGTAGGAGTGACCCTGCCTAGCCCAGGTGGTGGCTGTGCCGAGAAGCCCCCCCCCCCCCTGTACCTGCCTGCACCGCTAGAGTGACCCCCGGGCCCCTCCATTGATTCCTATCTGAAACCCGACACCTGCTTTGCACACTGAACCCTGCCACCCCTGTGCCGCTGAGGGTGTGTTTGGTGTGCCTACTTGTGTCCCCCCCAGTGCTCTACAAAACGCCCCTGGTCTGCCACCCGAGGACGCAGGTACTTTACCTGCTGGGAGACTGGAACCGGAGCACCCCTGTTCTCCATAGGCGCCTATGTGTTTTGGGCACCTCTGTGACATCTGCACCTGACCGACCCTGAGCTGCTGGTGTGGTAACTTTGGGGTTGACTTGAACCCCCAACGGTGGGCTGTCTATGCCCCAGAAGTGAGACTTGTAAGTGTTTTACTTACCTCCCCCAGTAACTGTTGATTTTTACAGTGTCCACTTTGAAAATAGCTTATTGCCATTTTTACAAAGACTGTTTATGATATTGCTTTTATTCAAAGTTCCTAAGTTGCCTAAGTGAAGTACTTTGCATTTTATGTGTTTACTTCAAATCTTGAACCTGTGGTTCTTAAAATAAACTAAGAAAATATATGTTTCTATATAAAAGCCTATTGGCCTGTAGTAAGTCATGAGTTTGTGTTCCTCATTTATTGCCTGTGTATGTACAACAAATATTTAACACTACCCTCTGATAAGCCTACTGCACGACCACTCTACCACAAAATAGAGCATTAGAATTATCTAATTTTGCCACTATCTTACCTCTAAGGGGAACCCTTGGACTCTGTGCATACTATTTCTTACTTTGAAATAGTATATACAGAGCCAACTTCCTACACAGCACCACTACCTTGTGGAGTTTACCAGCAGTTACCAGACATCATCTATGTGGTAACTGCTATGTCCTCCACCTTACAAAGACTTCAAAGACACTATACCTGGGGTTGGCAAAAGAATTGGTACATTTTTAACATAATAATTGTCAATCCACCCATATCATCTATATGATTACCTTCCCTTTTGGATAATGCCATGTAGGGGATGACTTAGAAAAATGAAGTTAAGGATTGGAGAACATAGGAGCAATGTTGGGTGCAAGAAGGCGATGACCAAATTGGTTAGCCATTTCATCAACAGTGGACACACAGCTAATAACTTCGAATGGACAGTAGTTGTGCACTTGAAGATTACAGACGCAGTAACATTAGGGCCCAGGGTTTTTTTTTTTTTGGAAAAGGATCTAAGATAGATTTATATGTTGGCCACCAATATCAACTGTATCAATTATGAGTTTCCTTGGGATAGCCTGGGGTAACCTGCAGAAGTAACTTGTGTGCTTTGTGTTAAACAATGCCCCTAATAATAATTTTATGAGCAGTTGTTACCATACACGTTTATAGATATTTCCACAAGAATAAACACCTAAGTCGTCACCTCCACTGATATTATTATCATGTTGTACTTTACGAGGAACGTCAGGGGCCAGCTTTTTTTAGAGAGATTATTGATGCCATAGTCCTAATAAATTATTCTTATTTAGTTATGAGAGGAGACTATAGCACTGATAACATACATGACCAGGAAAACTGAATACAGCATGCTTTATGCGCTGACAACACAAATATAGTATTGTAGACTGTAACTGATTATACTGAATGAAATGATATGGACCGACTACTAAATAACACTATTACTCTTTGATTGACCGGCATACTACGAGGCTGTCACTGTGCATTATGATTGACCTGAAAAATAATGGGTACCAGCTACTAAACAGCACTTCTATGATCTGATCGGTCCACGTAATGTGCAGCTGCCAAGGTGTCCTGACTGGCCAGTGCAGCGCTTGGTCATCATTGCGTCCATCACACCCTGAGGTTAACAACACTGATTAAAAATGGTGACCTGACCCGAACAGTCCAACACTTGGGAGTTACGGGATCAAAATACCTATGAAGGTCTGATCCGTGATGACGTGAGTAGGGCACTTGAGTTTTGCGGCACCTACCGAACAACCAAAAGTCCATTATTTTAGAAGTTTGTATGTGCATGAAATATAGTGAAATTTATAGCTGATATAGACTTTTAGCTGCAGATTCCTTACCTAAGAATTTCCTGGCGTCAGCTTGGAATCCAGGACTTGCATGCGCTGTCGGGTGGCGTTGTTCGAGTCCGCGTGGTGTCAGTGGAACCATCTGTGCTGTCACAATCGTCTACAAAGGCACTACCCAGGCTCACGTACGTCAGTTTTTTTTCTTCCTTTCCAGTTACGGTGCAGATTCAGTATTGAGCTACCCTCTGTCTTTTTTGACAAGCCTTTGTTTGACCTTTTGTAGAAAATTTTAGTTGTCTGTGCGAAGGATGCCATCTAGGAAGATAGGGTTCAAACCGTGCAGCACCTGCCACTGCGCCATGTAGGTGATAGGCCCCCATAAGGTACGTCTCTGGTGTTTAGACCAAGACTCGAAGTCGTGTTCCGACTTCCAGGCCATGGCTCTGAAACCTTTGAGGGAGCAGTCCCTGAAGCGCATGGTGGCCCGGCAGTCGATGTTGGTAGGTGCGACTCCTCAGAGATCATGGTCCCGGTTGAGGAGGAGGTTGCGGGACTACTCCAGGAGTCCCAAGTCTTCTTCGTCCCACTCAAGGGCCTCCAGGCACTCGGGGAAGAGATACAAGAAGTAGTCCAGGTGGACTTCGACTTTACCTTGCCCATCGGCTGACGAGGCGAGTCAGGAATGTCAACGTTTTATGCATGGTTCTGCAGAGCCATTGCCAGGGCCGACTTTGGGTCTCCCACCCTTTCCAGGAGCCAGAGCGACCCCTGCTCAGCCCAAAGAGTTTTACAAGGCCATGCGTCTCGTATTTGAGCAGACTGCCCCTGCCGGTGCTACTTCGTCTCTGGGGGGGTCGCAGAGGCCCCATCAGGTTCTACACCGGCAGCTTCAACGCCAGCAGTGTCTCTTGGATCTGATTTTGGATCCAGAACGATGCCAAGACCACTCAGTCAGCCTCCTCCAGTGTTGCGCCCAACATTGACGCCCCCGCCACCACCAGTGGCGCAAGCCCCATTCTTATATCCGATGATCTGGAACAGCATCGCACAATGCCGATTCCGGGACCAACAGGTTCCAGACCATTGCCTGAGTCTTTCGATGATCCGCCATGCATTGGTGAGGAATTGGAGGGGTCTCAGGACCCCCGGAGTCTCAGTTGGAACAAATGGAGTGGTATGTGCAGTTAGGAGAGGACAGTGGATGGACACCTCTCCAGTTACTGGTATGCTCTCACCTCCTTCAGTGGCGGATCGTATGCTATGATGGTGCGTAGAGCAGCTAAGGTCCTGGACCTAGATCTGCCTACGGTGCCGATCAGGACTAACCTCCTGACTGAGGTGCTTCAGCTGGGAGTTTCCACATCGGAACCAATGTTACCCTTTAATGAAGCCCTCACAGATGTCCTGCTGGGATGGTGGTCCAAACCCAGCACACGGGCTCCTGTAAATAGGACTGTTGGCCGCCGCCATTGCCCACCTCTGAGTGATCCTAGGTTCCTCACCCAACACTCCACCCCGGAGAGCTTGGTGGTCCAAGCCTCATCTTCCCATGGCACCTTTCCTTCTGCTCCCCCGGATACGGAATCCAAGAGGCTGGACCAGCTTGGGAAGAAGATGTTTTCTTCCTCCAGCCTGGCATTGAGGTCAGTTAACACCTCATGTCTATTGGCCTGTTTTTCCCATGCTTTATGGGATATACTGTCGCAGGTGTTGCCTCAGGTTCATATGGACACTCATAAGCAGTCAAAGATGGGAGAGATGCAGCCAGGTTTACTGTCAGGTGTGGCTTGGACATGACTGACTCACTGGGTAGAGCGATTACGTTGACAGTGGCCCTTCGTCACCATGCCTGGCTTTGAACATCTGGCTTTTCTAGGGATGTCCAGACAAACCTTAAGGACATGCCCTTCTGTGGGTCCCGCCCTATTTGGTGAAAAGGCAGATTCAGCGCTCAAACACTTCAAGGACTCCTGGGTTATGGCCAAGTCTTTGGGCCTCTCACTGACCCCTCACCAACAGTCTGTCTTTCTCCCCTTTGGAGCCTTCAGAAGGTGTGGGGTACCACACCATCCACAGACCAGCCACCGTCCTCGGCCAGGTCAGCATCCTGTGTGGGGACGAGGTTGTGGTGCCTTCAGTTCCAGATGGTCTGGCCAGAAGTTGTCCACCACTCAACCCCCCTCCCCCTCCTCCGCAGCGCCCAAGTCCTCCTAGTGTTATTCTGCAAGACTATACATGTCCAGTTGGAGGGAGGATTCAATTTCATCTCCCTCATTGGCAGTCCACAACATCGGACAAATGAGTCTTGCAGGTCATACAGGCCCCTTCCAGCCTTCCAGCCTCCCTCCTCCTCAGCCTCCCACCCTCCCCACACACACACACACACACACACACACACAGTGCAGTTTCGAGCCTATCCTCCCAAACAGCGAGTCCAGGATATTCAGATTATGATTCTGATATTTTGGCCTCTATCCTGGATTTCACTGAGACAGACTCTGAGGCTTTTGGGCCTCCTGGCCTTCTGCATCCTATTAGTCAAATATGCCAGATGGCTTATGAGGGCTCAACAGTGGGGCCTGAAGTTCCAGTGGGCACAGGATCAGGGGAATCCCACAGAGACAAGTCAGATCTCTGAGGGAACTTTAAAAGATCTGCAGTTGTGGTTAATGAATTGTGATTGGGTCAGAGGCAGACTCCTCTCCTTCCTCAACCAAAATTTACAGTAGTGACAGATGCGTCAGTTCTGGGATGGGGAGGCCATCTGGGAGAGGTGAAGAACAGAGGCCTCTGGTCTCTGGCGGTAGCCTGACTCCATATCAACTAACTGGAGCTATAGGCAATCTGACTGGCTTTGAAATCATTTCTTCCTGTTGTAAAAGGAAAGATGGTGCAGGTGTTCAAGGACAACACCACTGAAATGTGGTACTGCAACAAGCAGGGTGGTGAAGGGGTCCTGGACCCTTTGTCAAGAGGCCCTGCATCTCTGGACATGGCTGGAACAGCAGAACATAACCCTGGTGTTCAACACCTGGCAGGTCCTCTGAACGCCATGGCAGACAAACTCAGCTGTCAATTCCTAGCGGATCAGGAGTGGTGTCTCCATCTGGTGGCGGCACAAAGACTCTTTCAACAGTGGGGAGAGTCTTGGTTAGATTTGTTCGCCTCCGCAGGGAATGCGCAATGTCAGCAGTAGTGCAGGCGGCACTCACTCTACGACGCATTTTGTTGTGAGTGAAGTTCAGGCCTCATGTCTGCCTTTCCGCTCATACCACTTCTGCCCAGAGTTCTCAAGAAGATCAAGAACGTCTGGGCCCAAGTAATCCTGGTGGCTCTGGTTTGGGCATGAAGAGTCTGGTACCCTGACCTTCTGAAATTGAGCATTGATCTTCCGATCTGGCTGCCCCTTCGGGAAGATCTTCTGTCGCAGTGGAAGGTTCTCCACCCTAACCTGTCAACTCTGCTTCTTCATGTGTGGAGGTTAAGCAGCAACAGTTGACAGCCTTCGACCGTCTTCCCGAAGTTTGTAAAGTTAATCTTGCAACCAGGCGCCCCTCCACTAAGACAGAATACGCATGCAATTGGAATTGTTTTGTAAATTTTTGTAAAGAAAGATCTATTGATCCTCTTTCTGCTTCTGTGTCTGGCATTCTTATCTTTATCTTATACCTTGCCCAGCAGGATTCTGCCTTAGGCATTCTCAAAGGCTATCTTTCCACCCTTATCGACGTTCCTTAGGCTGCCTGATCAGCTTTCATTGTCCAAATCACCTATTGTACATAGATTTCTCAAAGGGCTTGTACATATGTTTCCCCTTATGCCCATTGTTATGCCTCAGTGGGACTTAATATCTAGTTCTCACATTTCTCTTGTGTGCTCCCTTTGAGCCCTTACACAACTGTCCTTTCCGGCTGCTCTCATGTGTGCTCCATTTGAGCCCTTACACAACTGTCCCCTTCGGCTGCTCACCACCAAGACAGACTTCTTAGTGACAATAACCTCTGCCAGGAGGGTGAGTGAGATGCAGGCTCTCTCATTTAAGCCACCGTATCTCACCATGTTCCCAGACAAGGTGGTACTTCGAACCTGTGCCTCTTGCCTCCCCAAGGTAGTGACCCCATTTCACCTGGGTCAGAAGATCACCCTGTTGTGTGGCCATTTTAGTTATAGCTCCATGCATGTTATTTTAGCACACTAGGCCTGCCGCTGTGCACTTTAAACCAGATATATTTTATTCAGCATTGTTTATTATTTTAACAATAGCCGCATTCGCGGTTTTGTTTTATTTTTTCTTTATCTAGCTGTTCTTTGCCTAGACCAGCACTGCGTTCTTAAACAAGAAATTTTGTTCACTCTGTGCTTCTCTCAAGGCTGCAGTAAGATAAGTTGCTGGTAAACGTGGTAGCGCTTTGTCTCTGGTATTCATAGAAATATACACATCCTTATGTAGGGACATTTTCCCAGAACATCAGCTGTTTTATTATAAAAACACTTTCCTGTCCCATACACGTTAGAGGGAGATTCCAGCCAGATGACCATGACTATGTGCTGATTGCTGAACGCTTCACTACAGCTGCTTATGCAGACTTCAGGCCTCTTGCTCAGGTGTGAGGGATGATGACTTCACAGGGGAACTTGAAGGGCAGAAATAGAGCTTAACATGATGTGCTCTAATATGGCCTAGGTAGGAATTAGACTATTGACTCTAGTGACAATATGGTAGCGTTATTCTTATGCTTCACTCTCCTTGTCACAATTTTAATCCTGTCATGCTTTATCGTCCTTGTTATTGCAGTACATGCTTTATTATCTAAGATGCAGTTGCTTCATTTAAACCTTACTGAAACATATACTGCCTCTGCATGTCCTTGTATATGTGAGACTAATGTAACTGAGAGAAACGTATGCGATCTGAGTGACCACGATTTCCCTGAGGAGTCAATTGTGTCATGCGCTCGGCTGCCCAATCATCCCTGCCTTAGGTTGGAGATGAGGCACTGCTAGTTAGCTGGAGCAAAAATCGGATTAGGCAGACAGGTGTCACCGGTAGTGGGTTAGACTCAGTCCACCAAACCGCAGGCGATTCTGCCACCCAAATCCTGTAGTCTCATTAGAATAATGAGAGCCTACGCGACAACCCTGCCCGCTTCCTTTGCTCCGCCGCATCCCTCTAAAGAAGAGGAGAGACTCCACGGGCTGAACCCAAAAAGAGCATTGTTGTTCTACCTCGACCACGCAAAAGAGTTCCGGGTGGATCACCAACTCTTTGTGGGGTATGTGGGAGTAAAGAAAGGTCGGGAAGTGCAGAAATAAACCATTTTGCGCTGGGTTGTTCACTGCATTAATATCTGCTATGCACTGGCCAAGAAGCAGCCTCAAGAGGGCTTGAGAGCTTATTCCACCATGGGAAAGACTGCTACCACTGCACTAGCACAAGGTGTTCCAGTCCTGGATATCTGTCAGGCAGCAACGTGGGCATCCTTGCACACATTCACAAGACATTACTGCCTGGACAATCACAGAGATGGACCTTTTTGCTCGTTTGGTCCTGCAGGGTTTTTAGTGTGAAGAAGAGCGGTCTGCAGCCCAAACCCAGGAGTTTCTGGCTTGGGTATCTATTCTAAGGAAAGGAATCTGCAGCTAGAGGTCTCTATCAGATGAACAAGTTACTTTAGTTAACGCATTATATGGTAGAGACTCTGTCTAGCTGCAGATTCCTTAAACTCACCCATGCCTCCCTGCTCTGCGGGCACGTCTTATACGGTCAGGGATTGTCCCTTTCAGGGCCCTAGTTTTTTGCGCAGAGAAGCTTTTAGTTATTTCCATGGCTCTGCACTTCTGGCATGGAAGTTAGTGGAAAAGGAACTGATGTACGTGCGCCTGGGTGGTGCCTTTATAGGTGATCATGACGTCACAGACGGCTCCAACTATGACGCCACGCAGATCCGTACGATGCCACCTGATGGCGTGCGCAAGGGTATTGCTCAGCAAAAGTTCCAGATTCCAAGCTGATGCCAGGAAATTCTAAGGTAAATAATCTGCAGCTAGATAGAGCAGATAATGTGTTACCGAAGGTAAGAAACTTGTTCATTATGGACCCAAGAAAACTACTGGGGATCCGAAGGTCATGGCGAAACGTGGATGACCTTTTTAGGCAATAACAGCCAGCTGAAACCTGTTGACCCATGGACGTAGGAAGCATTGATTCTCCTGATACATCCCGCCCTTTCTGTTTTAACCTGCCCCAGTGTGCCCATTGAATAAACTGCCTTATAAAGGGGACATCCAGAGGCATTTTAAACTGTTTTGTTCTTGGTCCCAATTGTGTGCTCCTTCACAATATCAAAGTGATCCTCCCAAAAGTGGGGTTGAACCTGTTCAGTATGATTTTTCAGTATTCAGGGTTAGGGTTCGATGATGAGGCATGCCGCATAGTAATAAGATGGTGAGAGTCCACTAAAATTAGGAGTGTTCCTCTTGTATCGCTGGGAAAGTAGAATAACCTAGGAAGCCTCCTCTCCTTTTTGTTATGATTGGTTTGTCCATGAGGATTTGAGCTATCCCACCTGATATTGTATCCTCACTCGCTTTTTTGTGATTTGAATAGGCATCTGCTTTATCTCATCCTGACAATATTTATTGTTTTGCTCCTAAGAGCATACATGTTATAAGCTTGCCTTTTTTTGTGTACAGCAATAGAATTCTTATGAGGTGGTCCACAAAAATCTTACTTGTCCCTTTAGCCTCTGCAACAATTTTTAAACCGTGGTTGGTCAGTCTTACCATAGTGTAGGACCATACTGTATGCATTATATGTGCCCTGCTTCCGGAGTCACTCAAGCAAGTGCTTTGCTTTTTTTTTTAGTTGATTTATATTATCTTGCTGGCAT
Organism: Pleurodeles waltl; assembly: GCF_031143425.1. Lineage (NCBI taxonomy): Eukaryota > Metazoa > Chordata > Amphibia > Caudata > Salamandridae > Pleurodeles > Pleurodeles waltl. Next base: position 636,921,661 of record NC_090442.1, read on the forward strand.
CAGATGCCACCTTTACACTGTTTTACAGAGCATTTCTCTACATCGTGAGTGACTGACCAAGTTAAGGTTTGGCTTAAAACCTCTGCCATTGAACAATGTCTAAATGCCTATTTAGTTCTTTAAGCCAGGTCGTATGTCCTTCACTGCCTGCAACCCTTTATAGAATTTGGTAAGTATATAGGCAGATTTACCAAAGTTTTAGGTACACTTTTACATTGCTTTTAGAGTACTGTTTCCCCAACCTCACCACTCCAGGTTGAAGCACTCAGTGTCAGACATGAGTGTTTTTGAATGGCTGATTTTTCTGATCATTTATATTTACATTTGATTTATTGGAACCCTTTCAATTCCCCTTTGTCAAACATATCTCATAGCCTAAAGCAGCTTCCTTCTCTCCAAGACCAAAAAATCTCCTTGTTCATTCATGAGTTTCTTCACAGTGGCAGGAAAAGCAATCAGTACGGTGATACCCCAGTGCTTTTCTCCAGCATGTCCCACATCTTCAAGACCAAGGACTGGAGACCTACAGAGTTTCACATTTTGCTGGCTCTTAGATATAATTAATATTTTTCTGAATAAGTTTACTCCTAACACATGATGTTATCATATGCTGTCCTTTCTCAGTTTCCTCCCTCATCCACTACATCAGGATCCTGAGCTGCACCTCCTGGTAATAGCATGTAATTATATCCCCTCAAGGCAGCATTGAGCACCCTCCCCCGTTAATTCCCAGCTAACATCCCTTCCATATATACACATCCCACACTTTATGCAGTTGAGTAAGCTGCGCCTTCCCTGACCATGGTGGGAGGGCCTGGAACACATGATACATGCTCATAAACACCATCATGTTAATCCCCACTATTCAGCCTACCGATGACACCACATGTGAAGGCCAGCTCTGAAATTAAGCTTTATTCGATCTATGAAATGATGTTTACATTCTCTGCTAGTCCCTCATATGCTGGTTGCAATGTCTGTGCTCAGATATTAAATATTTGATGTGAACTGTCTAAATGTTATGTTACATTGTAGGTGTTCTGGCATCTGTTTATCTAGTAAGACCAAGAGCCCCTCCGATTTCCAGGTAATAAAAACCTGCCAGAGATCTACTTCCCTATGTCGGCCCTCGGTAGAAGACAGTGTTGGAGCGCATCAAGAGTATTTCGTCCACATAGTGTTATCTTCAAGGCTTCAATCTCCAGCTTATTGCCCTTTATGACAGTGTTATCCGTGATCGTTTTACAACCCAGTTAATGCAGGATAAGTGGCATTCCTGCCTAGTTCCTCTGTGGATTTGTATTGGTTTGGTCCATTTACTTTTATGATCACTCTTGGGGATGCATAATCTGCTAGTGTGCAGTTACTCCTTCGCTGAAGCCCATTTTCATTAGCACTGCCCTCATGAATGCCCAGTCCATCTTGGCAAGGTCCTCCCTGACAACAGCACCAGATGTTTGTATTACTTCTCTGCGATGTCCACCGTGTAATACTTTTTTAATATTTCACTTAATTATCTCAATTTAATGAAGTCTGCTTTGTCTGGGTGGCCTGGGTCAGATGATCCACCTCCAACTGGGTTGTGAATATCCCTATCAATAATTTATATTCTGAATTCAAGAGGGAACGTGCCCGCTAATGTAGACAACTTCTTGAATCTTGCAATCGTAGGGCACCTATGGATTAATCATGCTTGAAGCGATTTGATAGTTATCTCTAAAGGAGCTGAATTACAGCACCAGTGGTTCTAATAAGACAGCTGCAAAACCTTTACCAAAAAACAGGTGTGTACCCATTGTCTAAACCCCTGTCCCAATCCCATCCCCAATCTCCTTAAATTCCCTTTACAACTCCATACTCTTACTCATTCCTAATAACCTCTTACTACCCCTTTCCCATTCCTGATCCTAAAAACTCCTTAAATCCCCTGCACACTCTCATCCCTGAACCCTACAAAAAAACACACAAAAAACCCTTACTACCCTTTACCCTTACTACCCTTTACCCTTACCCATCCCTCAGCCCTAAAAACCCTCACAACCCCATACTCTTACCCATCTCTAAACTATTCAAACCTCGTGCATCCCTTACTTTCCCTTAATTCCCTTAAAACACATTACCAAAGTCCAGTGTTTTAAAAGTACCAGAAAATGGCATGTGTGGTACTTTCCTGCATGATGACTGCTGCATTGCACATGTAATGCATGGTAACACCCATGTTGTAAAACTTGTACACCCTTCTAGCACCCTTTCTTTCACTATTGGGCAGGCTAGCCTCTCACTCTGTTGCTGAGATCTCAACAGCGATTGTCTCTAGATGGGCACATTTTTCATCTCTGCTGTGGTAATAACTCTGGGAAAGACCCTTCTAGAAGTCCCAAAACACCTTCCCTTACCCTCTTCTGTGGTGGTATGAGTCCTCTCCGGTCCCCAGATTTCTGAATTATAGTTACAAACTCATGCAGCTCTAAGCTTGTTGGCCAAGAAGTCCCTCACTTTGTTCTCTCCCTTGTAATATTTAAGTTTATGTGGTTTAGCACATAATCCTTGTTATTCATTGCCATTCTTCAAAACAGACCACTTTCATGGATAATCTTCTGATGTATGCATTAGCTGGGATGGGGTAGCTTTGCATTATCCCTCCAGGCTGCTAAATCATTTCTCATTGTGACTAACTGTGCTTTTCTGTCTGTTTCCCAACTTGACGTTTCTGCCAAGAAGCTCCTTCTACTAAAAGGTTTTGCCACATCCTATTGCATTACTATCACTTACTCTCCTTTCCATTTGTGACGCATATAGTTATTTATTCTTTTCTTGATTTTAGTCATCATAGTTGGATCCTTTATGAAATGTTTGTTAAGCTTCCATCCCGCAGATCTCCCTTTTGGTTCTTGTCCAGTTCCATGGAAAGTGCCCTATAGTGGGCCATATTCTCAAAGGGTTATCTATTACGATGTAGGCAATGTGTATATAATTTTGAGCGGGTGTCTGTGTTTTCATATGTCCACCAACCCCAGATTTCTAACATTCTTTGATCTTAAGCTGCTATAACACGTCCCACCAAATTTCCGCCTCACCCTCTGACCGCGTCCTTGGCTGTATTAGGGATACCTTGAATCATGAGTGGGCCTATAGCCATTTCAACTGTGTTCTGTATTGCTTTCCCTATGAACTCCTTCGGGACTGTGTTGGTAGTGAGTTGAGGCTAGAGACAGATGTTCCCCACCTAACAGGCCAATTAGTAGAACACATCATCCTGTGGGTTCTTTATGAAAATCCTATACCAGATTTACAAATCGTTTGGCTGTCAGTGTACTCACTCTCTGTCTTCACTTATCCGGAAGCTAAATCTTGTGTGTGTACCTGTCATGGCAAAGCTTCCCCTGCTCTTTTGCTAGCAGGTGGGTCTGTTGTAGAAACCCTGTAGCATGTCCTGCAAAATTGCAAGCCTTTTGACAGGGTTGTTTAGCCATTTGATGTTACAGGTTTCAAATTTTAAGGTGGTCATTTGTTCTTTCTACAGTAGTGCTACCCCCCTCTTACGATCTGTCCTGTCTTGCTTGCCCCTTTCTGTGGTTCATCTGTTTTCCTTCTTTACGGTTTATGGAGAGTGATTGATTCCCCCTGACCACACCCCACACTCTCTATCCTCCCTGTAACTTTCCTAAACCAACAGCCCCCTTTCCTGTCACCCAGTTTAGACAACAAACTTTAACATGATTCACCCTTGTACATTGCCCCCTGCCTCCCAAATAGTGGTTCTGTCCTCCCACTCCACTCCCTATGAGGTGAGATATTGGAGGCGAAGAACAACAGTTGTTAACTTTGCCCCACATCTCCCTTTCTCGCTTTCTATAAAACCTACAAGGAAATTATAAAACACACTAAAACTGAAGCCCGCCGCCCTACGCCGAATGGGTCAAGTATTTGTCTTTGTAGCACTTGTCCTGAGAACAATGTCTTGCGGAACCCTGTACTCTTATGTACCAATATCAGTCCTGATGTGGTGGGAGGTGGCTTACTAGCAAAGTCCCAAAATCAGAGTCGCAAAGTTATGGGAGAGTGCCGTACAGATGAGTCACAAATGACAAAATCTGTCCGTGTGGAAGGGAGGATTAGTTCATGTGTCCCAGGCTCAGCAGGTGCTGCTTTAGATACAGATTGACTGTTATCTAATGAAGATAACGACCATCTCATTTCTAAAACTAGCATAAAGGTAGCCAGTGATGAGAATTTAAACCCTCCTCTTCAGAAGAGCTTGCTTTTGCTACCAAAAGACATCATACCCAATTCACAACTTTTACTGAGTTATGTTGGAGAGGGTTTCTCTGGGCACTCCCAAAAGAACTCGTGGGCCCATGAGATGTTAACATCAAATTTTCTAACATGGAATGTGGCGGGAAGTAGAAATAAAATAGACGATGGTGACTGGGGGACGTATATAGACAAATTTAGTATATGTCTGTTCCAGGAAACATGGGCCACATCAAACATATATAGACAGGGGTTTTGTTCCTTTTGTAAGGCAGCAAGGCGGTCCGCTGCTTGTGGAGGGCTCATTACTTGGATAAAAATATCAGAGGTGGGGAAAGTCAAAGAACTGAATGTTGATTTGCCTGATATATTGCCCTTGGCTATACAGACAAAGCAAGGTTTATCACTACTTTGTGTGAATGTGTATAATAGGCCTGACCAGTCAAATAAAATGTCTCAAACCATTCAGATCCTGAATGCTCTCGTGATGGATTATCGTTTGACTCATTATATTATAATTGCAGGTGATTTTAATGTGTCCTTGGAACCAAGTTCTGCATTTGCAGAAATTACACAGGTAGAGGATGTGATATGGAATATTCCTCTGTACACATCTCAGCGAAGGCAGTTAAAATCTAATGTCAGGTCCCTGCATGTCATAGATCTCATATTAACCCACGGTCTTCGTCCAGGGAATGGTCGATTTCCATCTGATGTCCCTGCCAAACCCATGTATTTTAGAAGGCCATACAGTAGCACCCTTGATCTGGTACTCATTGATGTAAGATTATGGCATTTTATTAAAGATTTCAAGTTGGGGGACCAATATAATAGTGACCATGCCCCCCTCTGGTTAACATACGATAGGCAGCTCCTCACAAAAAAATTTGCAATTTCATCATGAGGTTCCTCCTTCTTTAGAGGTATCTTCTAATAAGAACACTTTGAAATGGGTTTCATTCAGGAATTCTAATAAATTATGGGAAAAATTCTGTAATTTAATTTCTTCCCATCGACTAGCCACTAGTCTTTCCCCATGCTCCCCGAATGAGGTAATGAAGTCACATGAGGGCCTCTTTCTTGCGATGATAGAGCTATTTATAAGATCCTGGGGTGCGAACAAATCTGTGGGAGCAAGTTTGCACCACAGGTGGTTTGGTAAGTTGTGTAAAGATGCTAAGAGTAATCTTTTAAGAGCAATAAAATTAAGAGATAGAAATGAGATATTCCAAGCTAGGTGTGCATATGCATCAGCAATCAAGATTAGTAAACAACAATGGGAAGAAACATCTTGGCAGGAGTTATTGCTGGCGGCAAGGGACAAGGATTTTCACTATTTTTGGACCCTTGTTTCCAGAAAGGGATGTAGTGAAAACTCTAGACCTGACTGCCATATTTCTCCTGAACAGTGGATAATCCATTTCTCTGAGCTTTATAGCTGTGAGGCGCCATCCTCTCTTATCCTGGATAATGAACCCATTGAAGAGCTGCCACCCATGTCTAGTCTTACTCCGTTTTCTCTGAAGGAAACCATGAATGCTGTTAAGGCCCATAAATCTAATAAAGCCCCTCGGTTGGATGGCATACCAGTAGACATGTACAAATCTGATCTTGCCCATTGGGGTCCCTATATCAATAGGGTGTCCAATGCCATTTTGGCAAGCAGCATCCATCCCAAAACCTGGAAGGGAGCTATTATTGTACCCCTCTATAAAAAAGGTGAAAGAGGCATACTGGGAAATTATAGACCAATTAGCCTCCTTGATAATTTACACAAAATATTTTGCTATCAAGTATTGAGCAGGCTTAAGTAATGGATGGAAGATAACCAAGTACTGAGCCATCTACAGGCAGGCTTTAGGCAGAAGATTAGTACGGTTGACCAGGCCTTTCGTTTCCTTACGATTAAATGGAAATTGGTGGATCTGGAGGCTAGGAATCTTTCTGTTGCATTTGTTGACCTTAGGTCTGACCTTGACCTAGTTCCACGTGGAAAACTCTGGGAAGTAATGAATAAGATTGGCGTACCAGGCCCCTTGCTAAATCTTATCAGAGTTGTATTCTGGGAGTTACGCCAGACTTAGATGGAGGACAAAAGGGGAACTGACAGATGAGATTGCAATATGTAGAGGAGTGAGGCAGGGATGTGTGTTGGCTCCTACCCTCTCTTTATTATTTATCAATGCCTGCATCCCTCACCTACTGGATTGTGCCAGTGATGCACCTAAAATAGAGGGGGCAAGGGTTCCTTGCCTGCAGTTCGCAGACAATACTCTGCTTTTATTCCTAACTGCCTCAGGCCTTATTAATCTGCTCGAGAAGTTTACGGGCTTTTGCAAAAATCACGACCTGGAAATTAATACTTTCAAAACCAAATACATGGTGTTTGGTGACCCCAAGCTGAAAATAAGGAGGAAGTTATGTCTTGAAGGAGAGGTCCTGGAGAGAGTAACTGACTTTGATTATCTGGGACTAAGACTGGAGGACTCCCATAAATGGCAGGCACATTTATTGAAGTCTCTTATGAGTTTAAAACAAAGAGCTTGGTGTATCTTAAGACATGCTGCTAAATCCCCCAGCTTCGCAATTACACCTGCGATAGAAATATACAAAGCCCAGGCAAGAGGTGGAGTATTATACGGTGCAGAGCTATGGGGTTACTGTAATTTGAATGATTTGGAGAAAGCAGAAAACTTATTTTTGAAAGCCTAACAATTCCGGCAAGCTTCCCTACTCTGCCTATTAGGTTGGATTTTAATCTTCACCCTATTTCGCATATTGCCGCCTTAAGGCCATTGATGCACTGGATCAGGATATGGTCCTTGGATATTTTTGGGCCATACAGAGCTGTGCTTAGTGCCCTGATGAGTACGCAAGCTGTCAAGAAAGTTTGGTGGTGTAGTTATGTTAGAGAAACCTTTTTTAATCTTGGATTGGGGAACTTCTGGTCAGATCACTGTCACCTCCCAAAGAATGCAGCACAGATTCCGAAGGATGCATACTGGCTGAGTGTCCAAGTGAAAAAACTATCAGAGGTTCCTTCGTCTAGTTAAACCGATGTTTTTTTATCTTTAAAATGTCATTATGAATTTTAACATTTTATGGATTTGATTGTTTCTCCTTCAGCACGTGCACTTTATATTAGATTTAGGTTGGGCATCTTACCACTTTTCCCTTTTACTTGTAAAGGGACAAATTCTGTTACTAAAAATGCTCTATGTCCAATGGGATGTGAAGTTGTTGAACACATGGCTTATGTCTTATTCCGTTGCCCTGCTTATTCGAGGCAGAGAACACGCTGGCTCATACCACTGTGTAGATCCATGGGATTTAGAAGTGGGATATTAGCCCTCAGGATCCTTAAATCTAATACCTATGGCAATGTGGTATGTGCAGTGGCAAAATATTTAGAGGCAATTTGGCCCATTAGAAGTAGAGTTTTGAAATGCCAATTTTGACACTCAGTATTATCCCTGTTAGGAACTAGTGATTGTAAACTGGAAATTAATATCCCAGTGAGAACACATGAGAAACAGTTATTAACCGAGAATATGTAACAAATTCTGTTTTGTTTTATATGTTTTTATTATATTGTATGTTGTTTTAAACTAGCCTTTTATTTGGTAAGAATTGACATACTTATTGCTTGTTACTATTAGATAAGGATTTTATCATTTATAATTTTTTTCTTTTACTATATTGCTGGATGATTTATGTAATTGTTTATGTGCTTTTATGGTATTTTGTTCTTACCAAAATAAAGCTACTACTACACTAAAAATGTATATTTCTCGAATACAGTGGCAAACTCTACAAATCTTGCCAAAGAATCATTTAAATTGTTGATAAAATCCAACTTCCTCAGTCGTTATTCACAGCTCCACCTGCGACATTTGACTTACGTAAAGATCTTGAAGTCTTCTTAAAGGAGAAAATTTAAAAAAGTCGATAATGAGATAATGTCTGACACTGTAGCTGAGCAGCAGAGTAATATTGGGAAGAAAGATCCAGTGAAGACAAAACTGTTGAATTAGCAATCTACATTGGAATTTAGTATTTTACTCCAGTCATTAGAGCCTTTCTTAACAATGCATTATCTACCACTTGCCCATCATGCTTGTCAGTATGTTGGCTTAAGGCCTTCATGTTTTTATTACCTGAACAATTTACTATTCATTTTAACAGTAGCCTAAGTTATGGCATAGTCCCTGCCATCTGGAAATATGTGTCAGTTAAACACATCCTCAAAAAATCTAATCTTGATGCAAATGTTAGAAGTAATTATAGGCCTATTTTCTTTTTCTTCTTTTCTTCGTTTTCAGAAACATGAGTATACTGAGGGGAAAAAAGCTTCTAGATCATCATGAACCTGGCTTCTGACCTGGACAGGGTACTAAGCTGATGGTTGCCTCCATTCTGGAGGATCTTAAGAGATCAGTATCGAAGAGTTTGGAGCTCTTGTCCAGTCTCAAACTCTCTTTAGGTTTTGAAACCATGTAGCACTCTCTTTTGATTTCAAGACTTTGAGATATTGTGCTGTGGGGCCTGGTTTAAATCCTTCTTAGAAAAAAGCAGCCAGGTGTTAGAACTTTAACCATTTTGGTCAACTTCAAAATAATTATGCCTGGTGTGCTGGGTCAATTTTATTGCCTCTTTTTAAAAAATGTATTTGCGTCTTTTGGCAGCTGCCCTCCCGAGCATGGGTGTGACCTTTTAGATGTATACCATTGATACACAGTTTCTGTTCAGCCTGGAGTAAGCTTGTGTTATAAAATGTTCACCAGTTACTGATCTATAGAAATGTCTCAGCTACACTCAATGTTGGGTGTCAAAACATTTTCTGAAATTGAACCCATCTAAAACCAAGAATCTGCTAAATGGTTATGTTTTCAATGTATTAGCTTGCTTGACTGTCCACAAGAGATGGAATTGTTCCCAAGTCCTTCAAATGTAATGTGACATTTAGCCATTATTGTTGACTCATGCTAAGATCAGGTGCAAACCATATCACCAAAACCTTTTAATGGAAATTGTTAACTTCTTGAAGCATAATCATCACATGGCAGTAATAAATGCATTTGTTCAGTTGAAGCTCAACTATGGTAATGCCATGTATCTCACCTCGCCAGCCTACTTTATTGATCAACAACAACTATCACATTTGATCACCAAAGAGTTGAGAGCATATATAACTTCACTTAATAAATAGTGGGCAAGTTTGTGTGTTGTCCTTGGCTTTACCACCAAGAAACCTCATGATTGTTGCAATATATAAGTTCCACTTGCTAGTCCATACATAAGTCTGCCCTGGCCACGCCATGTACCAACATAGAAAAGATGTGTGGAATCAGTTGTAGCCTCTGCTTCTTTGTAGACATACGTAGCTACTAAGTTTATCACATTGAGTATTTTCATATTCACTGCCTGAGTTATCTTGGTCTTTGTGCTCTGCACACTGCTCCCTCTGTGTGGAGCCATTGCTTTTGCTTTGTGGGCCTACCTTCTGCCGCTGAGGTTGCCGCTCAGTATTGTTGCCAGATCAGAGACCATTTTTAATGGATTTCCCCTCTTTTGTGAGAGCCAGGAAAGAAAAAAAGTGTTTGAAAGGGTGTCCTAAGTGGTAACAGATGGCTTTGCTTCTTAGGATATCTATGACTGGGAGGATGATTAAGAATAGATTTTGGCAGATGTACGAGTAGGCCCCATTGTACAAATGCTGCAGAGAGATCTTAATAGATCAAGCAAAGTGACAATTACCTACTCAGTAATATTGAAGGCATCTTCCTTGAAGTCAAAGAGAGCAGTCCCTAAAACATTATCTAGGCCTGAAACCAGATTGTACATGTGCTAGTATTCAGTGGGAGTGCAGATAGCCTCAAAGTTGTGTTCATTGATGTTCTCCTGGAGATTCCAAAACCAAACAATGCTGTCAGGTAATTAAAATGTTCCTGTTCATAATGACATGATTAAAGCTGTGGTGTGGCTGCAGGAAGCAGATGGACCCCCACCACATATGACTCTGGTGCGTGGGCTCTGGCCACGACTCGGTCATGTCGGAAGTGAGCCCTCGTACATTGAAAGCTGATCTGAGCAGGTAGTAAAGTTGTATGTAGCATAGCACGGGTCCTACTCCAAGTTGTGGGGTCACTCCTACTCTAGATCTCAGGTCTGTTCTTGCACCAAATCCCTCAAAATCATCTGACACGTTGAAGTCTAAGGTGACATACAAGTGCAAAAATGCCAATCGGGTTTCAGCCCTCTGTCACCGTGCAGTTGGCACTTTGAGTACCCTTTTCCTCCAGCCTCTGAGCCTGTTCCAAGGCTCGTCCGGGCATGCCACAAATTTCACAGGCCCTTGTCAACACTGCAACTGATAGAAGCCTTCATGGAGGCCATGTTGCAGATTTTCCAGACACTACCTGCTCCATCTAGAGAAAATGCGAGCCTCAAGAAGCTGCAGAGAACACCAGTTGCACTTCTACTGATATTTATTGAGGCTGGGGACCCTATCTGGTATTCTAAGGTAAGGAATCTGCAGCTAGAAGTGTCTGTCAGATGTACATGTTACTTACTTTTGTTAACACTTTATCTGGTAGATACTCTGTCTAGATGCAGATTCCTTACTAACCTCCCTGGTCTGCGGTCTGCCAAATTCATTTGAAGAGGTCCTTGAGGACTTTACTCTGGTTCTGTACCTCAGCATGGCTCTCTGCTTCTGGTGTGGAAAAACAGTCATGAAACTGTGGTCAGCGAACTGGGGTGGTGCCTTTATACAAGTGAGAAATCTGCAGTTATATACAGAATCCATCACAAAGAGCGTCACTGAAGGTTAGAAATTTGTTTGTCTATCACCATTACTAATGAGGATTTAATCTGTTCTTCTTTTACCTTAGATTAAGAATGTTTAAGGATGATGGATTTGTGAGTTGTCTTCTTGGGCAATATCAAGGGCTCACAGAGGATGAAACTGGAAAACGGTCAGACTAAATGGCAGGGATTTTTTTTTCTTAGCAAAGCAGCTTTGAATATGTGGGCTTTGCTTTTTTTTTTTTACTTGCACAGTGTAGCCCCTGAGACTCTTTACTGGGTAGTTTTTTGCTTTCTTTGGTGCAGTCCTGTGCTTCATGAATGTATTATAGTATCACTCACTCGAACACTCTTTCTGGCAGGCATACAGCATGGACTCTTTCTAGCAGGCATACAGCATGAACAAAGAACCCCAGCAGGATGTGCCACAGGCAATGCCTATATTGCTTAACTTGGATTTGCAGTTCCAAAAAATGAAACCGTATATGCCTTACTTTACTGATACAGAGGAAATTAGGGATATTATTAAGGATAGTAGCATAAGGTCCTAATTCATCGTTATTCAGTTAGTTGCCACCGGAGACTGCTCACAGCATTTGTTCAGTGACCAGATCAACAGTAATGGAATATACACTCAAAAGACCTGCATAATATAGCTCACCCTCAGTTGAATGTATCCACATTACTACGTAGCTCATCCCTATATTGAACCTTGCCTTATTTGGCCTTGCATATGTAAGCAGTAGGTTATTTAGACCCTAACTGGGAGAAAAAACACAGCCCAGCGAGTACAATAGGAGCATTGATCCTGTATTGTGTCTTCCTTTCTCTTTGCTAAACTGTCTGAGAATGTAGCAATGTGATGCAATACACATGATACACATTGCTTATGCATTCAGTCCATGTGAATGTCCTTTCAAATAACCTTGTTGAAGATTCTGAATATAATTGGTGTTTGAAACACATCAGAAGTCTCAAACTCTCATATTTGGGATTTCAGTAAAGGCATGATAGGTAAGTCATAAGTTAAAGGTATTGAGATGTTAAGGTATATCTCATTGGTAACAATATTCTTATTGAAGGGTTTCCATGTGAATGTTGAAGATGATGGGAGAGAGGATGGTGCCTTGAGCTGCTCCGTAGGCGTTAGGTCATTTCTGGCATGCCCATTTGTATAGATTGATGGGATGGTAGTGGATGAGGTAAGAGGCATTCCTTTTCAAACTTTGTTTGAAAAGTCCGTGCATGTTTCCAGTCTGCGGAAAAGTTCTTGAGGATCGTCCTTGTCAAAGACTGTAGAGAGATTGTGAAGAATCAGGAGGCAGAGTTCATTCTTGTCGGTCATCAGGGGGACAATGTTAAATGTCTGAAATGCTGTTGTCTGATATGTGGTTTGAGGCTGAATTGGAAGTCTTGAAGGAGGTTATATTTGCTGAAGTGGTTTTGGAATTGCAGCAAGTCTGCTTTCTCACTGATTTATCCAGTGGATGAAAGATGGGTATTGGGATGGTAGTTGACAAAACTGTCTTGGTTCAGGATGTTCTCTTTGGCATTGCATGGATCTGTTCTGTCTTGAGCTTTTCTGGGGTAGTCCCTTGACGGTGAGAGCAGCTGACAATTTTCAGCAGAGGTAAGAGGGAACCTCCATCTATAGTTTTTAATGATGGAGGAGGGTAGATGTTGTCTACGCAAGTGGTGACATTGTAAGAGTTAAGGGTGTTGATGAGGTTGGTGTAGAAGAGTTTTAAATGCATTTAATTTGAGGATGATTCATGGTGATGATGATTGAGGGCAGTATGGAGGTCTTTTTGATGCTATTAATGTAGGTCCTGCACTTGTTTTGTTCTTTTGCCTTGCACTTGTTCATAAAATGTTTGATTGGAGTCAGTGGCAGATGCAGTGGTTGATTGCCTTGAAGAGTGCTTTCCTTGTATAGGTGATCTTTTATAAGGTTGCTCTGACAATAAGGATCCTATGTACAAAACCGATTTTGAGTAAAGTGAGACCATCAGGTTCTTTAGCTGGTCTCAATTTCTTTTTTTATTTGCCTGTGGTGCTCTTCTTCCTGTGCCGCTGAGCATATAGAGGTTCTGTGAGTTTGGGTATGTGTTCTCAAAAAACAGAGACCACTGCCTGAGTAGAAAGGAGTTGTGCCTGAGTAGCAAGAAAATGGCTGGCAGTAGCAGTTGCTAGATCTGGTAGTCCCGAAATGACATCCCAGGAACTCAGACAGGTAAAATAATGACAGTTAGGAGTGAAGCTAGACAGTGCAATGGCATCTTGTTTTGCGTGGATTTGATTCTTTGTGCCACTTAACAAAAGGTGTTGACAGCCCTAGAGATATGGAGCTAAATTGCTTCATCTGTACTGGTGGTGTAGGTTCCTGAGAAAAGCCAAGGAGTCAACCTTGTGCAAGGTGAAGTGTCAGTTCACCCACAGACTGCAGCATAATGGCATTTTTCTGCACACTTCTCTTCAAAATGGTTTCAGTAGCACTTTAAAGATCAGAGGTTTTGAGCAGGATGAAGGAGGACCCAATATTTAGCTACCAGGAGGGAATTCCTCCTTAGAATGCTGCAGCTGTGCTACTCTTGGTCTGTTAGCAAATAAGCACGGAGGCGGTCAAGGGTGATGCACACTGCTGCTAATATCTAACAGTCACCAGACTAGTGATCCGTGTGGGCTAATCCTAAAGGTATTGATTTTGTTGTTATAAGCATAGTGTTGCTCATCAGCTGAAGAATAACTTCAAAAGAAAAAAGAGCAAGCCTAAGCATAACCAGCTTCTTTAAACCATTGGTAACGAGTATATATACGTGGGTAAGGGATGCTTTGCCAAAGCAATCAAGAGTTACCCAAGGTGAATATTTCTCTTCACAAGTCCCATCTGTTTGAAAATCTAACTGCTTGCTATGCTGCTCGATGAACCTTTTGACTTAATTGTGTCCAGCATACTCAAACTGACTTAGAAAACCACCTTTTTTGGTGGCAGTCACTGCCACCGACCGCATAAGTTAACCTAAGGCTTTTGACTTAAATGACAATTATGCAAACTGTTGTATTCTTTCTTCCTACTGCTGTTTTCAACCGGAAGATATTTCTCTTTGAGTCATCGGAGCCTGAATGAACCTTCCAAAATCTGAACATCTGGGGGTCCTTTTCCTTCAAATAAAGTATGCAAAACACATTTTCTCCGTGGACACACTCTTGTCCCTCATTTAGACACGGGCACAGGTGCCCCTCTCTGCCCACGTCCCAATCCTACAGCCTCCCACCATTCCCTCAGCCACATTGATCTGCAATGATTTCCCTGAATTACAAGGTTAGCCGGGTCTTTGTGGCACAATACCAGTGCAAGCACTGTAATGCTGATGCCCCTTTTCAGCCACGTGTTTCTGTAGGGCTCCTTCACACAATCCACACCTGACACAGTTCTTGGGGTTCCAAAGCACCCTGATGATTCATATTTTTTCATGCCTTTTTGTTGGCAGAATTGGAATCCTGGGATTCCCTTAGTGGTAGCATGCATGCAGACTATACCTAACATTGTCACTTACTACCATCGTCCTTCTTCGCCAAGGCAGTGTAAAAATTGGATGGTGAATATCTGTACTCAATCCTTTCATAGCAGTGGTTTCGCAGGTTGGTGACTGAAACATGTATATCACCCTATGATTGGTGCACTCCCTGGGTCTTTTACCACCATTCACTTATCAGACACGTGGCAGGCAGGTGAAGGTAATTTGGCAGAGCCTTTCTCAGTCAAGGTGTACTTTGAGTCACTAGAAGACTTTGTTAGTGCTTCACATGGGATGCAAGCATAGAAGGTCTTCGTAGCCTGCCATGCTGTCTCAGGTTTAAGTAAGTCCACTTCTTTCTGTCCTGAACATTCTCTCAGAACCATCATAATCTCCGAGATAATCCTCCAATGAATCCCTCTCAATGTTCTTTTTAGAGCTGCTGTGTAAGCCACCCGCATGCCTTTTCAAGCATCATACTTTGGATGCCAGCTCTTAATTAGATGTTAAATTTGGCCAAGCTGTTATTACGAACCGGTCTGCATAGGCCATTCTATTTTATAGAATGCCTCCACACAACAGTTTCGAATTTTTAGTACTCAGTCCCAAGCCTATGGATGAAGTGAGACTTGGATGTATGAATAAGTAGAAGTTACTAGTAGAAGTGCCTCTTGGACATTCCTCCAAACCACACATACTCCAATTCTGCTATCTTTCTGTTTGTTTCTTTAGGCCCTCATAATGCTGGAGAGTAGAACGTGGAAGACAATAGGCATGTACAGATTCAACTCTTTCCTTGAACTTGCTTTATAGAAGTATCATCAGTCATTCACTCTTGTGAGTGACTGGGTAACCCAGCCAAGACCCCATCGCCCTTCAGTAGGTGCTAGGATCCCAACCTGAGTGATATCAGCACTCTACAGATGAACAGCATTCCAAACGTGGGACTCATGCTCACTGTACCATTTGACTAAAGCTAGACCTTATTGATCAGGCCCCAATAGTTTGAGGGTGGCTCTGTTCTTGTCAGGAGGGGATCTGGTCTCGTGATTTGGGCTTAACTGTTTCTATTGAATAAGGGCCAGGAATGATTTGTGTTAGGATAGTCTTTGTCTATAGTAACATAACGAGGAAAAAAGCGGTGGACTGGCATGCTGCCCGCTTGATTACCAGTGGCCAAGAGTAACTCAAGTGTTCCACCCATTGCTTATTTTGTTTTTTAGGCAAAACACTATACATGTGATGAGTATGCTAACATGTGAGTCTAGTGTTTGCTGTGCTTTTGGACTCTAGCTGCACTTCACTAATGAGTTCCAAGTGGATCACAAGTCTGTTCTGACTTTTGTTTCTGTCTGTAGTGGACCTGGCATGGCTGTTCAGGCTAGTCCGTGAAGCAAGACCAAGTTTCATGTGAATATGACTGGTCTCTGCCAATAGTGGCAGTGTGTGCAAAAATCAAAGGACTGGAATGAGTCTCCCAAGTAATTGTCAACAACTGAGATCAATTCAAACGTTCCACCTATCCCTTTTGCTTTTCTTCAAGGTTCTCCTACACCACTCACAACTAACTGGACCTCATCTTGTCCGCGTATATGTTATGTGCTTATTATTTGCTATTGTACATTATAATCCAAGTCAGCCTAACCTAATGCTGTTAAGTGGAGTGAAATTGTCTCTTATGTGATCACTGTAGGTTGTAGTAATAACAATATTCTTCTTCTCTCATGAAGGTGCTGTTTCATCTGCTGGATCGGGTACGAGATTCATCTACAACTGCAGACAAAGAGAAGATCGAATCAGGTGGAGGCAATATCCTAATACATCATTCAAGGGACACCGCAGAGAAACAGTGGGCAGAAACATGGGTACTGACACTGGCTGGTGTAGCAAGAATATTCAACACCAGGCGATACTTACTACAGCCTTTAGGTAATCTTGTTATTTTCAAATCACATTGAAAAGGGCTGGGAAGGGAGTTTAAATGTTGGCAAACATTTGAAATTGTATTTTGTTCATCGTAATATTAGGAACCCCCTTCTGGCTGGCACTTGTTGCTTAGTAAAACTTGAAATCTGACTGCATTTAGTAGATATGGTGGTTGAGAAATACAGCTAAACTGCATTTGTAAAGTTATTGCTGCTAATATTAAAGATAGCAAAAATTACTCTACATTGGCTAAACAAAAAAGCACATTTAGTTTGTAGTTAAACGTGGAGAGGGCAAGTCCTGCCATCCTTAAATCACTGCTGTTCTAGAATTGCCACCACACAAGAGGAAACTCCGACAGAGATTTTTAACTGCAGATTCCTCACCTTTTGAATATTCACCAGGCATCAGACTGGATCCAGAAACTTTTGAGCAGCAGTTCTGTGCACCAGTAGGTGACGATTTGTGCCTCCACACTGTCTACGGAATTCAAACCCTGTTGGGACGGTCACAAGCAAATGTCTGTGGCAGATTGCCTGTGGTTCCTGGGGTTGAGCCACGACTCTATGGCCTACAGTGAGTGAGCATCAATGAACCTGAAGGCTATATGAGACCACAAGGCGAAGCTGTACACGGCCAGGCATCGGAACACTCTACGTCCTGACTGGTCCAAATCCAAAGTTTGGTCTCTGTCCTATTCCTGTCTAGGATCAGCAGGAGTCAGTCCTGAGGTCTAATCTTCGGGTAGGTCGAATAAAAAATAAATAAACACAAAGTCCAATGGGACTCAGCCACTTTCTGCCTCTCTCGAACACCTGAGAAGGTGCGCCGACGGACCCATGCCATCCCTCAACTTGTCCTGACGCAACCTGAGTTCCAGGGCCGTATGCAACACTGAGGCAGATACAAGAGTTCCATGACACTATGGCCCAACTCTTGGGATCCCTTCCAACTCCCTCTGGCACTCCTACCGGCCCATGGAGCTGAGAGGCCCTCCACCTGGGATACTGACTGCATGATTGCTCTGTGCCTTTTGGATCCTCTGAGCCCTCACCGGCTTCTTTTGGCGCCTGTATCGACTCCACCTCCAGCTCCACAACCCACGCTGGTACCTGTAACATCTACACCGATGCTGACTCCATTGTGATGCCAGAGAAGTAGATTTCCATTGTGCTCTATTACTTCAAGTCAGCGCCACTACAACCTCAACTGGGGCTACGTTTGGTTTCTGCCAATTGTACCGCTTAGTGTTCCCCCCTCCACAGGGAAGGACCCACACACTCCACTCCCGGCTCGAAACAGATTTCAATAATGACTATGATGCAGGTTACCATTTTGTATAGTATTGTCAGCGTAAACCCAAAAGTAAATTTTCCGTTTCCTCATTCATCCAGAGAGAGACTGCATAAAGATATTGACAGTGAAAGAGACTGGACAGGGTCCTCAGGTACCTCAGGTGTGATATCCAGTGGGGTGAAGAAATGGGGGCTGAGCTGAACTGCAGACACCAATGAGTGGAACACTTTCTTGGCAATGTCCTAAATCCCCATTGCTGACTCTACGTGGTTCAGCAGAGCTGAATGACTTATTGTGGTATGTATGACAGAACCATGCATGCCGGAACAACGCATGCCTTAACAACACAGTCAGAATCATGACTGCGTCTTTTCCACACATGCCTTTACCACGCATGCCTTTACTACAAATGTTGTTGTAAAAGCATGCTTAGTAAAGGCATACAGGGAACAGCATGTTGGTAAGTATATTTTTGTATGTTGATATCTTAGGAGATATACCAAAGTTAGTTCTAGAGTGTGTGTTACCATAAATATAACATTTATCTTTCACTAGTATGGTTCTTTCCTATGTGCACATCACTGACTGACCTGTGTGGCAATTCCAACAGCTTTACACCCTCCTGGATAAGCCTTAGCTGCTCCTCACAGCTACCCTATGAGAGCCCTGGTTATCTTGAGCCATCTACACTATCAATAAGGGTTGCCTGTACTCAGTTCAGGGTGCCTCACCTATAGAGGTAAACCATATACTGAGCCTGCCTTCTACATTTAGTAGTTATATTTTTCCTAAGGTATTTAATAAAAGAAGGTGAGCCACCCATGCTGGGCGAGGGTAAGGTAAAAAGTGACAGTATGACTTTAGCTAACTCCTGTGATTCTCACCTACCTGAGTAACAGTCCCAGGCCTTGGCAAAGGTTTCTAGGAAGACCTTTATGCAAAACTGGCAAGGAGTATGGCAGAATCTAGAGTATTATTTTACCAAGAATGGTGGAAGTAGAATTGGGTTGTAGGCACATTTATATAAATATAATAGTTCTTCTCAAATTAAACAGCTGCATGATGTAATACTATAAACAAAAATATAGCTCTCAGAAATAAGGTAGATAGACTTCCAAAGGGATGGAGTCTGTGTCATACAGAAGGCTACTTTTTAACTTACATGAAATGGAAATTGCTGATCATTTTACAATTGGGTTTGCAATAGATCCACGTAGAATGTGCAGAGAGGAGATATTAATGGCACATCTGAGAAGTGTGAGACTTGCAGTGTCATTGTGCGGTGCTCCAAAGTGTGATCAGTATTTTTAATGTATTTATAAAGGATATATGGTGTGATGTTCCTTTTTAATGATGATTTAATGGAGAACAAATACAAGGAAGAACACAGTACAACATAAAAAGGATCGGAACACTATTTTAGCAATGGCAGATGAGCTATAATGTGTATGTGAGCAGGGTGCTTCATATTAAATAATATACACATCAGTTATTTAGAAAATGAGTATATTTCTAAAGTACTGACTAACAACAGTGTATAGAAATGCCATAGTCGCAAAGCTAAATATGGGTGCACAATCTGATTCTGAAGCTTTTCAACCAGGATATGCATTTTTCCATAGGTCAACAGGTGTATGAAAAGTAATGATAATGATATATTTTTTCCCACTATGCATATATGAATAGAGGTGTGTCTAAATAACATTCAGTGGTTGTCCTCAATAATAATTTCAAAAGAGTGGATGACGTAATACGAAAGCATATGAGGTTTTGCTTGTCCTGAATAAATACATGAACAGATTCTATCAGACGTTGACAGAGTTGACAGAGACACACCTATGTCGTGAGCATGTGGGTCTCCACCTGGAGCAAAAGTGCTTTATTTCGGTTCTCACCAAAGGATTTAATGTAGATACCACTAACAGTTGTGCTCAGTAACCTATTTCTCACTTTTTCCTCACATGGAAACTATTTCAGGTAGGTATTACAGACTTGTGTTTCCTCTTTTATCTATTTCCTCTCCTGTAAATAGTCCTAGAGGGGTGAAAGGACTTATCAAGAGGATATGAATTTAAAGAAGGAAAGTATTGAGTAAAAGGTAGTTACTAGAGCACCACAAACATCTCAAATATGTTTACGCCAGGTTGCCATTTTTAAGTATGATAATTTATTGCAGGGACTACAGTTATTACGTGTATTGTTTTTTTCAACCTCACAAACATCAGTAGTACATAAGAGAGTTAACAAAGTATAGACAAGAATACAAAGATAATGTTTTTTGTCTTCTGTATAGGTGATTTCACCAAAGCTTGGGATGTTCTGTTGGATCACATTGAGTCGGCTTCACTAAGCAAAAACAATGAGGTGTCTCTGGCTGCTTTGAAAAGTTTCCAGGAAATCCTACAGATAGTTAGTCCAATAAGAGACTCAGATAAACCGGAATCTCTGCCTGTGATGAGTGTGCCCATACCAGTCCTTCTGGGACCAGTGATGGCTGCTGGTCCTGGAAGGCCATTAACTAGGATGGACTCAATTGGAGAAAAACTCAGCAGATTCAGTGCTCCCGAGCTTCCAATCGCCATGGATGAGATTGAAGATTCAGCCCTTTGGTGGGCGGCCTGGAATGCATGGTATAGGATTGGTTCTGAAAGCACAAAACCGCCAGCCAGTTGTGACAAACTTGCTTTCATACCTAGCCAGCCATTTCTCACAGCTTTAATATAGATTTTCCCAGCATTGTATCAACACATCAAAACTGGTTTTAGCATGGAAGACTTACAAAAGCTGGGAGGAATTTTACATGGTGCTGTATCTGTTCCCATTAGTTCAGATGCCTCTCCTTTCATCCTTCCATCTTTTACTGAAGCAGTGTTGACCAGTTTGCAGGAGGCAGTGCTCACAGCATTGGATGTCTTGCAAAAGGTATTCTTTTATTTATTATATGTTAAAAATGATTGGATCTGACATTTAATTGCCATTCTCGTTCATTTGTCAGAAAAACGTTACTGTCTCTCTAACGCTTAAATTCAACAGATCCTAGTATCGTGAATGAACCCAAACAATGATAATCCACTACAGAAATATACCAAAAATGGAAGCAGGTGCAAAGTGTTTGAAAAAGCCCTTGCCTGCGTGAATTTGCTCTTACCTATAGTTCACTCCATTGAACTTCGCTAAGCAAGTGTCATTCATTTAATATGTATTTATATTTGCACTTCCTTATGTGCTGTGGTCTCAGATGGTGTCTTTTGTTCTCAATATGTGTATGTAATGACATTATGCAAGTTGAACCTCTTGATGTAGTTTGTTTTTAAATGGAGAATTTTGCACAATCGTTCTCATTCTCTGAATGGAAACTACCATCAAAATCTGGACTTTGACAGTAGGTACTAAGAAATTGGCAGGCAAAGGGTGACTTTGAATGCTATCTTCCTTAAATTTCCTTTTTCCGCCGTAAACCCATCCAATCTTTCAGTCATTATCAGCAATGTTGTGCGCAGGAGAGTAAAATGTAACTCTGATAGAGACTTTTAGCCGCAGATCCCTTACATTACAATTATTCC
This sequence comes from Pleurodeles waltl, assembly GCF_031143425.1. Lineage (NCBI taxonomy): Eukaryota > Metazoa > Chordata > Amphibia > Caudata > Salamandridae > Pleurodeles > Pleurodeles waltl. The sequence continues at coordinate 636,943,025 of NC_090442.1, forward strand.
CAGACATCAAACTAGAACCAGACATTTTTGTTACCACTACTCCTGCACGCTGGTAGGTGGCTTTGCACCAAACGTGACATGCGTGGTGCCTATAAAGGTGTCACTGCACCGCACTGACATCAGTTATTTTCTTTTTGCACCAGTCAGAGCTGATCCAGTGACAAACTACTCCTTAGTCACTTTTTGACTAACTTTCTTCTGCTTCCTGTTTTTTTTTTTAGGTTTTTCTTCCTGGTGCTGCAGGGATGTAAACTCAGAAGGCCAGCTTCAAGCCCTGCATCACCTGTCAACATTCAATGTCGACAACAGACCTGCATCTTGTATGCCTTTGATGCCTTGAGCACCACCACGATCTTAAGGCCTGCTCCGATTGCCCCACCATGAACCCGAAGGCTTTGAGGGAGCACTCATGCTCCTAACAGCTCGATGTGTAAAATCACGACGATCAAGCTCCTGGTCAAGCGAAGGTCCCTGGAGAGGTCTCAGAGTCTCAGATTTTCATCTCCTTCAAAGTCATTGGGTCATTTGGCTAAGTTCCACCACAAGAAGAAGAACTCGGCTGACAAGACAAGGGAACGTCGACATTGATTACCTCGTTCTGCGGTAAAGCCAGTGCCTGGGTCCTTTCCACACCTCCCAGATTTTCCAGGAGCCGGAGCAATCCACATCCAATTAAAAGAATATCATGAGGCCATGGACCTTATATTTGGATGGCCCGTTCCCACTGATGCACCTTTGGGCCCTGTGGGTTTGTGGATGGGACCCTACCTGATCCATGCCAGTGGCTCTGGCACCAGTCGGACTCCTTAGATTCACAGTTGGATCCGGATCGGTGCCGGTCATGCCACCTTGACCTTCCCCGTCTTCGATCCCAATGTCGACTCTCCCTGCAACCCACCAACTGCACCTTCCCCATTCTGATCTCCAACTGTGACACGGAGTCAGAGGGACGTTGTCTGACACTGACTCTGGTGTCAGCTGGAGCCATGCCTTCCAGGCCTGAGCCTGGACCTATTCTTATGGGATGGAACTCAGGGAGGATTGGGAGGGATCGCTGGACTCTGACGAATACCAGCCCTCTGAGACTAACATGGACTGGTGTGAGGATTTGGTGGATGCCAGTGGACTGCACACCTCTTCAGATACTGGCATGCTTTCTCCTCCTACAATGGAAACAGAGGAGGGAGTGTAATTTGCAGTGGTTGTGAGCAGGAGGCCAAGGTCCTGGATCTTAGCTTACCCTTGATGGCAGTCAAGACGAACATCTTGACTGAAGTGCTTTCACCGGGAGTGTCCTGCTCAGAACCGCTTCTCCCGTTTAATGCTGCTCTTACTGATGTCCTGCTTGGGACCTGGTCCAAGCATTACACATGGACTCCTGGGAATAGGACGATTGCCTGCCACCACCGCCTTGCCCCAGTGGACCCCAACTTCCTCACATAGCACGCTACCCCAGAGAGCTTGGTGGTCCAAGCCTTCACTTGCCATATATATCCTGGTGCATTCCCTACAACACTACCATATCGGGAATCCAAGAGGTTGGACAACTTAGGAGAGAAGATGTATTTTTTTCCACCAGCCTGGCACTGCAGTTTGTGAACACCACATGCGTTTTGGGCCACTATTCCCATGCTCTGTGGGATATGGTTGCACAGGTACTAGGTTCCGGAAGAGGCCCGGGCCATGATCTGCCAGGCTGTTACCAATGGAAGAGACATAGCTAAATTCACGATAAGATGTGGTCTGGACACCACTGACTTACTGAGCAGCGGAGTTTCGTTGACAGTGGCCTTATGGCACCACGCAATGGTTGAGGACAACTTACTTTTCTAGGAATGTCAAAGCATCGCTTACGAACAAGACTTGATGGCTCCCTTCTCTTCAGAGACAAGGTGGATTCAGAGCTGGAGCGCTTTAAGGACAACAGGGCCACAGGCAGGTTTTTGAACCTTTCCATCACCTGTTGTCACTCCACAATCCACCTTTCACTCCTTTTGTGGCCCTGGAAGGGGCTTCCAGCCACATCTCTACCCTCCAAGCCACTGTGGTGCGCAAGCTTCCCAGCCTCTGTTGACTGAGAACACAGTGCCCACAGACCCCGTAGGTCGGGCATCTAATTGGTCAGGCCAGTTCACCACCCCTCCTGCAGCAGCGGCCTCCAAACAATTATAGTCTGCCCTCTTACCATCATGGGAACCCAGTGGAGGGGCTCAATCTGCCATCACCTGCCCCACTGGTGGTCTATAACATCCGACATGTTGGTTTTGCAGATCATTCAAAGGGGCTACTCCCTCCCCTTCGTGGCTACCCCTCCATGAATGCCACCTACTTACACAGGATGACGGAGGACTACCTTTCCCTTCTCCGCCAGGAAATTACGCTCTCTTGGCCAAGGGAGCACTAGAGAGGGTGCCGATGCCAGAAGTAGGTTGTGGTTGTGGTTGTTATTCCAGCTACTCCCTGGTACTCATAAAGTACAGCTGCTTTGTGCTATCCTAGACCTGCACCTTCTCAATCTTTTCCTTAAGAAGGAGAAACTCAAATTACTGAAGTTAGCTCTGGACCTGGGAGACTGGATGGTAGTGTTAGACTTGCAGGATGCTTACTTTCACATCCCCATCGTGCCTGCCCACAAGCGTTACCTGCGGTTCACAGTAGGTCACAGGCACTTTCACTACACAATGCTCCACTTTGGCTTTACCAGTGCCCCTTCTGGGTTCACCAAGGTGATGGCAGTGATTTCAGCTCATCTGCGGGGATCAGGGCTGTTAGTGTTCCCCTTTCTCGACGACTGGCTATTGAAGACGGGCTTGCCTCAGCCTGTTGTCTCCCATCTCTAGATTATGGAGAACCTCCTGCACTTGTTGACTGGCTCCCTCTTAGACTCTTCCTTTTATTGGAGGTGTTTTGTACACGCTGCAGTTTTGGGCTTATTCTCCCTCACGGCAAGTCCAGGATATTCAGGCTATGATGCCTCTACCCCTGATTTTGGTGAGACAGACTCTTAAGCCGGGTAGTACTCATGGCCTCTTGCATCCTGTTGGTAACACATGGCCGCTGGATTATGCGGGCTCTGCAGAGGGACTTAAAGTTCCAGTGGGTGAAGAATCAGGGAAATCTCCCTAACGTGATCCAGATCTCTGAGAGAACTGCAAAGGACCTGCAGTGGTGGCCAACGAACCACAGTCAGGTCAGCAACACACCCCTCACCTTTCCCCGACCAGTTCTGACAGTGGTGACAAATGCTTCACTCCTGGGATGGGACGGCCATCTGGCACAGGTGGATCAAGGGACTTGGTCTCCGACAGAATCTGGACTCCACATGAACCTCTGGTGAGACAGACTCTGAGGCTGCTAATACTCATGGCCTCTTGCATCCTGTTGGTAACACATGCCCTCTGGCATATGCGGGCTCTGCAGTGGGACTTAAAGTTCCATTGGGTGCAGAATCGGAAAATCTCCCTGACATGCTCCATATCTCTGAGAGAACTGCAAAGGACCTGCAGTGGTGGCCAACTAACCGTGTCAGCAGCACACCCCCTCTCCCGTCCCCAACCAGTTCTGACAGAGGTAGCAAATGCTTCACTCCTGGGATGGGACGGCCATTTGGGACAGGTGGAGATCAGGGGACCCCGGTCTCCCGCAGAATGTGTACTCCACATCACCCTATTGGAGCTCTGTGCGATCCCACTTGCATTAAAAGCCTTTTTACCCTCCATCAAGGGGATGCCAGTACATTTATTCACCAACAATACCAGTGCCATTTGGTACTGCAACAGCCTGGGCAGGGTGGGTTCGTAGACCCTCTGTCATGGAGCCCTGCGTCTCTGGACCTAGCTGGAATATCAGGACATATCCCTGGTGGTTCAACACCTGGCGGGCTCTCTGATCGCCAAAGCAGACAAACTCTCATGAAGATTCGGATCACGAATGGTGTCTCCATCCAGAGGTGGCACAAGGCCTCTTCCATCAGTGGGGAGAACCTGGTTAGATCTGTTCGCCACCAGTGAGAACGTGCAATGTCAACACTTCTGTGCACTGACGTTTCCAAGGTTGCTCTTGTTTGGCGATGCTTTTCGTCTCGAGTGGAGCTCAGACCTCCTGTACGCCTTCAGCCCATACCATTGCTGCCCAGAGTTCACAAGAAGATGAGAAACGACTGGACCCAAGTCATTCTTGTGGCTCTGGACAGGGCACAGAGAGTCTGGTATCCTGAACTTTTGAGCATGGCCATCGGTCGTCTGATCAGGCTGCCCCTTTCAGAGGATCTTCTGTCACAGCATCAGAGTCCGAGTCCTCAAACCTGTCAACTGTTTCCTTCTTGCACGGTGATTGAGCGGCAGCAGTTGAAAGCTTTGGACCTTCCTCCGGAAGACTGAAACATTTTTGTAGCAGTCAGGTGTCCCTCCACCAAGACGGTATACGCCTGCCTTTGGAAAAAATTTGTGGCAGGATGTACAGAGAGATAGATTGATCCCCTTCCTGCTTCTCTGTTATAAATTGGGTCTTCTGCTAGCAGAGATATGCGCCCTCCCCAAGTAGGTACCACAATCCTGTCATGGTAATTCCCAACACAACCTAAATTATCCTGTACTCACCCTCTGGTAAATTGACACAGAGCAGGCAGGCTTAATTTAGAAGGCAATGTGTAAAGTATTTGTGAAATGGCTTATAGAGTAACACAGTGAAAACACCACAAAAAGTACTCCACACCAGTTTAGAAAAATAGATAATATTTATCAGAATAAACAAGACCAAAACGACAAAGGTCCAATATACACAAGTCAAGGTATTGCTTTTTAGAGGTTTAAGTAAGTCTTAATTTATAGGAATCAGTGCAGGTATCTCTTTAGGACACAGTACCTGGGATGTGTCAAAAACAAAGACTATGCGGGCCACAAGGAAGGTGAGCTGCTGGAAAAGCAAAGTGTTGCATTGGTTCCTCAGTGCGCGGGGGTGATGTGTCAATTCTTTCCTCACAGGTGAGAGGATGTGTCGGTTCATTAGTGGCAAGGGAGGTGATGAGTTGATTCTTTCCTCGCAGGAAAGGCGATGCATCGGTTTCCGAATACGCAGCCGCAGTTCCTTACTTCGGTGTAGGGTTGATGGAAAAATTGACACCCAAGAATGATGCGTGGAAAATCCAGATGCGCTGGGATGATGAAATCACATTGAAACAGTTGCTGCGTCAATTCTGCAGGCACTGTGTCGATTTATCTCAGCCGCAAGACAGGCAGTGCATCAATGCTGCAGGCTTTGTGTCAATATTTTCAGTTGCGTCAATTTTTATGACACAGCACATTGAGGCATGGATTTTCTCTTTTAGGTGAAGTCTTTGATGGCCCTGAGACTTCTTAATAGGAGCTGAAAAGCCCTTGAAGATCACTTGTGGTGGGAAGGGAAGGTCCTTCCAGCAGAGTCAGGGAGCAGCAGGGCAACAACCAAAAGTAGCCCTTGCAGAAAAGCAGTCCAGGTGAGTCCTTTGGGCAGCACTGCAGTCCGTCTGACAGAGCCCAGTTGTAGGTCCAGAAGTGTCTGATTTTTAGGGGGTCACAGACCCAACATATATACCCAAATGTTCTTTGGAAGTGGGTGAGACTTCAAAGAGTGGTTTTGAAGTGCACCAGTTCCCCTTTCAACATAGCCCTGTCAGCCAGGAGATCTGAGGGGGGTTATCAGTCCTTTGTGTGTGGTCAGGCCTCTAGCCTTTGAAATGTAAGTGAGAGGTCCTCCACTCTTCCTGCCCAGTAGAACCCATCAGTAGGCAGAAGCAGCTGAGTGTCCTGTGTTTATGGCTGTCTGCATGGTATGCACAAGGGAGCTGTCAAGCAACACAGACCAGATGTGAATTGGAGACAGGCTGTAAGGCACAGTGAGCAGTAAGTACAGATGAATGCCTCCTTTCTAAAAATGCTGTTTCTAAAATAGTAATGTTAAATCCAACTTCACCACTGAGCAGGAGTTCTCACTGCCATTCCAACCACACCAAACATGACAATGGCACTCTCTTCAGATCAGAAATTACCACTAAAAAGTATAGAATCGAATTTCCAATTCTAGCCTATGAGAGGAACAGGCTTCACAATAGTGAAAAACGACGTTGGGAGTTTTTCACTACCAGGACTTCTAAAACTTACAAGTACATCTCCTGCCTTTTACCTACATAGCACCGTGCCTTGTAGGCTACCTAGGGGCCTAACGTAGGGGGTGCCTTTTGTGTAATAAACGGGGAGTTGAAGGCTTGGCAAGCAGTTTTGCATGCCAAGTCGAAGTGGCAGTAAACTGCACACACAGGCCCTGCAATAGCAGACATGAGACATGATTAAGGGGCTACTTACTTAGGTGGCACAATCAGTGTTGCAAATTTACTAGTAGCATTTAATTTACAGGTCCTAAGCACATGTAGCACACTTTGCTAGGTACTTACAAGTACATTGAAAATGCTACTTGGGTAGAAGCCAATGTTACCATGTTTTAGGGCAAGAGCATATGCACTGGTCAGCAGTGGTAAAGTGCCCAGAGTCCTAAAGCCAACAAAACCGAGGTCAGAAACAAAGGAGGAAGGCAAAAAGTTCGGGATGGCCCTTCAGAGAGGGCCATTTTCCAACATCCTCTTTCGCAGGTGCTTCTATTCATCCTTTCTTTTGCTCAACAGGGCTGTGCTCTAGACACTCTCAAGGGCTATCTTTCTGTCTTTTCAGCATTTCTACGGTTGCCTTGCCAGCCATCCTTCTTCAAATACTCCTTTGTAAATAGATTTTTGTAAGATTTACAACATTTGTTCCCACCTTCTCTTTTCATTATGTATGCCTCAGTGGACCTCAGTCTTGTCCTCAGTTTCCTTATGTGTGCTCTTTTTGAGCCTTTGCAAAGTTGTCCTCTCAGGCTCCTACCATCTAGGACCTTTCTCATGGCTATAACATCTTCCTGGAGGGTCAGTGAACTTCAGGCCTTGTCATCCAAACCTCTTTATTTTAATATTCACCCAGGCAAACTGATACTTCGTACAAGAGCTTCCTTCTTACTAAAAGTGGTTACTCCCTTTTATGTAGGCCAGTACATCATTCTGCCTACTTGTTATGCTCCCCCACATCCCTCTAAAGACGAGGAGAGACATCACTGTCTGGGCCCAAAAAGAACATTGACGTTTTACCCTGACCGCACACAAGAGTCTGGGGTGAACGACCAACTCTTCATGGGGTATGTCGCAGTGAAGCAAGGTCAGGCCCTGCAGAACCAGATAATCTCCCAGTGGGTTGTACTCTGTATCAAAATCTGCTATGCATTGGCCAAGAAATAGCCCTGTCAGGGTTTACATGCTAATTCCACCACAGCTAAAACTGCGGCCACTGTGTTAGCATGTGAAGTTTCAGTCCTGGATATCTTCCAGGCAGTAACGTGGGCTTCTTTGCATACGTTCCCATACCACTGCTGCCTCGGCATTCAGGTCAGTCAGGATGGACGCTTGTCGATCCTACCGGTCTTCCTCATATGTAATTGGTCCGTAGACCCACCACTGGGGCGGTATAGCTTGGGTATCTCATCTAAGGTAGGGAATCTGTGGCTAGAAGTCTCTATCAGATGGACAAGTCTTTGGTAATGCCTTATCTGGTAGAGAGTCTGGGCTAGATGTATCAAGCTACCGGTTTCCATTTCTTAAATAGTGAATTTTAAGAAATTGTTATTTGAGAAATGCAAAATGGGATGTATGAAAATTCCGATTCAATAATAGCGATTTCTTAAAAATCCGAATCGCAATTAGGGAATGGAACTCCATTCATCCCTATGGGCCTGTGGGCCCATAGGTGTGAATGGTTTTGCATTTTCGAATTTGCTAATTCCTGTTAGTAATTCGCAAATTAGGTAATGCAAATCCCAGGGTGCTGGAGGCCTAGGGCACCCCTTTGATGTTCCCCCCAAAAATATTTCTAAATATCCCTAAATTGAGTCGCAATTTCAGGGAATCACTATTTTAGAGATCCCTTGAAATTGGCCTGCGTATGCCTTTCATACTTTCTGAAAGCCATTTTTGCATTTGCGAACAGTGGAATATTGTGATTTACACCGTTTGTGAACGCTGAAAGCTTTGATATATCTGGCCCTCTGTCTAGTGCAGGCTCCTTACTGACCCACCCATCCTCTCCTCTCTGCAAATTGATTTCTAAGGATAGGGCTGTTACCCTTTCAGGGCCCTAGTTTTCCACAACCGTGGTCACTGTTCTTTGTGGGTCTGTGCTCCTGACATGAAGTGTCACAAAAAGAAACTGTCAGCAGTGCACTGGGTTAACGTTTATAGAGGCACCATGCACGTCACTTTCAACACTGAAGACTTCACGTGGAACCGATTGACGCCACTCACAAGCGCGCAGGTGGTACTGCTCACAAAAAAATCCGTATCCAGTCTGACGCCTGGGAATATTTCTAAGGTAAGTAATCTGCAGCTAAAAGAAGTCTCTACCTGATAAGGCGTTACCAAAGTAATTTGTTCAAATTGTAGAATGTCTTTTATATGTATCAAAGTTCTGGAGAGAAGAACGCTGTGGAGATCAGTGCCTTTAATTGGAAGAGATTACAGTTATTTAGTCAAGGATTTCGTGATTTGTCATTGTCTCTAACCTTTTATATAGTGCAGTTCTATTAGGCTGCAATGCAGTGCTTGTTCCCAAATATTAAATTTGTGAGTTTTTAAATAGCATGTTTAGTGTGCCTGAGGCGTGGATAAGAATCCCTATTATATCCCAAACCTTAGCACCTTACCACTGTTAAGTGGAAAATGGTATTGCTCTTGGCGGATACCTGCAGAGGAAATGATGTAGGATGAGGTTTTGAGATACATAGCATCCAGCCTTTACTGCTGTTTTTCACCCAACCCTGTGTATCTGGAAAATTGAGTTTTAGAGATTTCAGAGAAATCTGACTGATCCCTAGTATGAACAGAATTACACTTTACAATTATTAAAATATTACTGCCTCCTGTGCATACAAGTATCGGGAGAGATTGACTGGTATTGCTCTCTTGCTAACTCATCAACATGATATCAGATAGTGTATGTTTTTTTAGTTGAGACGGATAAGTTAAGTATCTAGTTTGCTAATAGTAATTGGATTTAACACCCCCTCTGTTGTTTGTGCGTTCCAAATAGAACATGATAATATATTCAGCCCCAGATTTGATATCAGTAACATTGTGATATTTTTTTCCACCCTCTGTGTCACTAATTTACCAACTAAAAGTAAAATAAGAAGTAAAGAGAGAGGGAGTGTGTGCATTTGGTCATCCCTCTTCAGCCATTGTTTTTATGTGTTTGTTATGGTTTGTCATCGCTTGGACTGGCTGTCCAAAAAGACCATGGCATTTCCATTGGTGTTTACATTGCCCTGTTTGTGTTCCCACTTTTATGGCAGGTGTTCAGTAGTCATTTTGTTACAAGAGCTAGTTTATGCTCTTTGATGCATTTACTTTACTAAAACAAAAAAACACTTTAATAGCTTGTTTATGGCTTTTTTTGTAAGTGATTGTGGTTTGGATTATTATACTTGTTATAAAGACATAGGGGGTCATCAGAAGACCGTACCGCGGTCAAAAGACCGCAGCGGTCATTCTGAGTTTCCCGCTGGGCTGGCGGGCGACCGCCCGCCCAGCGGGAAACCCCCTTCCACGAGGATGCCGGCTCCGAATGGAGCCGGCGGAGTGGAAAGGGTGCGACGGGTGCAGTTGCACCCGTCGCGATTTTCAGTGTCTGCTATGCAGACACTGAAAATCTTTGTGGGGCCCTGTTAGGGGGCCCCTGCAGTGCCCATGCCATTGGCATGGGCACTGCAGGGGCCCCCAGGGGCCCCACGACACCCGTTCCCGCCAGCCAGGTTCTGGCGGTCAAAACCGCCAGAACCAGGCTGGCGGGAAGGGGGTCGGAATCCCCGCCGGTTTCCCTTTTCTGACCGCGGCTTTACCGCCGCGGTCAGAATTGGCCTGGATGCACCGCCAGCCTGTTGGCGGTGCATCCGCGGTCCCCGGCCCTGGCGGTCTATGACCGCCAGGGTCGGAATGACCCCCATAGTGTTATTCACTAATTGCCCTTGTGCATTTATTTGTTGTACTTTACTGTAATGATAACATGTTGGAATTACATGTTTTTGTTCAAGTAAAGACGTGCTTGCATGTAGGCTGCCTAGAACATACAAAGAAAATTCTGAACTGTTGTTTAAATTATCTACAAACCAACATTTTGCTATCTATGTCTTTTAAGTTCACTACTTCAAGTGCAACCCTCTGAATCCATTTCATAACACTCTCCATTGAGACTACAGTTTAACTCTACCAATGTAGTTTGTTCTGAAAAGGGACCCTAGATCCTGCTCCTATATTGTTATAGCCAACCTCTTTCTTCTTTATAGGATTTTCTCTCTTACACACTCAGACACCTAACTATCCTCAAACACTTTGTCTAGCAATACGCCAGACTTGTTGACTTTGCCAGTGCTTATTGATGATTGCCTGTACCTTGTGTAACATGAATAATGATTTGGGCCATCTGGACTGTGTGTATGTAAAATTTCCTGACATGAGTACTGAATTCAGAATTCATCATTTTCTTTTTAGGCCATCTGTATAGGGCCTGAAAACATGCAGGCCATGTACCCCGCAATCTTTGGGCAACTCCTGGCATTTGTGGAGTTCTCCTGCAAACCTCCTCAGTATGGGAAACTGGAAACAAAGCACATAGCAAATGCTAAATATAATCAGGTATTTTACTTTTTTTTAATGCATTGCCTATAATTAATACTTAAATATAAAATTGTTATTGTATTACTATTACTGTGGAGGTTTTGCATGGCAAATTTCCTAGTTATAAAGGAAAGTTAAAGTTATATTTAAGACATTTAGGTGAGGATAATGCATTTCTTCCTTCACTTTATTTATACGACATGCAAAATAATTAGCACCTAAAATAACACTTTTCATAGAACAATAGGAATAACATAACAGAGGAAAATAAAACATGTGACATTATCTTACCACTTCCACTCTCCTCCCCATCTTCCTCTGTCGTCTCGACCCCATTGGACTTATTATGTCCCCTTCTACATCCTGTATTTTTATTAACTCTCATGACTACTTCACACCTATTCCATTCCACCCATTGCCTATGGATCCCTTGTCTTGCTCTTCTATATTTATTCATATTCCTATCCTCACACTTTCTTATTTTAAAGTATGTCAACATCTCCCACAGTGTATTTATTATAGCTTGTGTTATTTTTTGAAGTATGTTGACTTTAACTTGTTGTATGTACCGCACATGCTATAGCAACACAGAAATTAATAAACGTGACCCAAAGAGGGCAGTCACTCCTACATAGCTAGGTCAGATACACCAACCTGTAACATGTCGACGATTCCTGACAGGAGAGGGTATTGAAGATGACCCTCATTGCTAGTTTCTGATCTTGTGGAAGCATTTTCCTACACAAACAATTTTATTTAAAATAGGTGGGCTCTTGTTAATATAGGATAGATACATCCACACTATTCTAGGGCTGAGAATAGATCTAGGGTGCTACAGTGGTGTGGGCACATTGTCCTTGTTAGTGATACAAAGATTATTTGCATTTCATGAATCATCAAAAATGTCCCAACCCACAGGGACTGGGCCCATTCATAAAGCATACCTTTCGCTTGATGTCCTTAAAACCAAAGGCTTACTCCAGTATTAGAACTTTGATAGATTCACATGCTTGAATACTTCCCCGTTGTCGAGATGGGAGTCTCCGGTGGAATATACAACCTAGGCCTGAAAATGTACATATGCAATACATGGCCTAGGCCTCAACAGGATAACCTATCATAGTAATTTTGTCAAATACACCCAAACTCAAATTTGAACCAATCAGGTTGCCTCACCCCTTAGAACTCCCTGTGTGGAGCTGCCTTCCCTCAGATTTTCCAATCATAAGTGCTGTATTGATGAAGAACACTGAGAAAAGAGAGAAGGTGGGCTCCCCCCGGGAGGCGGGTGGGGGGGGCGCATGTTAATCTATGAAAGCTTCCAATACAGTTACAGGTAAGTAACTTATTTCTTACTCCAGTATTGGAACTTTCATAGATTCACATGCTTGAATAAGACTAGCAAGCAGTAATCAGCACATTTTCTGTATTCATAAAAACACTGTTTATCATATAATAAGATATCATCTGCATTAGAACAGGTAAGTGCAAAGCAAAAAGAGCTAACCCACTCATACATAAATCTATATGCATAAGATGTACCTTAATACTGAACAGAAAATGTGATATTATAGCAGAAGCGGATGGCGGGAAAACAAATAGCTCACCTTATCGGAGCAAATGCCTAAGAACTGCTTGACCACCACTGCATTTCGGAGCGTCTCAGCATCCAGACAGTAATGCTTCGTGAAGGCGTGTGCCATTCTCCACATCGCTGCTCGACAGATGTCCGGCAGGGACACCGCAGAGAAGAAAGCACAGGATGTAGAGACCGCCCTGGTGGAATGCGCACGTACTCTGGAGTCCAGGGGTTGATCAGCCCTTTGATGGCAAAAGTCTACTGCACTTGAGATCCATCTAGAAATTGTTTGTTTAGTGACAGGATGGTCTCTTCTGGGCGCACTAAAAGCAACAAAGAGTTGATTTGATTTCCGGATCGAAGACGTTTGCTGCAAATAAAACTTAAGGCATCTTTTGACATCAAGAGAATGAAGCAATCTTTCTGCTCCAGTCTGAGGCTGTGGAAAGAAAGCCTTCAGCACCACTGGCTCATTAATATTGAAGTCTGATTGAACCTTGGAGATAAACTTAGGATTTGTTCGCAGGATGACTTTATTGCCAGCAAATTTCAGAAAGGGTTCCTGGATGGTAAATGCTTGAATCTCGCTGACTCAACGAGCACATGTTAAGGCCAAGAGAAGCGCTACCTTCCAGGTTAGGTATTTGATGTCTGATTTATGAATGGGCTCAAATGGCTCCTTCATTAGCTGACCCAGGACTGTATTTAGCTGCCAAGCTGGAGGCGGGGCTCTGATTAGAGGAAAAGCCTAGAACAGACCTTTCATGAATTGCTTGATGAGCTTATTAGACCAGAAGGATGGCCCCTTAGAAGGCCGTTTATATCTGGAGATAGCAGCCAAGTGAACTTTAACAGATGCATGGACGAGACCAGAGCATGCCAGATGAAGACGATAAGGTAAAACCTGCTCTGGAGCGGATGTAAGCGGGTGAATGCCATTAGAAACACACCATCAGCAAAATCGTTTCTATTTTATTTGTATGTTTTACTAATGCTAGCAGCACGCGCTTTAGCTAGAACACTAGAGTCACTAGGAATATTCAAATGGCCAAATTCATTGAACTCAGGAGCCATGCACATAATCTGAGAGACTTGGGAGCCGGATGCCTCACTTGGCCCTGGTTAATGGTTAATAGCTCCAGAATCGGTGTTAACCTGATGGGAGGACACGAGGACAACAACAGAAGCTCTGTGTACCAAGGCTGACGTGGCCAGGCTGGAGCAATTAGGAGTATCTGACATGGCTCCGATTTGACCTTGCTGATGACCCACAGAAGTAGAGGTATCGGAGGAAAAGCATAAGCATAAATCCCTGACCATGCTATCGAAAGGGCATTTCCCAAAGACCCTGGTTGGTGATGCCAGCTTGCATAAAACGGGCATTTCGCATTCTGGCACGTCGCAAACAGGTCCAGATTTGGTTTTCCCCAACTTAGGAATATTGCATCCAGCGTCCCCTCATTCAACTCCCACTTGTGGGAAGATGTGCTGAGCCTGCTTAGCGAGTCTGCTGTGGTGTTGCTCACTCCTGGAAGGTGTTCTGCTCTTATGTGCACTGAATGTTGAATGCACCAGGTCCAAATGCTCTAAGCTTCCTTGGACAGCAGATGAGATTGAGTCCCTCCTTGTTTGTTGATGTAGTGCATGGTGGTCGTATTGTCCGTTCGGACCAGCACCGATGAGCCTCTGATTCTTGGCAGGAAAGCCTGCAGTGCCAGATACACAGCTGTGAGCTCGAGTAGGTTGATGTGAAGAGTAGCATGAGGAGGGGGCCACCTGCCACTCACTTGAAGGTTTTGAAGACATGCACCCCAACCATCCATCGAAGTGTCCGTTGTTATCGTAAATGGAGGGACCTGAGCTAAGAATCCTAAGCCTTTAGAGATGTTTGCCAGTGTTGTCCACCAATCGAGGGAATCTACGATCCTTGCTGTTATCTGTATGATGTCCCCGAAGGAACCTTGCCTTTGTTTCCATTGTTTGTCGAGCTCTTCTTGTAGTGGGCGCATCTGAAGGTGACAGTGGGGAATTAGATTGATACAGGAGGACATCATCCCCAATAATGATTTGAACTTTGGAACTGAAAGAGACTTTCTCTTCTTTACTGCGCCTGCTGGGGTGATGAGTTTGAGTTGTCTTTCCTCCGCCGGGAAAGCCTTTGTTTGAGTCATGTCCAATATAGCACCCAGGAACACTATTCTTCTGGTAGGCTGAAGATGGGACTTCTTTAGATTGAGAGTGAGACCTAATTGTTTGAACAGGCGTAAAGTGGTCTTGAGAGAGTAACATAGAGTCTGGATATCGGAAGCCTTCAGTAAACAGTCGTCCAGATATGAGAATATTTGGTGTCTGTAGCACCTCAGATATGCTGCATCAGGGGCTAGGCACTTTGTAAAAATCCAGGGAGCGGATTTGAGTCCAAAAGGTAGCACTTTGAATTGAAAGTGCCGCCCGGCTACCATAAATCTTAAGAATTTCCTGTGCTTCGGGTGAATGGGTATGTGGAAGTAGGCAACCTGCAGGTCTAGGGAAGCTATAAAATCTCCTCAGTTTAGAAGTTGTAAAACATCCTTCAATATTACCATGTGGAAGGACTGCTTCTTTAGATATTTGTTGAGCTCCCTCAGATCCAGGATGGGTCTCTACATACGAGATTTCTTTCTGATTAGGAAGAAGCGAGAATAGAAGTACAATAGAGAATAAGGTACAGCGTCTATCTCTCCTTTGGGCAACATGACATCTGTTTCCAGAAGGAGAAGATGTAAATGCTGTTAACGTACCCGGGAAGGCGGAGTCTCGGGGGGCATGCAAGTGAACTCTAGCAGATGACCATAAGTTATTATGTCCAGAACCCACTTGTCGTTTGTGATCTGATGCCAATGTTGGAGTGATGTTCAAAGAAGGAGAGGTAGCCGGCCCTTGGAGGTTGTCATTGTCTGCAGGAGGTGTCTTTAGATTGTCTCCCTGACTTTCCTCTGGGAGGAGGTCTGCTGTACGCCGACACTGGAGGCTGTCTCTGATGATATTGGGGTCTTAAAGATTGGAATTGTGAGGAATAAGCTGGGTACCTGAATGATTGGTAACCACCTCAAAAGGAAGAGTGCCCTCTACCCCTGGCCCCTTGAAAGGGTGTGTGCTTATACTGCAGCGATCCTAAAGACCTGGCAGTATCAGTGTCTATTTTGATTATTTGGAGACTGTCATCCACATGCTTGCCAAAAAGGTCTTGTCCATCATAAGGGAGGTAAAGAATTTTGGTTTGTTCATCCGGTTGAAAATGTGTGGCTTTAAGCCACCCTTGTCGCCTTAAGACAGGTGATCCAACCAGGAGCCGAAACCCCATTGTGGCTCTGCAGTGGGACCTGAAGTTCCAATGGACACAGCATCCGGGAAATCTTACCGACATGGTTCAGAACCCAGAGGGAATTCCAAAGGATCTGCAGTGGTGGTTGATGAACTGCGATTGGATCAAAGGCAGACTCCTCTCTCTTCCCCAACCAGATCTTACAGTACTGACAGATGCTTCACTCTTGGGATGGGGCGGCCATCTGGGAGAGGCGAAGGACAGAGGTCTATGGTCTCCGGCAGAATCTGGGCTCCACATCAACTAATTGGAGCTTTGGGTGATCTGGCTAGCATTGAAAGCATTTCTTCCGGTTGTGAAAGGGAATCTAGTGCAGGTGTTCACGGACAACACTACTGCAATGTGGTACTGCAACAAGCAGGGTGGTGTGGGGTCGTGGACCCTTTGTCAAGAGGCTCTACGTCTCTGGACATGACTGGAACACCAGTGCATAACCCTGGTGGTTCAACACCTGGCAGATTCTCTGAATGCCAGATCAGACAAACTCAGCCGGCGAAGCTTAGCGGATCACGAATGGTATCTCCATTCGGAGGTGGCGCAAGGACTTTTTCAGCAGGGGGGGAGAGCCTTGGTTAGATCTGTTCGCCTCAGAAGAGAAGGCGCAATGTCAGCAGTATTGCGCGCTGGAGTTTCCGAGGCGGCTGTCGCTAGGCAATGCTTTTCGTTGCGTGGAGTTCAGGCCTCCTGTATGCCTTTCTGGTTATACCACTTCTGCCCAGAGTTCTCAAGAAAATCAAAAACGACTGGGCCCAAGTAATCCTAGTGGCTCCAGATTGGGCACAAAGAGTCTGGTTTACAGAGCTTCTCAGAAAGAGCATCAATCCTCCAATCAGGTTGCCTCTTCGGAGGATCTTCTGTTGCAGCAGCAGGGGAAGGTTCTCCACCTGAACCTGTCAACTCTGCGGCTTCATGCGTGGAGATCGAGCGGCGGCAGTTGATGGTTTATGACCTCCCTCCCGAAGTCTGTAATGTAATTCTGGCATCCAGGCGTCCCTCTCCTAAGACGGTTTACGCCTGTCATTGGAAGCGTTTTGTATTATATTGCACAGAGAGGTCTATTGATCCTCTTCTTCTCTTTCTAATATCCTTCTTTTCATTCTGACACTCGCCCAACAGGGTTCTACCTTAGCGACTCTTAAGGGCTATCTTTCTGCCTTCTAGGCTTTTCTTTGACTGCCTAATCAACAGTCTTTGTTTAAGTCTCCTATTGTACAGAGATTCTTAAAAGGGCTTTTACATATGTTTCCACCTATATGTTATGCCCCAGTGAGACCTTAATCTGGTGCTCACTTTTCTTATGTGTGCTCCTTTTGAGCCTTTATGTAATGGGCTGCTCACCATCAAAACAGCCTTCTTAGTGGTGATCACATCTGCCAGGAGGGTAAGTGAGATGCAGGCTTTATCATCAAAAACGCCATATCTCACGGTATATCCTGATAAAGTAGTTATCAGAACTCATGCCTCTTTCCTCCTCAAGGTGGTGACCCCTTTCCATCTGGGTCAGAACCTCATCCTTCCCACCTTATTTGCTCCACCGCATCCCTCTAAGGAAGAGGAGCGTCTCCACCATCTGGATCCAAAAAGAGCGTTGTTGTTCTACCATGACTGCACAAAAGAGTTCTGGGTGGAGGACCAACTCTTTGTGGTGTACGTTGGTTCAAAGAAGGGTCAGGCAGTTCAGAAACTAGCTATTTCACACCAGGTTGTTCTCTGTATCACAATCTGCTACGCATTGGTTAAGAAGCAGCCTCCTGAGGGCTTGAGAGCTCACTCTACAAGGGGAAAAGCTGCTCGAGGCGTACCGGTCTGAGACATCTGTCAGGCGGCAACGTGGGCTTCCTTGCACACGTTCGCAAGACACGATAGCCTGGATAGGTGAGGAGAGATGGGCATTTTGCTCGCTCGGTCCTACAGGACTTTCTTGTATAAAGTGTATATGCGCAGCCCACGCCAGGAGGTTATGGCTTGGGTATCTATTCTAAGGTAAGGCATCTGCAGCTAGAAGTCTCTATCAGATGAAAAAGTTACTAGTTACTTACCTTCGGTAACAAATTATCTGTCTAGCTGCAGATTCCTTACACCCACCCATGCCTCCCTGCTCTGCAGATATAATATGTATTTTCAGATTTTAACCCTTTTTCAGGGCATGTCATTTCACACAGACAAACAGAGAAAGTTGGTTCTTCCATGACTCTGTGCTTCTGGCGTGGGAAGTTGTGGAAAAGAACTGACGTACTCGCGCCGTGGTGGTGACGTCACAGATGGCTCCAATGATGCTGATGACGCCATGCGGAACTGGACGACGCACGTGGATCTGAACAACGCCACGTGACGGTGTGCGCAGGGTATTGCTCAGCAGAAAAATTCCGGATTCAAAGCTGGCGCCAGGGAATTCTAAGGTAAGGGATCTGCAGCTAGATAGTCTCCACCAGATAATTTTTTACCGAGGGTAAGTAACTTGTTTGTCACGTAAAAAGAAAGTGTTAGGTATCAACAGATTCACCATTTTGCAACATGATGTCAGGAAAGCGCCCACAAGACACCTTATGCCTTTTGAGAAAATGTTCACAATATATTCTGGTGCTAAGTTATTGGTTTCAAATTTATATAAACTAGTCAGTATTCCAGTAAGAAAGGTCAAATGAACCTCTGTGCCATAATGGGAAAGAGTTCTTGGGAGGGACATAAAAGAGGTTGCTTGGGAAATGTGTGTGTGTGTATATTCTCATATTCTCTCTCATCTTGTTTGGTGCAAAAAGTATATTTGAAGAATGAAATAAATTAAAGATATGACTTTGACTTCTGTCTGACCCCAATGCCATACAGTAAATGTAAATTTGCACTTGTATAGCGCACTACTCACCCGTTAGGGTCTCAAGGCGCTGTACTCATACCGCTATGGAACCCCTCCTGGCTTTTCCCTGTGAGGTGCCTACTGCTGGGCACCCCCAGGGTGAAGCCAGTCATCCAAGCGCTGTTGGGGCCGTTGTGGAGATTAAGCAAGCTATTGCCCAGAGTTGCAGAGTGGGACCCATTAATTAGATTAGGCACCGAGGCGAGAATTATCTGGTCCAAGGGAATTGAGCCCAAGACCTGCCGAAGCGGGACTTGAACCCTGGTCTTGAGCCAGATCTCAGCTTCAGGGTCTGCCGTTCTAACCATTGTGCCACACTTCTCCACACTGCCACACTTCTCCACAGAGAGGAATAAATATCCCTCAGAAATGGAAATTGATCTTTCAGTTGTTACTGGTAGGCAGGCTAGTCAGTTGAAAGTATTTGAAAGAAATCTCTAGCCCAATTTTGACTATTGGTGATGTTTGAGCATGAGTATCAGTGGCTATGGAGAGTCTTACTATATGTGCTAACAAAGACAAGAGATGACCTCTTGGCTATCTGGCATCCAGTCTTACGATATATGAAGGGGTAAGTAGTATTGTAGCATTTCCTCTATGATTGAGGGCTAATAGGTCCATTCTTGTGCACCCACTTCACTTTCCTCCAGTTTTTGCTCAGACTTACTGATTCATGCCACGATTTTGTCCTAAGAGGTGATGATATTTGGTACCAAGGAAGTGATCAGAATCACACCCAAAGTAGAGAGGGTTCGGGTTTTTATTCTAGGTACTTCTTGGTTCCCAGCAAGGACTGGACCAGGGACTGATTTTGAACCTCAGTCTTGAATGTGTTCAAGAAGGAGAAGTTCAGAATGATGACACTCGCTCATGTTCTGTTGGCCTTGAATCCCTCAGGATTGCATGGTGTGCCTGGAACTGCAGGATATGTAAGTTTACTTGGTGATCCTTCAGGCCCACAGGAAGTATCTCTGCTGTGTTGTAGGGTCAGACAACTTCTGGTTCACTGTGTTACACTTTGGCCTGACATAAGCACTCCAGGTTTTTACGTAGGTTATGTCAGTAATAGTGACCCATCTTCACAGGTCGAGTAGCCACATATTCCTGTACCTCAATGACTGGCTGTTGAATAGGCCGGGGTCCCGTCACTAGACTCTGATCATCTTCAGACAACGGTGTTGTTGCTTTGCAGTCTGTACTTTTCCATTAACAAGAACAAGTCCCATCTTTCACCCATCTTCTCTTTATCGTGGTCTTTCTGTAAACAGTTGTCGTGATAGCATTCCACCACTACAAAGATCCCAGGATATTTGGGCTATGATCCTAATGTTTCATGCGAGAGCTACTGCCCCGTCCTTGTCAGTTGTGAGACTGTTTATTTAGTGTCTTGATCTTCCTGGTGCCGCACATATACTGGCACATGCAGATGGGATTCATATCACTGGTGTGGTAGCCTGGGACCTTCAGTGGTGGATGTTAAATGCCACCATGACCTACCGCATGCATTTGTCCCCTCCACCTCCGGAGGTATCAGTGGTGACACCGATACCTCCAGACTGGTTTGAGATGGTCAACTGAGAGCCCTTTTGAGAGCACCATTATATCAGTCTTTTGAAGCTGCCCACCATGTGCCTGATTAATTATCCATCAAATGCATTCTTTCCAATTGCTCCTTGGTAATCCTGTAGAGTTTTGGCATTTCAGTCAGCAACCGGGTCCTATTTATCCATCTCTGACTGATGTCTCTATGTCTAAGCAAGAATGCCAAATAGCCTCAGCTAATTCCAGTCCAGTGTTGTTGTCAAGCTGTTGTCAGCGAGGGATGTGGGGTCCGGCACCGAGGATGCATCATGCATTGGTGGGCAGTGATGTTATGTGGATTTTTGTGATGGTGGAGATCCAAGCTGCACCAGTGTGCGTTGGTTCTACTCGGGGTTGTGCCGCGCAGCAGATGAGATGTGTAGTCTCCACTGGATCCACAGAGGCTGGTAAAGCACCTTAAGCGAACTTATAAGTGTCCATGACTGGGGTGGCACCAGTTGGAAGGATAGATTCACAAATGGCAGAGTCCAGGTGCTGGGGTTTAGGTTGTTGGAGCCTTCTGTCCCTGAGGTCAAGTAAGCCAGCCAACTAACCCTTAAGCTATTCTGGGGTCTTTGCTTCAATAAATGCAAGCTCATTGCTTACACCCCTCCCCCCCAGCAAGAGGACTGCAGGCAGCAGGTCAGCACAGCAGTTCCTTCAGAACAGCAGTCCAGCAGAATGACAGTCCTTTCAGCTGCACGGTAGTCCTTCCTGGAAGAATATCCACAGGTCCAGAAGAGTACTGAAGAGTTGGTGTCTGAGGTCCTGTATTTATAACCACTTTCCACCTTTGAAGGGGGAAGAAGGCATGCCTTTGACGTGCACAGGTGCCCTACCTTCCTTGCTCGTGCTCCAGGGGTTAGGCAGCACTTTGTGTGGAGGCAGGACACAGGTTATTCAAGTGCAAATTGTGCTGTTTCCAGCTCCTCCCTCCCCTCCTGCCAGTGATGGCCCATCGAGGCACACCTAAGCTCCCTATTGTGTGTGACTGTTTGGAGGAATACACAAAGCCCAACTGTCAACTCCACCCAGTCATGTGACCCAGAGAAAGGCTGCAAGCACTAATTGGCTAAAGGCAGGAAAATGCCAACTTTCGAAATGTGTCATTTTCAAAATTGCTATTCAAAATCCGACTTCACCATAAGATAGGATTGTTCGTTACAATTCCAAAGACACCAGCCTCTACAAACGTCTTGTGGGGCCTGAACACTGTGCTGAGAGAACCCTGCAACTTATCACTCATAAAAGTGGAAATTTTAAAAATTTTATCAGGATTTTTGGCTACCTTACCCGCTACCAAGGGTCTAAAACACTCGATCTCCAGTTTATCTTTGATCTTTCTATCGAACTTCTTATGTATGTGTGCTTGCTCATATTGTGCAATCCTGTTGTGCGAAATGGCATTATTATAAATATATCTGTATCCATATATATATATATATATATATATATATATATATATATATATATATATATATATATGAGATCAGGATTGAATATTTGTTCTCCCCCATTCTCTCTCTCTGGTGCTGCTCTTTGGAGCTTCTGTGTTGAGGGTGTCTTTTAGCCCTACTATCCATCTCTAAGAGCTAAATTTCCTCTTATTGTCCAGCTTCTCATTGGACTGCATCTTCTCAGAACTCTCCTCAATTTAGCTGTATTTCTTCTCCATAAGAAGGCAGTCAACAGGGGCAGCTTATGCCCGGATGCCGTCACCCTCTCAGTGTAAAGGTGGTGTGCACAGGGGCAGCTGATTGGACCAAAAGATTCCTGTGAAGCGCTCAAATACTTTGCTGGGGAGATGCATCTTACACTTGTCCTCAACGTGCACCGAAACTGCCCTCTGCCCCTCAGGGCCCTCAGGAGTCCTCAGGAGTCCTCAGTTCATTTCCCCTGAGAGAGGAATAGAAAATAATGGATGTGAAAGCCAATTTCTGTAACTCTTTGCCCAGTGAAAGTAGGGCTGTAGAAATGGTGTGCTGCTCCAACGCATCCAACATCACGTTCAATCACTTGAGGAGTCTTATGCCTGTATGTCCTTTTTCACCACCAGACGGCTGCCCAGAACTAGTGTCAATCACATAAAAGGGGATAGGAGAAATACTTGCAAATAGTCTAACCTCTGAATGTCACTCGGGGTAGCATTCCAATCTTCAGTTTTTCGCCTAGTGTGCCACTTTAGACAAAGGCCCACCTTATACAATTTAGTATTGACCCTGATCTGCGAGGAAACCGTCAAACCTGAACTGCCAGGTAAGGCATTCTCCAGAGGGGAAAAAAAGCAACTCCAGAGTGATTTTGGATTTATTAGGCCTATTCAGTGAAGTATACTTGGATCCTATGGCACAGTAAAGCAAGGCACCCACGTCCAGGCACTCCCTTGTCCACTTGGGGCGCTGCATCAGTCACATAAAACATGACTGAAAGAAGGTTGGCAAATAGTCTAATCACCGGCAAATGCTCGGGGTAGCATTACTAAGCATGAGAAAAGCCACCATAGCAATACTGCAACTCTAAACATAGTTACCTGTCCTCTTTAATGTGTGGTGGTACTCATTGTTCCAGCCATGATTTCTATTGATTTTTTATGCAAAGCTCCAAAAAAGGAAAGGGAGAAAATTCAGTATGGGATTTGTGTGAATGACAGAACGGGTACAAAAAGTTGTGATATGCTCATTGTATGTTTTCCTTTTATTTCATGTTATCCCTCTTTTTCATCTATTTTTTTGTTTCTTGAAATGTAGGGAAAGCTTCTGTTCCATTGTTGGTGGTTGACTATTATGTGATCTGTGGTGCTTTGCTCGCCTTGGTGTACTGATCACGATTTTAGACTTCAGTTACCTTCCTGATTTGGCATTGTTACAAGCCTAAATTAATGAGGGTGGGTTGCAAGTGTCCCTGTCTACCGGAATTCCTTTGTGTTTTTGCCAGTTGCCATGTTCACAGTGTGCAGCCATCCTAAGAAAAAAGAGTGAACAGTGGTGCACAAACCCAGTCATACCTTGATCGAATCTGTAGATTGAGCCCTGTGCCTGGCCCCACAACAAAGAGTGTTCCAGAGTGGTCTTTAGTGTCAGTGGCATACAAAAGCCGCTAGTGAGTGTCTGTTACTGTTACACATGATTCCCACGCTGCCTTCTACAGCACTCTCTTGCCCATATGCATCTCCCAGCAGACTGATGCATGATGCTCTTCTGCATTGGCGAATAGATCATCCCAGGCGACGGACACTGCTTATTCCCACCTCCTCATCCACACCTACGTAGGAGGGCCTCCTGAGCCACATGGGCCTGTAGGGGGGCATCATATTTACACATGTACACATTCCACTGACAAATAGAGGCATTTGAAGAAAAACATTACATTGTGAATTATCTTGTTTATTAAACACTCACCTTTGTCCTACTAGTTTGTTGACTATGTTTAATATCCTCTTTGCAATTTCCTCTCTTTGTTATAAGCTTCATCTTCAGAAGTAGCCATCGAACTGTTTAACTATATATAGTTGCCATACTACTAGACTATTCCATTTCATTCCATGTTTCTTTCCTTGCATTCTCTTTATTTTGGCATCATACAGCTAGATCCCCTACAGAACATAGGAGAACTTCCTATCCCCTGAAAACATCGGAAATACGAATTCCAAACTTACATGGTGGCAATTGCTGCTAGCCAAATGCCAGTAGAATGCACAAAGGGCGTTCTTCTATATTCTCTAGGGTCCTAGGGACATTTTTCGCACCTTGTCAAAGTAGAGGGGCCAGATGAAGAAAATGAATATCATAAATTTGAGAACAGCATGTGCAGTTTAGTCATATTTAAATCTTCCATAATTCTCATGCTTAAAAGCTACAATTTTTATACTAGGAGTCAAAAAGAAGGAGAATATTTTGTTCGATTTATCACTGCATTAATAGGCTTTTCTAGTACCATTAATGTTGGGGAGAAAACAGATGAACTGATGAGAGTAGTTGATGATCAACACCAGTAGTAAGTGCTTTCATGTAAAAGTTGTGGGTCATAGGTGTTCCAACTCTGGCGCAAGTTATACATTCTCCCAAAGCAATTGAACTCTGCCTAACTGATCTGTGAAGTTAATGAGAACTGTTCTGATTGTAGGTTAAGTGAAGTGTGCAGCATTACTAACAAACTGAATGAACAAGAGCCTACCAAAATAAAAAGAAGTGAAGCAAAGCATGCATATTTTTGATGCAGTACCACTTCCTTTCTTGCATCTTCGAAAACTGTTCAGCCTTAGGAAAGGTGTGCACTATTTGTGGTCTCACAGGTATTTTGGCAGTGCTTGTAAAGATAGAAAATGCACTCAACGACAGAGTGGCACAAATATCTGATAACTCCAGCTCCGATGCTGAACAGTTGAATGACCATAATCGTAACTCTTATATAGCATGATCCTGATCATTAGGGAATATGAAACAAGCAGCTGGTCAACCACCTATGTGTTCTCTCATTGTGTTAGGTCACGAATTGGATATAATAGCTGATTCATCATACTTTAGTGTAATTATATTAATACATGGTCATAGTTCCCACGCGGAGGAACTCCGAGAAATATATTTCAACTAGGTTATGCCATGATTTGTTTCTTTTTATCCCATTTCAACTGTTTTCAGGTCTATGAATACTCAAACTGACTGCCTTTCTTGACATGGACATCTTTAAACAAAATAAAAATAACATCTTTATAGGACATTTTCAAAAAGCTCAGCAATATTACAATTATATGGAACAATCTGTCAATTCAGTGCCCTAAAATTCCAGTGGTATATTGAACTAGGAACGGAAATAATTACAAACTGCACTCTGTATGTAGCCCTCCTTTATTTAGTTCAAGTTCCCAGCACAGGTTGTAAACTGTTGGTGCCTCAAAATTCCAGGCCCTTCAACCTTCATTTAGGGGGAGGGTGTACAAATGCATCATTCTTTGGCTCCAAATAAGCCATAAGCCCCCAAGATTCAACATACATGCACTTATTAACAAACATTGGCAAAGCCAATAGGTCTGACGTTGACCACCAGCCTTTTTGCAATTCTTGTTTTGTTTTGTCATGGTTTCCTTAAACTTCTTTTAAGAAGCTGACGGGCCCTCAACATAAAAAATAGAAATAAAAAACATTGGCTAAAGACAAAAACATATTTTGGTCTCAAAAAAGCAGATATTACCACAGAACTCCCTTGCCTTGAAGGGTTCTACTTTCTGTGTATATGTGGTCCTTGTAAAAGGGCAGCATGCCCTAAGTCACAGTGAAGTCACCCAGTGGTTGAAGTGGGCTAGCACATTGCCCTTCGACGCATGCTAGAGTGGATGGAAGAAAAATGTGAATGACATAACCACAGGTTAATGGATAAAATGTGGCTGAAATGACATAACCACAGGTTAATGGATAAAATGTGGCTGAAAACCCATATGAGTATGTGTGCTGCACACATAATTTAGTAAAACTGAAAGGTCACGGCTAACAAGGACCTAAAAATGCCAGTTGGCCTGGGATTGGATGTCAGCCTTTGAGAAATAAGGCAAGAAAGAAAGAAATCGAGACAGAAACGAAGCAAGAAAGAAGGAAAGGTAGGAAGGGGAGAAAGAAGTGAAAGGATAGAGAGAGACGAAAGAAGGAAGGGTGGCGGAAGGAAGCAAGGAAAGAATGACAGCAACAAATAAAGGAAGGTAAGAAGGCAAGAAAGGAAGAAATAGGGAACGAAAGAAAGAAACCAGGAAAGAAGCCAAGCAAATAAGAAGATAAAGAGGGATGGAAGGAAAGGAGGGAGGCAAGGCAGAAAGATTGCAAGAAACAAAGCGAGAAGGAAGGATCAAGAATGAAGGAAGGAAAGAAGGCAGGAAGGAGAGAAAAATAAAGAAAAAAGTTGGAAAGATGGAACGAAAGAAGGCAAAAGAGATAGAAAAACGGAGTTGTTAAGATTGATAGAAAACATTCATCAGGGTATATTCAGAGTTCATGTGAGCTTGTGTGAAATAGCAGCAGGCCACTCCAAAATGAATTTAAAACAGCATTAACAGGAGATGGGATCTGATAAAGCTGGAATTACCACTCTGACCGCATCTAAATGCAAAGACAACACTAAAGTTGTTATAAAGTACAAACAAAACCATTGGCACTGAAAGACACTATCTTGTGTGTAGATGTGCTCCTTGTGAAAGAACAAAATTCAGTCTCTAAAAATGAAGTTAACCAAAAGCTTGAGTAGGCTGAAAAATTGACCAATGCGTTATGATATATTGGGAGGAAGCAAAATGTGAATGACACAATAGCAGATCAATGGATGAAGAGAGGTGAACAAAAGGCCCTTTTTGTATGTATAATATAATTTTTATAAAATCAAAAGATCTTGGCTATTGCCAGATCTAAAAAGGAAGAGCAAGGAAATAAGATAAGATTTAAAAAAAGGGTCAGGGTTTGAAGAAAGTGGGAAAGAACCAGTGGACCAAGTACCCATTGTTGAAGGTGACATAAAGAACATGGGATTGTGTTATAGTCCGGTGGGAGGTGGGCATTCAACATTTCCACTTATTAGTCTTCGGTCAAATCTAAAATTATTCAATACATCACTATCTGCTCATGATGGGCTACATAATTCCTCAAAGGGGAAAGTACATATATGATTTTTCCATCTGAAGCGACGGCTGACAGTATAGTCTCACGTTAGTGCTTTTGCCATCTTTCTCTTTGTGGGAGAACCTCTTTTTTGTTGTGTCCTCAGTAGGAGCCATTAGGGATTATAAAGATTAAAGACCTCCCAACTTGCTTCCCCACACCTTGCTGCAGCACCTCTCTGTATATTATGTATGTGCACTTTGTCCAATACTCTTTCCTCTTAAATACTGTTCTTAACCATCAGTGAGCTTGTGATCTTGTGATGTTCAGTCCTTCCCTAACAGTGCAGTAAAATAACCTGTAGACAGACCCTCCCTTGTGCTTATAGCTTTCAATGCTGCTGTCGTCTTTAGTCAGCAGATGCTCCACTTCCGGGCTCCTTCTACTTTGCCCACCCATCTTGATAACAGGTACCTCCTTTTATTTTGTCACATTATACCCCGATCAAATTTGTGGCCAGATGGGTTATTGTAGTCAATCCTGTACAGCAATTCTCACAAAGTATCTAGTTGCAGGGGTCCTCCCAGTTACAAACTCCACCAACACCATGGCAACAGCTGGGCTGCTTCTGGGTGGTTCACAGTTCAGCAGCACTGTGAGCACATTCTATGGGTTAACCACTTGAGGTTCGATCAGGCAGACTTGGCAGAGCCACAGGCTTGGTAACAGTCAGTTCTTTGGAGACACAGTTGACTTGGGCACATGCTGTATTGGCAGGGGTCTGTTCAGGCATTGCCACAGACCAGTAGCAGGCACCTTTCATCAGGATGATGCCCCACAGTCACCCTTTGTTAGTGCCACAGATCCTCATTTCAGATTGGATGACAGGCTGCGAACTGGGAGCACACTAATCATGCTCTTGTGAGTTTCTGCTGGATGGATCGTCATCTCCAGGGTCAGCCTCTCTTGTCCACACTGAAAGTCAATTTCTCCTGTAATTTTGGTGCACTCCTTCCCTCTTCTTTTGGGCAGCTCATTTCTAGGCATCAAGACAGTGAGACATTTGTTCCTTCAGATTAGACTCCAGGTGGTGTTGCCTCACCTGTGGGAAGTAGGTTGTCATGCAGACACCGTCTCCAGATGCCCGGTAGTATTCTGAAACAAGCAGATCACCAGGTCCCTCTTTTATACAAGTTCAGCAGACCAGAGATGTGTGTTCTTGATCTGCATTTTTAGAACCAGTTGGAGTTGGTTCTCCTTTCACGTGTCCTCCTCAGGCTGACTTCCAGACTCCGCTTTTTTCTACAGTGATGCTCCTCATTGCAGAGCCGTTTCCAGGTTGGACCACTCACAACAGAATCACAAAGAGGTGCAAGCATTCTGCACCTGATTATCAACAGCCACGTTGAGAGTTATCAAGAAGAGAGACAAGAGGCTAGCTTCTTCTAAAGGACTCTTCACATTCTGAAGAATAGAGACTGCAATGTCACCCTATACCAGATGGTTGTTCAGAAGAAGACTATCCAGCAGCTCTTTGAAGAAAAATGACCTAATTGAATTACTAAGTAAAGCTGGTCTCCTTTTTCCCTACTTTCTTGTCTAGTTCTCCTCCTTCTAGTCTCAGGAATTTCAATAAAACACTTCTACGGCCTGAGAAAGTAACCTCTTTTTGTGCACATGAACAGGCCAGGGTTTTCCAAAATGGAACTCACAGGCCTACTTTTCTCAGGCTCATTCAGACACTTGTGGTATATGTATCACTTGAACTACACACACATTCATACAGACATATATGAGTTGGGAAGTATATGATCACAGAAACACTTTATTCTGGCAACTCCTCTCTACAGGCCAATATTTATGACAAGGGCAGTAACTTGCTGTTATTAAAAAGAGCATGCTTACGTGCTTTGTGTGCTCCATCATGCCCAGTACAGGTTCAGGACTGCACTCATGTCTTGGGACAGGCCTTCGCACACATGCAGTATTAGCATGAGGTTGGGGCCAAAAAATCAGGATACCAGAAACTCGATGATGGGAATTTCGGTCATGGAACATGACTATACACCATGGAGGGGACATTCCTGTTCTGACAGTGATCTCAGTCTCAGTGTTCCTTGACACATCGTTTGCTAAAATATGTCTGGAAATTAACCTCACCGGTCATAACCAAGGCATTATGTGCACTTCTTGTTAAGGAGGCACTTAAGGAGGGATCTGTATGTGTAGCACCCACCTGCGGAAAAATGTTGTGATGCTTACAGTGTGCTCCTGGGATTTATTTCAAGATGGTCAAAAAGGTATCCATAAGAAACAATGGTGACACAGGATGTTGTAATGACAAACAAGTAAGTCGGTAATGTATTTAGCTGGTAGTATACATTAGAGAGAGCGTTAGTGACATACTTGTTAAAACTGCTTTGTCTGAAAAAAGTGTTTTTATATTTATACATTTATATAAATATATGTAAACAATATTGTATTCTCTTCAATGAAAACCAGAGGAGGAAATTGAAAGAACCAAATGCTTCCTTTGTGTAAATACCTCAGTAATTTAGGTAATCTTAGGCATGCTAACATTTGTATGTTTGCCAGTTTTTACTTAGAAAGATGCATAACAATTTCCTAAAAGGTAATGTTTGTATACCTCAATTTTTCTCATTTTATGTGCCCTGCAACACATGGGATCACAATAGATTCAACTGTTTGCACCGGTGAGTTGTATTTCATTGACGTTTGCCCTTCCCTTATAGATCTGCAAATAGTTTAATATTTTCTAAATCCACATCCAGCTTGATTATATGTATTTCCTACTTTACTTGGAAACATGCTTGTGTCCACCTTGCTTAACTGTATACCCATTCACCTCATCCCTTTGTGGAGGATCATGCATGTAGCACAGTGATAACTGTAAATAAAATTGCAACTAATGATCCCTAGCTCCTTCAGACATGCTGTCTAATGGTATTGCAAACATCCTTTCCTTTTCTTAGGCAGAGTGGGTTGCCTTAAATTACGTACCTTTTGCAGAACGATCACTGGAGGTTGTGGTGGATTTGTATCAAAAGACTGCTTGTCACAAGGCTGTTGTTAGCGAAAAAGTACTTCAAAACATCATTAAGGTAAGGAAACACATTTTGTTCATTCTTATGATATTGTTAGTCCTGTCAGCCTTAGATTGGTCTTCCCCAGGCTTTTTGCCTGTTTACCTTACATTTTTGCTGTATCGTTTTGTTGGCCTTAGGACTCTGAGCACTTTATCACTGCTGACTAGTGCTAAAGTGCATGTGCTTCTTCCCTAAACATATCAGTGGTGTATCCACAATTGGCATATTTAATTTACTTTTAAGTCCCTTGAAAAGTGATATACAAAATACCCAGCACCTGTAAATTAAATGCTACTAGTGGACTTGCAGCACTGAATGTGTCACCCACTTAAGTAGCCCTTTAAACATGTCTCAGGCCTGCCACTGACTGCAGAGCCTGCGTTTGTAATTTCACTGCCACTTCGACCTGGCCTTTAATACCCCTTGGCAAGCCTCAAACTCCCATTTTACTACATATATGTCACCCCTAAGTTAGACCCTAGTATCCCATAGGGCAGGATGCATGTAAGTAAAAGGCAGGACATGTACTTTTAAATTTTACATGTCCTGGTAGTGAAAAAGTCTCAAAGTCGTTTTTCACTACTGAGAGGCCTACTCTTCTCATAGGCCAGCATTGAGAATTCCTCTATATACTTTTAAGCTATGATCCCTGATCAGAAAGGAGTAGCTACATCATGTTTCATATTATTGGAATGGTGATGATAAATCCTCTTCACTTATAAAGTCGGTTTTAACATTACTATTTTAGAAAGTGGGCATTTCTCTGCTATGCCCTTACTGCTTTGTGTGCCCTGCATCCTGTCTCGGCTGGGATGAATGACAGCCACACTATTTCTTCTAGAAAGCCACAAACACTGGACGGTTAGGTGTGTCTGAGCACTCATCTGCATTCTGATGGCTCTTCCTGGGCAGGAAGGGTGGAGGGGAACTGACACATACTTGAGTAGGGAAGTGCCTGTCCCCACACAAAAGGCTGATTACCCCCTACTGATAGTCTGGAGCCAGAGGTAGGAAGAAAGACGTCTGTACACTTCAAAGACCCTTCTTTGAAGTCACCCCCAACTTCAAAGGCACATATGGGTGTAAGCACTAGGGTGATCATTTTGACTTCGGCGGTCTTTTGCGAAGACGTCTTTTGCGAAGACCGCCGTCGAATCGGGTGCCAAATGACCCCCAGTGTTGGCGGTCTTACGAGTCACCTATGGATTTATGCCCATAAACAGGCAGAAATCTGACATCGTCAGCCTGACAGACGGCGGGTGAGAGGCGGTTCCACCGCCAGCACGCTACTCTGCAAGGACTCCACCCTCCATATTACGAGCAGTAATATGGCGCCGTGGTCCTTGCACGGCAGTGCAGCATTGGCGGGGGAACTGCCAACATCCACCCCCTCCCGAATGACAACCTCGACGTGGGCTGCTGAGTGGCCCAGGCAGGTAGGTGGACCGACCTAAGAGGGGGCGGGAGGGGTGTGATAGGTGCATGTGTGTGGTGAGTCCGTGTATGTGTGCGAGCTTGTGTGTGTGTGTCTGAATAGGTGTGCATGCATGTGTGTGTGGGACTGTATGCATACATGGAGGGGTGTGAGTGCATGTATGCATGTGTGGAGGGGAGGTGTGAGTGCATGAATCCTGAGGGTGGGGGAGTTCATGTATGTGGAGGGTGTGTATGAATGCGGAGGTGGGGGTGCATGTCTGTGTGCGAGCGAGTGGGGGTGTTTGCAAGTATGCATGCGGCCTGTTGGGGGCGGGTGTCTGCAAGTGTGTGGACATGTGGGGGTGCATGTGCTGGCAACAGGAATGGGGATTCCTGTCACCAGCTGCATTACCGACAGGGTTTTCGTGGTGGAGTAACCGCTGCGAAAAGCCTGGCGGTTTGCTGCCTTGCAATACGGCCTGCGGTCATCGGAATGCTGCCGGCCCAGAGGTGCTCACCACCGGCCGCGGCAGTCTGGCAGCACCGTCGGCACTGGCAGCGTTGTGACGGTTTGGCTTCGGCCAAACTGGAAAACTCATAATGCGTCGTTCTTTACCACCAGGACCGCAGTTGTAAGACCGCCACCGCGAGTGTGGCAGTCTTAAGACCACCACACTCGTAATTAAGGCCTAGGTCTCTGACCCTACCAAATCAGTACACTAGTGGAAATGTGATGGATTCTGCCAGGAATAAAGACTGCTGTGGTAAAAGGAGTGCTACGCTGCTGGACTGCTTTCCAACAAGGACTGCAGTCTGCCATATTGAGCCACCCTCTTGACTGCTAATCTTTGCCCTGCTGAGGAAGGACTGGACACACTCATCTGACTCAGAGTGGCTTCAAGGGATTGCTGGCTTGCCCCTTGTTCTCCTGCAGTCTCGGGGACATCAAAGACTGCCTGCAACTCTGCTCTTGCTGCTGGACTTTGCCCTCTGAGAGTCCTACACTTGCCTGAGGTGCCAATCTAGTCTTGGGCCTTCAAAGTGGGTTTTGCAGCTGTTTTTCTGCAAGAATTGAGATATCCGAATAGTTGTACTGCTCGAAACCGCAGCAGTGCCTGCCGACTCATTGCGATTACACTATGACGCAGGACCCAACTGCGAGGTTCAACAACGACACAGAGCTGATTTTTGGACATTGCTGTGTGACTCGACGACGATGCATTGCATACACCTCACTAGAGTTTGACACCAGCACAGGACCTGAATGCGAGGCTCAGCACCGAAGCATCTGTATGACTGCGTGGATTGGAATCAACGCATCACTTTTGCATCACTCTTCAATATTGACACTTGCTCCATCCAAGTTACTTTCTTAGCGGGCTCTCTCTGAACTTTGAACGTACCCTAGTCTAGCACAACCTCAAGTAACCTTTTAGCGCTATTGACTTCTAAGCACTATTTTTGGTTTAGTCTTAAAAAAATTATATCTTGACTTTTACTGATTGGATTTTTGTTGTTTTGTTCTTATTTTACTCAAATATTGTCTATTTTTCTAAACCTATGTGGAGGCTTTACGCATTGTCTCCTGGGATAAGCCTACCTGCTCTTTGCCAAGCTACCAGAGGATGAGCACAGGTTATCTTTAAGTGTGATTCTAGTTTACCCTGACTAGAAGTGGTGGTTCCTTTTTGTACAGGGTGCACACCCTAACAACCAGAAATCCCAGTTCTAACAGAGATTAGACGACAATTGTACATACACTTAAGCATACTTTCCTCACACACTTTCAGTCTGTGTTTAACGGATGCATTCAGAAGATTACTTAAAATTAGAGTATAAAATTTGGGTGCCCAGGAGAGATTTGTGATTTCATATAACTCTTGGGTACAAAAACAGTGTCCAGAATGTAAAGATTACCACTTGTTTGGCTGTTTTCGGGTTAATCAAGTTAGCACATGCGGGGTATCCTGTGTGTTCCCATTCCCTGCACGAGTAAGAGGTGTGTGTAGAATGGTCTCTCCCAGTAGTTCTACTTGTGACTGGAGGCTGGACAGAAAATACTCTGGCCTCTGTGAAATGGTCTGTTATTTGATACATAAAGAAAAGTACAGAATAAAGTGCAGAATACTGGCTCAGGGTGATTCCTCGGCCACTGGGTATTAAAATGTGCTTTCTCTTGCAATGAGTAATTTACTCGATCTAGCCCTAGTTTTCTTACATTGTCTCTTGGTGAAAGTAACAGCCTGAGGTTAGAAATACAATAATTTTTATATTGTCGACACAAAATATATGAAATTACAATTGTGTA
This sequence comes from Pleurodeles waltl, assembly GCF_031143425.1. Lineage (NCBI taxonomy): Eukaryota > Metazoa > Chordata > Amphibia > Caudata > Salamandridae > Pleurodeles > Pleurodeles waltl. The sequence goes on from NC_090442.1 coordinate 636,976,535, forward strand.
GCTACACAGCACAGTCCCGTAACTTGGGAAAACTTTGCAAGTAACCTCATTTGAGAAGAAGCATTGGGATCAAATAGATGGTTTTATCAACTTGGTTAAGAAAGTATTCAAGTTACTTGAATGAAGAAGCCAAAATAGATATGGAAAATAATGAATGAATGTTCAATATGTTGTGTGTAGGAATTTGCAATAAATTGGATGGAAGGATTATCACATGGTTCTTCAGAGTAGAGAACAAAGATTGAAAACCCTACATTGTTACTGAAAGACATTACCTTGACAGAGTGGTGTCTGCTATCCACTGGGTTGACAGCGTGAAGAATTGTGCAACCCAAAGAATTTTCCAGACTTCCGATTTTCCCTGCTCTTCATATAGAAAGATATATTTTGAAAAGAACTCAAAACAATAGCAGAGATTACCCTCTAGTATGCGAAAAAGTGATGGATGGAATGCCTGGATTCATCTCAGCCACTGGTAATCACTCCAGCTGCATTCATCCCAGACCATAGTTATTCTGCACACCATGCCACCTCAGTTTGGACCCACCCAATTGCAAATCAGCTTTGACCCTGCTCCGGTGTGAACAGTCCAGCCCAGCTGCTAGGAAAGGTAATTCCCTGAACTAGAACACAAGCAACCCAGGACTGGTTTCTTTTTAGTTAAGGCTCATCAGCCAGGTATATCTGATAGAGACTTCTAGTTGCAGATTCCTCACCTTTGAATTTCCCCCAGGCATCCGCTTGATTTGGAGAATTCTCTGAGAAGTACCCACTATAACATTGCGGGTGTTATATAGGTGCCACCCCAAACTGCTGACGTCACTACTTTTCTTTCCATGCTGGCTAGCACTGATCTAAAGGTAGCTGCCCCTCAGTCACTTTTTGACTGGCCTTTTTTCGACTTTTGTCAAAGATTATTTGGGGTTTTCTACTCCTGGTGCGTGAAGATGACATCAAGGAAGGCTGGGTTTAAGCCCTGCGATGTTGACAGATCTGCACCTCGTGTGCCTTTGGTGCGAGAAGCACAACCACGGCCTGAAGTCGTCTTCCGAGTGTTGGGCCATGCATCCAGAGGCTTTGAGGGAACATCCTGCCTGCCCACAAACGTTACGTGCAGTTCACGGTAGGCCACAAGCACTTTAAGTTAACCATTCTCCCCTTTGGCCTTACCAGCGCCCCTCAGGTGTTCCCCAAGGTGATGGGGGTGGTGGCAGCTCATCTGCGCAGATAAGGAATTCAGGAGTTTCAGTCTTGCCCTATCTTGATGACTGACTGTTGAATGCGGACTCACCCCAGGTTGTCGTCTCACACCTCTAGACTACGTCGGACCTCCTACATTCGCTGGGGTTCACTGTAAGCGTGCTGAAGTCACACCTGAGTCCCTCTCAAACACTCCCTTTCATCTGAGCTTTTCCAGACACATTGCAGTTTGGGGTTTATCCTTCGTAGTGGCGAGTCCAGGATATTCAAGCTGTGATACTGATGTTTCAGCCTCTGTTGTGGATTTCGATGAGAATGACTCTGAAGCTGCTGGGCCTCATATCTTTCTGCATCTTGCTGGTAACACATGCCAGGTGGCATATGCAGGCTCTGCAGTAGGACCTGAAGTTTCAGTAGGCGCAGCATCAGGGGAATCTCTCGGACATGGTCCAGATCTCAGAGGGAACTGCGCAAGTTTTGCATTGGTGGTTAACAAACCCCGATTGGGTCAGCGGCAGATCCCCTCCCTTCCCTACTGGAGCTCTGTGCTATCTGGCTGGCATTGAAAGCCTTTCCACCCTCCATTAAGGTAAGGCTAGTGTAGGTGTCATTGACAATACCCTCACCATATAGTACTGCAACAAATAGGGCCAGGTGGGCTCCTGGACCCTCTGTCAAGAGGCTCTGCCTCTCTGGAAATGGCTGGAACGTCAGGGCATATCCCTGGTGGTTCAACACCTGACAGGCTCTCTGAATGCCATGGCAGATGAACTGAGCCTATGATGCCTAGGGGATCACGAATGGCAAACCAATCTGAAGGTGCTGCAGGGCCTCTTTCAGCAGTGGGGAGAGCCTTGGTTTGATCTGTTCGTCACTGCTGAGAATGCGCAGTCAGCAGTTCTGCGCTCTGGAGTTTCCAAGGCGGCTGTTGTTCGGAAACGTTTTTCGTCTGGAGCTCAGGCCTCCTGTACATCTTTCCGCCCATACTACTCTTGCCCAGAGTTCTGAAGAAGATCATGAAAAACTAGGCTAAGTCAACCTTGTGGCTCCAGACTGGGAATGGAAAGTTGAGTATCCCACACTGTTGAGTATGGCCCTCGGTCTTCCAATCATGCTGCTTCTTCAGGAGTATCTTCTGTCGCAGCAGCAGGGGAGTCTTCTCCACCTGAACCTGTCAACGCTGTGCCTTTATACTTGAAGACTGAGTAGTGACAGTTGATTATTATTTAATAGTAAGGGAGAGAGTTTTGTTGATTCCTGAACAGCTGAATGAGAGCACTAGCCAATGTATCCATCCTCATATATACATGCCCTTTCTCACTAAAGAATGGATGTTGATCTGGTTTTGTTTTCTTGTTTGACTTCTGGATTTGTTTTGTCTCTATATAAGTATCGCTTTATGAATTCCTTAGTTGTCCATTTAGGATGCATATTAGTTTATTGCCTTGATATATGAGCTTGTGGCTTGAGTTGATATATTTTGACTAGTACAGTTACCTGTTCTCTGTGCTGTTTCATGCACAAATATGCATTTTCTTGAGTCACAATGGCGAAAACAAATGAGTAGACTTAAGCCTTGTATCTATAAGTGTGAGATTTTCATTACTGTTCCCTAAACATGAACTGGCATATTACGCTGGCTTTTCTTATGAAATGTAATCCATTGCTATGGGGAATAGCCAACAGATTACTCCAAGCAGGAATTGTTAATGTTAAGAAGATGAGTGTTGGTGTTGGAAATAATTCATGAGAGTTGCTGTCATGGTGGATATCTTAAAGGGGGAGAGAACCTTTAATTCCGCATTGATGATATCAAGATGCAGACTAGCACACTGAAGATTTTCAGAATAAAACGAAGAGCCAGATAATTTTTCATCCTTGAGTATTCCTTTCAGAAAAAAAATAAAACGTGTTTCTATTTCATCAATCCCCATGGAGAACTAAAAAGTGCATTATTTTTGCAGGAGAAGTAAAGATGTGTGTGTTTATTGTTTTTCAAAATCCCAACATCATGTTGAATGTGTGGAACACATTCAAGAAAAAAAATGCAGACGTACAGGTGGATCTGGGAGTGTTCCGTTCCACTCATCATCTTGGAAAAGGATTAACTTTCATTTCCAAGATGGAAAGGGGTTTGATTGGAGTTTGTAGATGCCGAAAAAACATGCATCTTTCTGGCCATTCTTACAAGACAAACCTCGCCATGTGGCTCCCACTTTCCACCTATTGTGTGTGAGCTACTACTGGAGATTGTTTTTCCCACTCCTGAATTTCCTGAACTCCTATCAATTGTAAATTAGGTATTTTTGGCCCTAAACATACGTTTACTGCCGAAACACCTTTGTGAATATGACTCTATACTCTGCTGCGGTCTAAAATTCAAAGCATATGAGGAACTACTGTTTTATCATTTGTCTTTTTATAGACATTAAGGATACCACTGAGTTTAAAGTATGCCTGCCCTTCAGAAAGCACATGGAAGTTAGCAGTATCATCACTTCTCAAAGTTTTATCGATTGGACTCCCAGTTGCCAGGCAGCATGCATCTTCTGGAAAGTTCGACAGCATGTGGCCAGAGCTAGCCAACACATTTGAAGACTTTCTGTTTACAAAAAGGTATGCATAGAAAACATTGAACAGTATATTTAGACAAAACTAGAGCACAATTCTTTATCTACCTGTTTGTTCATATTTATATGGAGATATATACATGTTTATGCAAAAATGTGTATATATAGTATATATATGTAGTGTATGTGTATATATTCATTCCCTGAAAAAAACAAAAGGTTACAGGGACATTATAGTTGGGAAATAGATTTATTTTTAAAACCTTAGACATTCACTGAAAAAAACAAAGGTTACAGGGACATTACAGTTAGGTTCAGATTTTTCACTCACAAAGCCATAGAAATTCAACAGTTATAGTTACCTGAGCCAACTATATATGCCCTCCACAATGCACTGCTTATTATCACATGACATGGTGAGTGGAATTACTTATAACATCACTGATGACATCATCCAGTGATTGTTTCATAAAAGTTTCTAACACTGAAAGATATATACTAAGCCACTGCATAAGTTAAATTACTAGTCTTTCTGTGCTACTAATTAGTGTTAGTAGTACTAACATATATAATTTGAATTAGAATCCCGCTTTTAAAGCGGGTACTATTTATGAGTAAAATGGCCTCTACGCTGACACATGTCCCTTGTTGATGTTTGTGTATGGTATTGCTTTGCAGCAGTCTTATCTGTTCATTGAGACATCACTCCACAGTGATGGAAATTGTGTTTTGCGACATTGACCACTTTGCTTATACCGCTCCCCTTTGTGATGAATGAGTGTAGTAGTAGTTTGCAATGAATTCATTTGTTTCCTAAGACCTCTTTCTGTACGGTGATGGCTCGGTAGAGTTGTAGTTTGCAAGAGACTGACCCCTCTACTGACATCTTTCTCTAGGATGAAGAAGAATTTTACCAATGGGTTATGACACAGTGTCCTTTCAGCTAAGACCTCACTACTGTGTGTGTGTTGTAGTGGTTTGTGTAAAACTGATGTCTGCACTAAAACCTCCTTCCAGGTTGACGAATAGTGGTGTTGTGGTTTGCCATAGACTAGCCTGTACAGTTAGATTCTTATTTTGGTTATTAGTGTTCAGAGTAGTGGTTTAGACGAAACAGGACTATCCGCTGAGAACTCTCTTCTGGGTGATAAGTGAGTGTAGTAGTTGAGGTTGTACATCTCCTGTCTCCTTTTCTTATTTAAAAAAAAAAAATATATATATATGGTATTTTATGAAGTATGTTGAATTTTACTTTGCAGGATGATGTCATCAGCAATGTAATTTGAGATGTCATTAGTGATGTCACCGACCATCTCATGAGTGAGTGATCTAATATGTGAGGTCACAAGCAGTGCATTGCGTGCCATACGTTATAGTTAGCTCAGGTATCTATAACTGCTGAATTTCTATAGTTTTGTGTGTGTAAAATCTGAACCAAACTGTAACATCCCTGCAACCAATGTTTTTTTTAAGTGAATTTCTAAAGTTTTTTTTTACTACATTTCCTAACTATGTCCCTGTAACCTTTGTTTTTTCAGTAAATTTATATGCTTTTAATGCTGTTTCCTAACTATAACGTCCCCTGTAACCTTTGTTTTTTTAGTTAATTTCACCGTTTTGTTTTTAATATAAATTGTACTACAATTTGATCCATAAGTTCAGTTTACTAATATACATTTTCACAAGTTTATAAATATGTATCACTGCCTGTGTGCGAGTGGCTGCGTGAGTGTCTGGGTGTATGTGTGTGTGTGAGTGGATGTGGAAGTGGTTTTGCAGGTCTCTGAGTGGGTGTGTGAGTGGCTGTATGGGTGTGTGAGTGGTTTTGTGGGTCTGAGTCGCTGTGCCTGCACTGGTGTGAGTGGTTGTGTGGTTGTGTAAGTGGGTGTCAGCAGATGTGTGAGTGGCTGTGTGGATCCAAGTGGGTGTGTGAATGGCTGTATGGGTGTGTGAGTGGTTGTGTGGGTGTGTGAGTGGGTGTGTGAGTGCATGTATGAGTGGCATTGTGGATCTGTGAATGGGTGTGTGAGTGGGTTTGTGGATCTGCAGGTGGGTGTGCAAGTGGCATTATGGGTGTGTGGTGGGGTGTGTGAGAGGTGAGTGGGTGTGTGAGTGCATGTGTGAATGGCTGTGTGGGTCTGCAAGTGGGTGTGTTAGTGGTTTTGTAGGTCTGTGAGTCGGGGTGTGAATGGCTCTATTGGTTTGTAAGTGGTTTTGTGGGTGTCTGAGTGTGTGGGTGTGTGAGTGGTTTTGTGGGCCTGTAAGTGGTATGTGGGTGACTGAGTGTGTGTGAGTGGTTGTGTAAGTGGGTGGCTGTATGAGTGTGTGAATGGTTTTGTGGGTGTGTAAGTGGGTGTGTGAGCAGCTGTATGGGTGTGTGAGTGAGCTTATTGGTCTGTGAGTGGGTGTGTTAATGGGCTTGTGGGTCTGTGAGTAGGTGTGTGGGGCTGTGTGCGGGTGTGCTAGTGGCTGTATGGGTATGTGAGTGGGTGCATGAGTGGTTGTGCTGGTGTGTAAGTGGGAGCTGTGGATCTGCCACATAACACATTGGGGTGGGGGGTTCACACTCAGTGTTGCGGTGGATCCACGGATCCTCACATGCTCAAAAAATACATTTGTGGATAATTTCTTGCCCATGAGGGGTCCTTGATAGACCTTTTAAATATTCCTATGGGTTCAGAGTACCCCTACCCTGACCCCTTCCAACACTTAATTTCCTCACTGGGGACTGAGTCGCGATGCAAAAAATGGCAGTCGCAACTTTTGCTCAGGTTGCGGCCACCCAATCACGATATTGCTGTTGGTGTGTGAATCTGTCACTGTAGATCTCCTTCGCTAGATATAGATATATATATATGTTCGATGGCATGTGTAGCTGCAGATACACATGCTGTGCACTGTTCCTGCCATCTAGTGTTGGGCTCGGAGTGTTACAAGTTGTTTTTCTTCGAAGAAGTCTTTTCGAGTCACGGGACCGAGTAACTCCTCCCTTTCGGCTCCATTGCGCATGGTCATCAACTCCATCTTAGATTGTTTTCTTTCCGCCATCGGGTTCGGACGTGAAAAGACTAAATTCACTGAAAATCATTGGTATTGTTTTCGATTGCGAAACATCTTGCATCGACACCTCGACACCGGCAAACACAGCTTCGGTTGCCCTATGGGGTTTCTGCACCCAGCCAGGGCCTGGTCGGCCCGACCGCAGAAAAGGTCGAAGCCTAATGGACTGGACCCCGTTCCATTTCTGCCCACAGTACCACGCCAAGGATCCCTACAGAGACCAACACCGGGTCTGTAATCTGTGTTTGTCACCGGACCACCAAGAAGATAGTTGCGAGGCCTGCAGGTCCTTTCGATCGAAGAAGACCTTGAGGGATCGGAGGGCGAGGCGACTGCAAATGGCCTCGAAAAGGTTTGTTATACAAGGAAAACATTACCAATTCAAGGTATTACCCTTCAGGATAACAACAGCCCCCAGAGTATTTACAAAATGCCTTGCAGTAGTAGCAGCATACATAAGGAGACAACATATGCATGTATTCCCATATCTCGACGATTGGGTAATAAAGGCCAACACTCAACAGCAGTGCCAAAATCACACATGTTACGTAATAGATACCCTACACACACTAGGTGTAGGAAGTTGGCTCTGTATGTACTATTTCAAAGTAAGAAATAGCATGCACAGAGTCCAAGGGTTCCCCTTAGAGGTAAGATGGTGGCAAAAAGAGATAATTCTAATGCTCTATTTTGTGGTAGTGTGGTCCAGCAGTAGGCTTATCAGAGGGTAGTGTTAAGCATTTGTTGTACACACACAGGCAATAAATGAGGAACACACACTCAGACAATTCCAGGCCAATAGGTTTTTGTATAGAAAAATATATTTTCTTAGTTTATTTTAAGAACCACAGGTTCAAGATTTACAAGTAATACTTCAAATGAAAGGTATTTCACTTAGGTAACTTAGGAACTTTGAATCAGCAAAATAGCATGTACAGTTTTCACAAAAATGGCAATAAGCTATTTTAAAACTAGACAGTGCAATTTTCAACAGTTCCTGGGGGAGTTAAGTGTTTGTTAGTTTTGCAGGTAAGTAAACCACCTACAGGGTTCAAAGTTGGGTCCAAGGTAGCCCACCGTTGGGGGTTCAGGGCAACCCCAAAGTTACCACACCTGCAGCTCAGGGCCGGTCAGGTGCAGAGGTCAAAGTGGTGCCCAAAACGCATAGGCTTCAATGGAGAAGGGGGTGCCCGGTTCCAGTCTGCCAGCAGGTAGGTACCCACGTCTTCGGAGGGCAGACCAGGGGGGTTTTGTAGGGGAGGGGGGGGCACAAGTCAGCACAAAAAGTACACCCTCAGCGGCACGGGGGCAGCCGGGTGCAGAGTGCAAACAGGCGTCGGGTTTGCATTAGGTTTCAATGGGAGACCCAGGGGTCTCTTCAGCGAAGCAGGCAGGCAAAGGGGGGGGAGGGCGGGGGGGGCTCCTCGGGGTAGCCACCACCTAGGCAAGGGAGAGGGCCACCTGGGGGTCGCTTCTGCACTGGAGGTCGTATCCTTCAGGTCCTGGGGGCTGCGGGTGCAGTGTCTTTACCAGGCGTTGGGTTCTTAGAAGCAGGCAGTCGCAGTCAGGGGGAGCCTCTGGATTCCCTCTGCAGGCGTCGCTGGGGGGGTCCGGGGGGGTCTACTCTGGCTACTCACAGGGTTGCAGTCGCTGGGGAGTCCTCCCTGTAGTGTTGTTTCTCCGCAGGTCGAGCCGGGGGCGTCGGGTGCAGAGTGCAAAGTCTCACGCTTCCGGCGGGAAACGTGGAGTCCTTTTAAAGTTGTTTCTTTGTTGCAAAGTTGTTTCTTCTTTGGAGCAGAGCCGCTGTCCTCAGGAGTTCTTGGTCCTTTTAGATGCAGGGTAGTCCTCTGAGGCTTCAGAGGTCGCTGGACCCTGGGGGACGCGTCGCTGGTGCCTGGGGAGACATTCCGGTAGGGCTGGGGCCAAAGCAGTTGGTATCTCCGTCTTCTCTGCAGGGCTTTCAGGTCAGCAGTCCTTCTTCGTCTTCAGGTTGCAGGAATCTCTCTTGCTAGGTTCTGGGGGCCCCTAAATAGTCAATTTAGGGGGGTGTTTAGGTCTGGGGGGGGTTAGTAGCCAATGGCTACTAGCCCCGAGGGTGGCTACACCCTCTTTGTGCCTCCTCCCTGAGGGGAGGGGGGCACATCCCTAATCCTATTGGGGGAATCCTCCATCTGCAAGATGAAGGATTTCTAAAAGTCAGAGTCAACTCAGCTCAGGACACCTTTGGGGCTGTCCTGACTGGCCAGTGGCCAGTGACTCCTCCTTGTTTTTCTCATTATCTCCTCCGGCCTTGCCGCCAAAAGTGGGGCCGTGGCCGGAGGGGGCGGGCATCTCCACTAGCTGGAGTGCCCTGGGGCGCTGTAACAAAGGGGGTGAGCATTTGAGGCTCACTGCCAGGTGTTACAGTTCCATATATATATATATATATATATATATATATATATATATATATATATATATATATATATATATATATATATATATATATATATATATATATTGCGCTATTAGGCGAATATTGTTGTGAATTGCCCAATTCCAAATTTTTTGTGCTAGGAGGCATAGTTGTGATGAGTGTGTTCCCCCTTGTTTGTTTAAGGAGTACATTGTTTTCATATTGTCTGTTTTGACAAGAATGTGTTTGTGAGCTAGAACCAGTTGAAAAGCTTTTAGTGCTAGAAAGACTGCTCGCAGCTCTAATTGATTTATGTGTAGTTGTTTCTGCTGGTTGTCCCACTGTCCTTGTATATTGTGATTGTTGTGGTGTGCTCCCCACCCAATCATTGATGCATCTGTTGTGAGAATGGCGTGAGGCACAGGGTCTTGAAAAGGCCGCCCTTTGTTTAAATTTACGGGGTTCCACCACTGAAGCGAATAGTGTGTTTGTGGTCTATCAACACAAGATCTAGGAGTTGACCCTGTGCCTGCGTCCATTGTTTTGCAAGGCACTGTTGTAAGGGCCGCATGTGTAACCGTGCGTTTGGGACAATTGCGATGCATGATGCCATCATGCCTAGAAGTTTCATCACAAATCTGACTGTGTAGTGCTGATTTGGTTGTATTTTTGGTACCATGGTGTGGAATGATTGTACCCTTTGTGGGCTTGGACTTGCAATCGCTTTTTGAGTGTTGAGTGTTGCTCCCAAGTATTGTTGAATTTGGGATGGTTGCAAGTGTGATCTTTGGTAGTTTATAGAAAACCCTAGTGTAAGGAAATGCCTCCTTGGCATGGTTACCCCCTGACTTTTTGCCTTTGCTGATGCTAAGTTATGATTTGAAAGTGTACTGGGACCCTGCTAACCAGGCCCCAGCACCAGTGTTCTTTCCCTAAACTGTACATTCGTCTCCACAATTGGCACAACCCTGGCACCCAGGTAAGCCCCTTGTAACTGGTACCCCTGGTACCAAGGGCCCTGGTGCCAGGAAAGGTCTCTAAGGGCTGCAGCATGTCTTATGCCACCCAAGGGACCCCTCACTCAGCACATACACACTGCTTCACAGCTTGTGTGTGCTGGTGGGAAGAAAATGACTAAGTCGACATGGCACTCCCTTCAGGGTGCCATGCCAACCTCACACTGCCTATGCCATAGATAAGTCACCCCTCTAGCAGGCCTTACAGCCCTAAGACAGGGTGCACTATACCATAGGTGAGCGCATAGGTGCATGAGCACTATGCCCCTACAGTGTCTAAGCAAAACCTTAGGCATTGTAAGTGCAGGGTAGTCATAACAGTATATGGTCTGGGAGTCTGTCAAACACGAACTCCACAGCACCATAATGGCTACAATGAAAACTGGGTAGTTTGGTATCAAACTTCTCAGCACAATAAATGCACACTGATGCCAGTGTGCACTTTATTGTATAATACACCCAGAGGGCATCTTAGAGATGCCCTCTGAAAACCTACCTGACTTCCAGTGTGGGCTGACTAGTTTTTGCCAGCCTGCCACACACCAGACATGTTGCTGGCCACATGGGGAGAGTGCCTTTGTCACTCTGTGGCCAAGAACAAAGCCTGTACTGGGTGGAGATGCTTCTCACCTCCCCCTGCAGGAACTGTGACATCTGGCGGTGAGCCTCAAAGGCTCACCCCCTTTGTTACAGCGCCACAGGGCATCCCAGCTAGTGGAGATGCCTTCCCCTCCGGCCACTGCCCCCACTTTTGGCGGCAAGGCTGGAGGAGATAATGAGTAAAACAAGAAGGAGTCACTCCCCAGTCAGGACAGCCCCTAAGGTGTCCTGAGCTAAGGTGACTCTTTTTTTTTAGAAATCCTCCATCTTGTAGAAGGAGAATTCCCCCAATAGGGAGGAGGCACAAAGAGGGCGTAGCCACCCTCAGGGCCAGTAGCCATTGGCTACTGCCCTCCCCGACCTAAACACACCCCTAAATTCAGTATTTAGGGGCTCCCAGAACCAAAGAAGACAGATTCCTGCAACCTAAAGAAGAAGAAGGGCTTCTGACCTGAAGCCCTGCAGTGAAGACTGAGACGACAACTGATTTGGCCCCAGCCCCACCGGCCTGTCTCCCTACTTCAACAAAAACTGCAACAGCAACGCATCCAACAGGGACCAGTGACCTCTGAAGCCTCAGAGGACTGCCCTGCATCCAAAGGACCAAGAAGAACTCCCGAGAACAGCGTCCCTGTTCAACAAACTGCTACTTTCTGCAACAAAGAAGCAACTTTAAAGACCCCACGTTTCCCGCCGGAAGCGTGAGACTTTCCACTCTGCACCCGACGCCCCCGGTTCGACCCGCGGAAAACTAACACTACAGGGAGGACTCCCCGGCGACTGCGAGCCCGTGAGTAGTCAGAGTTGACCCCCCTGTGCCCCCACAGCGACGCCTGAAGAGGAAATCCAGAAGCTCCCCCAGACCGGGACTGCCTGTAACAAGGGACCCGACTCCTGAAACCAACACTGCATCCGCAGCCCCCAGGACCTGAAGGAATCGAACGCCAGTGCAGGAGCGACCTACAGGCGACCCTCTGCCTAGCCCAGGTGGTGGCTACCCCGAGGAGCCCCCGTGCCTGTCTGCATCGTTGAAGAGACCCCGGGTCTCCCCATTGATTCTTAACTGAAACCTGACACCTGTTTGCACTCTGCACCCGGCCGCCCCTGTGCCGCTGAGGGTGAACTTTCTGTGCCTGCCTAAACTAAGAAAATATATTTTTCTATATAAAAACCTATTGGCCTGGAGTAAGTCTTTGAGTGTGTGTTCCTCATTTATTGCCTGTGTGTTTACAACAAATACAATACTTAACACTACCCTCTGATAAGCCTACTGCTCGACCACACTACCACAAAATAGAGCATTGGAATTATCTCTTTTTGCCACTATCTTACCTCTAAGGGGAACCCTTGGACTCTGTTCACACTATTTCTTACTTTGAAATAGTATATCCAGAGCCAACTTCCTACATTGGTGGATTAGCGGTGGGGTACAAGACTTTGCATTTGCTGGACTGCTCAGCCAATACCTGATCACACAACAAAATTCCAAAAATTGTCATTAGAAACTGATTTTTGAAATTTGAGCTATTTGTTTTTAATTTTTAGAAGTCCTGCTAGGGCATTGTGTTAGTCCCTGTTAGCATTTCTTTTAGAGTTTAAAGGTTTTGTAAAAGTTTGGATTAAGTTCTAGAGATAGTTTTTGATTCTTAAAAAGTATCCCAACTTTTAGAGAAATAATGTCTACTGCAGAAGAGATGGTGGTGGAGCTCAACCTCACCCCTTATCTGCATCTTAGGATGTCAGAGTTAAGGACTCTCTGCAAAATCAAATAGATAAAAACTGGATCAAACCCTACCAAAGTACAGCTCCAGGAGCTCTTGGCAGAGTTTGCTAGAGACAACCCCTCTGAAGATAACCTTACAGAGGAGGAAGCTAGTGAAGTGGAGGACAATTTCCCCCCTCCACTCCTAGTTAGGGAGACCAGGGTTCCTCCAACCCTGACTCCACAAGTGATAGTCAGAGGTGCTGCGTCTCCCACAGGGGAATCCAACAGCTCTGGAAGCATTGAGGGCAGCCTCAATGAAGATGACCTCCTGTTAGCCAGGATGGCCAAAAGATTGGCTTTGGAGAAACAGCTCCTAGCCATAGAAAGGGAAAGACAAGAGATGGGCTTAGCTCCCATCAATGGTGGCAGCAACTTAAATAGGGTCAGAGATACTACTGACATGCTAAAAATCCCCAAAGGGATTGTAACACAATATGAAGATGGTGATGACATCACCAAATGGTACACAGCTTTTGAGAGGGCTTGTGCAACCAGAAAAGTAAACAGATCTCCCTGGGGAGCTCTCCTTTGGGAAATGTTCACTGGAAAGTGTAGGGATAGACTCCTCACACTCTCTGGAAAAGATGCAGAATCCTATGACCTCATGAAGCCTACCCTGATTGAGGGCTTTGGATTCTCAACTGAGGAGTACAGGATTAGGTTCAGGGGGGCTCAAAAATCCTCGAGCCAGACCTGGGTTGATTTTGTTGACTTCTCAGTCAAAACACTGGATGGTTGGATTAATGGCAGTGGTGTAAATGATTATGATGGGCTGTACAATCTGTTTATGAAAGAATACCTTTTAAGTAATTGTTTCAATGATAAACTGCATCAGCATCTGGTAGACCTAGTTCCAATGTCTCCCCAAGAATCGGGAAGGAAGGCAGACCATTGGGTCTTGACTAGGGTGGCCAAGACTTCCACAGGGGGTGACCAAAAGAAAGGGGTCACAAAGACTCCCCAGGGGAAGAGTGTTGAGACATCCAAGGGAAAAAGTAAAGAGTCTTCTACAGGGCCCCAAAAACCTGCTCAGGAGGGAGAGTCCAAAGCCTCTTCACAATCCTCATTTGGGTACAAGGCTAAAAACTTTGATCCCAAAAAGGCCTGATGTCGTAGCTGTAATCAGCAGGTACACCAAACCTGAGACAAGGCCTGTCCCAAGAAAGCTTCCAGTTCTACTACTACTCCAGTTAGCACTGGAATAGCCAGTCTCCAGGTGGGATCAACAGTGTGCCCAGAGCAAATCAGGGTCCACACTGAAGCTACATTAGTCTCTGAGGGTGGGGTGGACTTAGCCACACTAGCTGCCTGGCCCCCTAATATGCAAAAATACAGGCAGCAACTCTTTATTAATGGGACTAGTGTAGAAGCCCTGAGGGGTACAGGTGCCAGTGTCACAATGGTGACAGACAAACTGGTTTCCCCAGGACAATACCTGACTGGACAATCTTATCCAGTCACCAACGCTGACAATCAGACTAAAGTACATCCCATGGCTATGGTAACTTTAGAATGAGGAGGGGTCACTGGCCTGAAACAGGTGGTAGTCTCCTCTGCTATCCCAGTAGACTGTTAGCTTGGAAATTACCTGGAGTCCTCAGCATGGGCTGAGGTAGAACTCAAAACCCATGCAGCCATGCTGGGTATCCCTGAACTGGTATGTGTCAAGACAAGGGCACAGTGCAAGGCTCAGGGTGAAAAAGAGGTGTTGGAACCTGGAAGAATGGCCCAACCCTCCAAGAGAAAAGGTAAGAAGACTGGGGCACCAGCTTCAACACAGCAAAAGAAAAAGAAAAAGAACCTCTCTTCCCAGGAAGAAGTTCTACTCTCTGAGGGAACTGAGCCTATGGAGTTGGAACCTTATTATGTTGAACTCTTAGGCCCAGGGGGTCCCACAAGGGAACAGCTGTGTAAGGGGCAAGAAACATGTCCCTCTCTTGAAGGCCTTAGGCAGCAAGCTGCTGAGGAAACAAAAGGAAGAGTCAGTGGAACACACAGGGTCTATTGGGAAGATGGACTCCTTCACACTGAGGCAAGAGATCCCAAACCTGGTGCCACTAGGAGAGTGGTAGTGCCTCAGGAGTTTAGGGAGTTCATTCTGACCTTAGCCAATGACATTCGACTTGCTAGGCATTTGGGACAAACCAAGACATGGGAGAGGTTAGTCAACCATTTCTATTGGCCCAACATGTCCCAGAAAGTCAAGGAGGTTTGTGCCTCCTGTGCCACCTGTCAAGCTAGTGGTAAGACAGGTGGCCATCCAAAGGCCCCCCTCATTCCACTTCCAGTGGTGGAGGTCCCCTTTGAAAGAGTGGGAGTGGACATAGTGGGTCCACTTGGACCTCCCACAGCCTCAGGGAATCAGTATATCCTAGTAGTAGTGGATCATGTTACTAGGTACCCTGAAGCAATTCACCTTAGGCCCACTACTGCCCCTGCAGTAGCCAAAGCACACATTGGTATCTTTGCTTTACCAGAGTGGGATTTCCTAAGG
This sequence comes from Pleurodeles waltl, assembly GCF_031143425.1. Classification (NCBI taxonomy): domain Eukaryota; kingdom Metazoa; phylum Chordata; class Amphibia; order Caudata; family Salamandridae; genus Pleurodeles; species Pleurodeles waltl. The sequence continues at coordinate 636,991,635 of NC_090442.1, forward strand.
AGGTGGTTTCTGACAGAGGTACCAACTTCATGTCAGCATACCTTAAACACATGTGGAATGAGTGTGGGGTGACTTACAAGTTCCCCACACCCTACCATCCACAAACCAATGGTCTTGTTGAAAGGTTTAACAAGACATTGAAAGGCATGATCATTGGGCTCCCTGAAAAGCTCAAAAGGAGATGGGATGTCCTCTTGCCATGTCTGCTTTTCGCCTACAGAGAGGTGCCTCAGAAGAAAGTAGGGTTTTCCCCCTTTGAACTTCTGTTTGGCCATCCTGTAAGCGGACCACTAGCTCTTGTGAAAGAAGGCTGGGAGAGACCTCTTCATGAGCCTAAGCAAGATATAGTGGACTATGTACTAGGCCTACGTTCCAGGATGGCAGAGTACATGGAAAAGGCAAGTAAAAACCTTGAGGCCAGCTAACAACTCCAGAAGATGTGGTATGACCAAAAAGCTGCTATGGTTGAGTTTCAGCCAGGGCAGAAAGTCTGGGTACTGGAGCCTGTGGCTCCCAGAGCACTTCAGGACAGATGGAGTGGCCCTTACCCAGTGCTAGAGAGAAAGAGTCAGGTCACCTACCTGGTAGACTTAGGCACTAGTAGGACCCCCAAAAGGGTGATCCATATGAACCGCCTCAAACTCTTTCATGACAGGGCAGATGTAAACATGTTAATGGTTACAGATGGAGGACCAGGAAGCTGAGAGTGAACCTCTCCCTGATCGCCTCTCAACTGACCCTAAAGATGGCTCAGTAGATGGAGTGGTCTACTCAGACACCTTCTCTGGCCAACAGCAAGCTCACTGCAGGGAAGTCCTACAACAGTTTGCTGAGCTCTTTTCCCTAACCCCTGGTCAGACACACCTGTGTGCCCATGGTGTGGACACAGGAGACAGCATGCCTGTCAAAAACACAATTTTTAGACAGTCTGACCAAATTAAGGAAAGCATCAAAGTGGAAGTCCACAAGATGCTGGAATTCGGAGCCATTGAGCACTCTGATAGCCCCTGGGCTAGCCCAGTGGTCTTAGTCCCCAAACCTCACACTAAGGATGGCAAGAGAGAGATGAGGTTTTGTGTGGACTACAGAGGACTTAATTCTGTCACCAAGACAGATGCCCATCCCATTCCAAGGGCAGATGAGTTAATTGACAAATTGGGTGCTGCCAAATACTTGAGTACCTTTGACTTGACAGCAGGGTACTGACAAATTAAAATGGCACCAGGAGCAAAAGAGAAAACAGCATTCTCTACACCTGATGGGCACTATCAGTTTACTGTGATGACCTTTGGCTTAAAAAATGCCCCTGCCACCTTCCAAATGTTGGTGAATCAAGACCTTGCTGGCTTGGAGTCCTTTAGTGCAGCTTATCTTGATGATATTGCTGTCTTTAGTTTCAGCTGGCAGGATCACCTGGTCCACCTGAAGAATGTTTTGCAGGCCCTGCAAGCAGCAGGCCTCTCTATCAAGGCATCTAAATGTCAGATAGAGCAGGGTACTGTGGTTTACTCTGGACACTTTGTAGGTGGAGGCCAAGTTCAGCCACTCCAACCCGAGATCCAGACTATTCTGGACTGGGTAGCTCCAAAAATCCAGACTCAAGTCAGGGCATTCCTTGGCTTGACAGGTTACTATAGGAGGTTTGTGAAGGGATATGGATCCATAGTGACACCCCTCACAGAACTTACCTCTAAGAAAATGCCCAAGAAGGTAAACTGGACTGTAGAATGCCAACAGGCCTTTGACACCCTGAAGCAAGCTATGTGTACAGCACCAGTTCTCAAAGCCCCAGATTAATCCAAGCAATTCATTGTGCAGACTGATGCCTCTGAACATGGGATGGGGCAGTTCTGTCCCAAACAAATGATGGTGGCCTTGACCAGTCTGTTGCTTTCATTAGCAGGAGGTTACTCCCCATGGAGCAGCGTTGGAGTGCCATTGAGAGGGAGGCCTTTGCTGTGGTCTGGTCCCTGAAGAAGCTGAGACCATACCTCTTTGGTACTAACTTTGTAGTTCAGACTGACCACAGACGTCTCAGATGGCTAATACAAATTAAAGGTGAAAATCCTAAACTGTTGAGGTGGTCCATATCCCTACAGGGAATGGACTTTATAGTGGAACACAGACCTGGAACACCCAAGCCAATGCAGATGGCCTTTCCAGGTTCTTCCACTTAGAAAATGAAGACTCTCTTGGGAAAGGTTAGTCTCATCCTCTTTCGTTTGGGGGGGAGGGGGTTGTGTAAGGAAATGCCTCCTTGGCATGGTTACCCCCTGACTTTTTGCCTTTGCTGATGCTAAGTTACGATTTGAAAGTGTGCTGGGACCCTGCTAACCAGGCCCCAGCACCAGTGTTCTTTCCCTAAACTGTACCTTTGTCTCCACAATTGGCACAACCCTGGCACCCAGGTAAGTACCTTGTAACTGGTACCCCTGGTACCAAGGGCCCTGATGCCAGGGAAGGTCTGTAAGGGCTGCTGCATGTCTTATGCCACCCTAGGGACCCCTCACTCAGCACAGACACACTTCGTCACAGCTTGTGTGTGCTGGTGGGGAGAAAAAGACTAAGTCGACATGGCACTCCCCTCAGAGTGCCATGCCTACTTCACACTGCCTGTGGCATAGGTAAGTCACCCCTCTAGCAGGCCTTACAGCCCTAAGGCAGGGTCCACTATACTACAGGTGAGGGCATATGTGATGTACCCGACTTCCAGTGTGGGCTGACTAGTTTTTGCCAGCCTCCCACACACCAGAGATGTTGCTGGCCACATGGGGAGAGTGCCTTTGGCACTCTGTGGCCAGGAACAAAGCCTGTACTGGGTGGAGGTGCTTCTCACCTCCCCCTGCAGGAACTGTAACGCCTCAAAGGCTCACCCCCTGTGTTACAGCGCCACAGTGCATCACAGCTAGTGGAGATGCCCGCCCCTCCGGCCACTGCCCCCACTTTTGGCGGCAAGGCTGGAGGAGATAATGATGAAAACAAGGAGCAGTCACTCCCGAGTCAGGACAGCCCCAAAGGTGTCCTGAGCTGAGGTGACTCTTACTTTTAGAAATTGGCTAGTGCCCTCCCAGACCAAAACACACCCCTAAATTCAGTATTTAGAGGCTCCCAGAACCAAAGAAGACAGATTCCTGCAACCTAAAGAAGAAGGACTGCTGACCTGAAGCCCTGCAGTGAAGACGGAGGCGACAACTGATTTGGGCCCAGCCCCACCGGCCTGTCTCCCTACTTCAACGAAAACTGCAACAGCGACGCATCCAACAGGGACCAGCGACCTCTGAAGCCTCAGAGGACTTCCCTGCATCTAAAGGACCAAGAAGCTCCTGAGAACGCGACCCTGTGAAACTATCTGCAACAAAGAAGCAACTTTAAAGACCCCACGTTTCCCGCCGGAAGCGTGAGACTTTCCACTCTGCACCCGACGCCCCCGGCTCGACCTTCGGAAAACTAACACTACACAGAGGACTCCCCGGCGACTGCGAGCCTGTGAGTAGCCAGAGTGGACCCCCCTGAACCCCAACAGCAACACCTGCAGAAGAAATCCAGAGGCACCCACTGACCGCGATTGCCTGTAACAAGGGACCCGACGCCTGGAACCAACACTGCACCTGCAGCCCCCAGGACCTGAAGGAACCGAACTCCAGTGCAGGAGCGACCCCCAGGCGACCCTCTACCTAGCCCAGCTGGTGGCTACCCCGAGGAGCCCCCCCGTGCCTGCCTGCATCGTTGAAGAGACCCCTGGGTCTCCCCATTGATTCCTATCTGAAACCCGACACCTGTTTGCACTCTGCACCCGGCTGCCCCTGTGCCGCTGAGGGTGTACTTTCTGTGCCTGCTTGTGTGTCCCCCCCCCCCAGTGCCCTACAAAACCCCCCTGGTCTGCCCTCCGAGGACGCGGGTACTTACCTGCTGGCAGACTGGAACCGGGGCACCGCTGTTTCCATTGAAGCCTATGTGTTTTGGGCACCACTTTGACCTCTGCACCTGACCGGTCCTGAGCTGCTGGTGTGGTAACTTTATGGTTGCCTTGAACCCCCAACGGTGGGCTACCTTGGACCCAACTTTGAACCCTGTAAGTGTTTTACTTACCTGTGAACTTAACAATTACTTACCTCCCCCAGGAACTGTTGATTTTTGCACTGTGTCCACTTTTAAAATAGCTTATTGCCATTTTTGTACATGCTATTGTGATTATTCATTGTTCCTATAGTACTTAAGTGAAATACCTTTCATTTGAAATATTACTTGTAAATCTTGAACCTGTGGTTCTTAAAATAAACTAAGAAAATACATTTTTCTATATAAAAACCTATTGGCCTGGAGTAAGTCTTTGAGTGTGTGTTCCTCATGTATTGCCTGTGTGTGTACAACAAATGCTTAACACTACCCTCTGATAAGCCTACTGCTCGACCACACTACCACAAAATAGAGCATTGGAATTATCTCTTTTTGCCACTATCTTACCTCTAAGGGGAACCCTTGGACTCTGTGCACACTATTTCTTACTTTGAAATAGTATATACAGAGCCAACCTCCTATATTAGCCTAGTGTTGTATACAGTTAAACCAGGCACACCTACAATGGAAAGACTTAAGCTTAGATACTCTGATTGGGATAATAGTTGAATATCTGAATCACAGTTTTCATCTAGTTGCATAGTATCTCTGGGATAGCGAGTATGTATAGAGTTTGATGGAAACATCATGAGTCCTAGGCATTTAAAAGTACAAGGCCCGCCCGTTATGTTAGCTGTAATGTAAGTGAAAGTCAGTTTTCCACACAAAAACAGTCAGCCAATTGGCAACTTGACATGTTTAATATGACTGGCAGCAGTCACTAGATAACGACAAACCATATGATTCAACATATTTTTGCAATGTCTGTCCGTCCGGTAAAAGTACAAAACTCTGTGTTCCCACGGTAAGTTTTGAGAGGTTGATGTTTTCTTTTCTAAGCGGACTTGAATGCATTTTCCAATGTGACGAGAATTACAGGACATGTAGTAACACACGTCACTGGTAGTAATATTTGTAGGTGATTATATGAGTGAGATTGGCCCACTTTTCATTGGTTCCTGACAGTCCCTGCAATACTCATAGGGACTGAAGTGGGTTTCAACATCATGTTCTTGCTCGTCTTTATCACGGTTAGTAGTACTGAAAATTTCTAACAAGATGCTTGTTGGTGTTGGTATGGCGATTAAACATGTTGAAAAAACATCCACAATGCTTCGCATCACGCCCATGCAGAAATCAGATCTGTTGAGCACGGTTTGCGCCAGATGAATCCAAATGTTGTCATTCAGATGCAGTAAAGGTGTTACACGACGTGGTCGATCAATCAAGTCGAGATTGGGGGTGTTGGGTCCCTCCCATCTCCACACACACACACGCCCAAAAGGAGACCACACGGAACACTCGCTGCAAAAACAAGCTGCAGTATGATCTGTAAGAAGAAACAAGTATGATCATTCTCGCAAATTACATTTATCAGCTGGAATATGTTCCCATTTTTCCTTTCCTGGTTTCATAATCAACAGAACATTATTGGGGCCCTTTGCTATTATTTCTGTAGGTTCTGGAGGCCATTTGGGGATTCAACCCACACTTTAGCACCAGGGTTTTTTTCATTGGAACAGAAGCCTCCCTCACCACGTACAGTAAGAAAGGCTGGGGTAGTCCCTTTCCTCACCAGTCCTCCATACACTGGAATTATGACAAGTTGGGCAATTCTGTCTCCAATTTGTATGAATAAGTTGACTTCTCCACTATTTAACAGAATAACTTTGATTTCTCCTTGGTAATCTGCATCAGTCACTCCCCCTAAAACCTGAATACCTTTAAGGGCCAACCCAGATCTTGGAGCAATCAATCCAAAATGCTTTGGGGGTATCTGTACTCTAACACCTGTCTCACACAACTATGTATCGGGGTTTCAGTCTGTAAGCTTGTAAAGCATGTAAGTCAAGACCTGCAGATTCGGGTGTGGCTCTGTAAGGAGCTAAGACTCCAGGTTTTATTTCCCAGTATGTGATGGTATTGGTGGCCACATGTAGTTGTATTTGCAAAGCTGGAATTAACATTCGCATCAAAGGTGTTAATTTCTTAATGGTCTATTGTTCAGAATCTGGAGGGCTTCATTTAAATGCTCTTTCCAGTTTTTCAAAGTTCTATCAGATAATTTTCGCAATTGAGCTTTCAGTAAACCATTAATTCTCTCAATCAGTCCTGCGGTCTGTGAATAATAAGGATTATGATATATCCACTCAATATTGTGCTGAGAACAGTAGTCCTGAACCAATTTGCCTTTGAAGTGTGACCCATTGCCACTCTGGATCTGGAGTGGTACTCCATAGTATAACATTAACAAGTCCAAAGTTCTGATAGTATTGTGCTGAGTAGCACGTTTGCAAAGGACAGCAATCAGATATCCAGAATAAGTGTCGCCTACGGTTTAGGCATATTGACACCCGCCACTAATCGGTAGTGGTCCAATGTAATCAATTTGCCATATCTGTCCTGGTAACTTTCCTCTCCCCAACTGACCTTTAACTGTTTGCGGGACAAATCTCTGTTGTGTGTGCTGACAAGTAGGACATTGCAAAATTACTATTTTTATCAAGTCTAGGGGAATGTGCATCCCTCTGACCTCTGCCCACCTGTAAGAGGCTTTTTCTCCCAGGTGTCCACATTTTTGGTGCGCCCATTTAGCCATCCCCACCAAGTCAGAATCAGGTATTGCCACTTCTGTCTCTGAAATTTTGGCTTAATCGTCTGCAAGGGAATTGAACCATCGTTCTAATGAGTCAATGGGACAGTGAGCATCAACATGATAAACTGTGACTTCACTTTGTTCTAACATTTCCCAAATTTCCTGCCACAACTCTTTGCCCCACACCTCCTTTGAGTGGATAAACCAGTTATATGCATGCCATGTGGGAAGCCAGGTGGCTAACCCATTGGGAGTAGAGCCTGATACACAGCATACAGTTCTGCATATTGGCTACTTTTTCCTTCTCCTGTGGTGGTCAGTAACTTTTTGGTAACTGGATTGTATGACACTGCTTTCCAATGCCTTTTGGTACCCACATATGTGGATGAACCATCTGTGAACCACACATGTTTCTTATACTCAGGGGATAAGGATTCCAATGGCGCACCTCATTTTACTGGTGACTCTCTTACCTGTGGTACTTCCTGCACCCTTTCCTCATCCTGTATAGGGGCTTGTGACACCTGTTCATGTAGGGCTGCAGTGCCTGCCGGTCCTACTCGAGCCCTGTCTTGTATGTACCATTTTCAGCATATGATGCTAGCCTCTTGTGCATGTCCTCTACGGTGAGATTTAGGGGAACTCATCACCTACTGCATAATTGGTATTTCATGTCTCAGAATTAAATTATGACCTAGGGGGTCATTCTGACCCTGGCGGTAATTACCGCCATGGCGGAGGTCGGCGGTAGCACCGCCAACAGGCTGGCGGTGCACCGCTGGGCATTCTGACCGCGGCGGTTCAGCCGCGGCCAGAAACGGAAACCCTTGAGAATCCTCCATGGCGGCGGAGCGCGGGTCTCCCGCCAGGAACAGGATGGCGGTAGGGGGTGCCGCGGGGCCCCTGGGGGCCCCACTAAGTATTTCAGTGTCTGCTTTGCAGACACTGAAATTCGCGACGGGTGCAACTGCACCCGTCGCACCTTCCCACTCCGCCGGCTCCATTCTGAGCCAGCGTCCTCGTGGGAAAGGTGTTTCCCGCTGGGCTGGCGGGCGGACTTTCGGCGGTCGCCCGCCAGCCCAGTGCGAAACCCAGAATGACCGCCGCGGTCTTTTGACCGCGGTACGGTCTTCTGGCGGTTCCCGCTTCACCCCCCTAGTGTTATTTACTCAGTATCCACTAGAGCCCAATAGCAGACCAAAAGCTGTTTTTCAAAAGGAGTATAGTGCTCCCCAGAGTCAGGTAGATTTCTGGTCCAAAACCCCAGGGGCACCCTTGTCCTTCCCTGTTTTTGCCACATGCTCCAAATTGCACATTGTCCCTGAACAGTTACATGTAACCCAATGTCTCCATCCTGCACTGGCCACAAGTCTATGGCCTGTTGAATTGCTTCCTTTGCTAAATCAAAAGCACCCTGCTGTATTTCAACCAATTCAAACTTGTGTTTCTTCTTTGTCACTTTGTACAAAGGGGACAAAATCTGACTCAAATGAGGAATGTGCTGTCCCCAAAAAGCAAACAATCCAATGAATTTCTGTGTTTCCTGCTTAGTGCGGGGTGTGACAAACTCAAGAATCTTTTGCTTTGCTTGTGGCAACACATCTCTGTGTCCCTGATTCCACTGAATGCCTAGAAACTTCACATTTTGAGATGGTCCTTGTGTCTTATGTGTGTTGATCATCCACCCCTTACTATGCAAGAGTTCCACTATTCTCTCCAACTGAATCTGCACTTGTTCTTCTGTCTCATCCTGAATCATCACATCATCAATGTAATGGGTCAGTTGCACACCCGAAATGACAGACACTTAATCCAGGTGCTCTGCCACCACCCGGTGACAGATAGTGGGACTATGTAAGTACCCCCTGGGTAAAGATAACATCTTAAATTGTCTGCCACCATGGGAGAACGAAAATTGCTCTTGGCATTCTGTCGCCAATGGTATAAAGAACGCATTGGAGATATCATGTCCCTACATGTTTCTGTATCTGTTCAATCAAAGTGATGGTGTCTGGGACCGCGGCTGTCAAAGGAGATGTATATTTATTCAGCTTGCGGTAATCAGCCTTCATTCTGTACCGCCCGTCAGATTTGCGCACAGGCCACCGAGGATTGTTCCATTCAGTAGTAGTTGAAGCTATTACACCAACCTCAAGCATGTCTTTTATGGTTTCACTTATTTCATCCTGCCCTCCAGGAATGCAGTACTGTTTCACATGAATTACCTTAGTCTCCAAGGGCACCTTCACTGGGGGAATTTTTAAATGACCCACTTTCATGGCAGCCACTGAAATGTATCTTTTTATTCCAAACCGATAGCAACCATCATCCAAATACAAAGTCATTCCTTTCAAAATGTAAATTCCAAGTAAGTATGTATTCTAAAGGAGGCACAATCAGCACAGTATATTCTCTTTTTGCTGTTCTCCCTATTTTAATTTGTACTGTGGTTTGTACAGCGGGGTCTGCCTTTCCCCCAGGCCTGTGATGGTGTAATGCAGTCTGTTAAACTTCTTAGGGTTCCCATAAATCAAAGAGGCCTCCGCTCTGGTGTCAACTAAGGCTCTAACTTTTTGCGCATTTTTGTGTTTCCAATGTATTTCTAAATCAACATGTGGTCTGTTATCTCGACGAGCCCAACGTTGTACCGGAGGTTGGCCAGTTTCCTAGTCCTATTTAAACCTGTCAACTTTTGCCCAAGTGAGATCTGGATATATGCCTTCATATTTGCTAGCAGGCTCGTCCCCGTCTCTGTTCTCAAGAGTTAACCAGTCACTGTCCAGGTTTTACTCACTCTCTCGTGAGGAAATATTTCTCTCCCTTTCCTTTCCTTTCCTTCCCTTGATAACTGTTACTGACTCTGCATTTCACGCTTGTTATCTTGCTTGCTTATCTTTTTTGCTGCTTTCCTTTCAATTTAAGCCCCTTTTGCTGTACATTTCCCACAAGCTTTTGGTATCTATCCCATCAATCTGTTCTTTTTTTTACACCATCTTTTAGTAGCGCCGTAAACATGTCTTTTCTAGATACTCGGTTGTTATCTGTGTGAACCTCAGACCTTGAAGATCTCTCAGGTTTATCCCAAATTCCTAATTCACCTAACTCTTTGACTGCTTCTAGTACATCTTTCAAAGCCTGCCCTGTCTGATTGATTAACAAAGTCATAATTACTTGCTTATAGGAAGGTGGAGCAAGGCAAATTATTTTGTTTCTTATTAGCAAAGTAAGCTGTCCACCTAACAGTTGGTGTGCAGCGCCCAAGAAAATAGCAGATTTAATTGCCTCTTCCTTAATTCTGTGTGTTGCATCACGTAATGTATACCAGGGTTTCTCATTGGGAGGCCACTCTGCATCGGTGGAGTACTTCAAATTACATCTCTCAACAACCAGTTGTAACAAAGTAGTCTGGTGGTTTCCTTGAAAACCCTTGAACTGTTCCTGTATTACTGGATCAGAACTTAGAGTACAGAACTTGCGAGAGTCCCCAATATCTAACATAACACAGGAAGCACCAGTTTCAAACAACCTTACAACCCAAGCATGTAGGGATTCCTCTGTTCTCTGTTTAAAACGATCATGTAATTTCCTTCTTGCTGAGTATAATCTTCTATAGCATATAATGAAACTCCTGCTGGATCTTGTGGTGAGTGCTGGAGTTTTCGTCTAAAAATAGGTTGCGCACGCACCACATTGTGCTCATGTTTGACCCCCTGTTCCCCACCTTTTTCACTCTCCTCTTCACTAGAGTTTGACTGTGCACTGCCTGTCCAAACACTATCTGTCTAAGACGAATCTGGGCACCAATCAAAACCAGCATTAGCAAAGACTAAGTGAACCTTTTTCTGATTCATCCTTCGTCTACGTTTACGATATCTGTTTTGAGCTATTTTGATCGCAGCTCGTTCTGCAATGTTTTGATATGTATCCACCTTATCTTGTAATAATTTATTTTGGCAAGACAACATAGTAACACTATTTTTTGAATCCACAAGCTGCTTTTCCAGTTGCTCATTTACCTTTTCTAACTGTTTATATTTGTCATGCATTTTTCTGTAGGCAGACAAAAGTATCCACCCTCGTCTGCCAAGAACGGAAAGATCGTTCCCTTCAAACTGTACTTTTCTTAAACAGGACAGAACATCAACTGGTTCCGCTTCATTCAAACATTCGTCCTAGCTTTCTGATAAACCAGCTGAATGTGAAAATTCACTAACTAACTCATCATAAGGTGCACGGCACCATCCAGGAATTTGAAAAACACTCTTTTCACACATGTTTTTAGAAGCAGATGCTTTCTTCCTGCCAAACACATTTTCACTTTTAAATGTACACTTTTGACCTACAAACCCTTTCCTTGCTGATCTACACCAAAGTGTTTTGCTTTACTTTCGACTGAGCCAAGATATACACACTGAAAAGAATTGAAAAGATCCTCTGGAATGCACTTCTTAATCTGAAGAAGACATTTATTATAGCTTTTTGCAAGGTTCGGGAAGGAAGGTATGTATAGTAAAAAGTGTACTTTCAAAATGTGCAACAACAATGTAAGACCATATATAAAGAATCTTCAATCTATAAACAGCAACTATATATACATGCAAGGATACAACCACTTAAATTGATATATAGATATATATTCATACGGAGTGCAAAGCAAAGAATTAATACAAATTTATCACTGTAGGGCCTGTCAGATGCTTCATCGTTCTCATGCCAGCAAGAAGATGACCCCGTTCAACTGCAAGAAAGAGATCCCCACCCTCACAGGACAAATGTCAGGCATTTGACATCCAATCCTGACCGAGGTCTCAGAATTCACCGCTACTGAGCAGGGCCATCTTTTTATATCTTAAAGAACCATGGAAAGGGCTTTCTGGAAAAAACCCTCCTCTCAGAAGGAAAATATAAAAAAATTCTGGCTAGTTTAGGTAAACTTTGAAAGGAATTCGTTGAGAGTTGGCCACCATCCCAAGGCACTTCTGCCTAAGTCAAACCGTTCCCTGCTTGTAATAAACATCAGCCTGGTACATTCTTATCGTACGGACTGCTTACCTCCTACATATTATGTACCAGTCCTAGGTGATAATATGTCCTAGCTCTTCTGTGAGAAGGAAAACATGCAGAAATGGAAAACACGTTGCATAACATGTTTGTACGGAAAAATACTTTAACATGACGGTGAAGCTAAGCTGAACACAAAATGGAGTCTATACTGAATACAAAATGGAGTCTATAACCAGTGACCACTAGAGTCACAATAGGCAACTAAGCTAGGTGCAAAGTGGTGCGACATGACATCAGTGGTCAACACTCAAACAACACTACGGATATTCTTTTTTGAGAAAAGAAAATTCTTCCCATACCAGTATGCCCCTATCTTTCCACTCTGTTAGTTTATCCCAAATTTGAATTGCACTCTGCATGTATGTCTCTCTAGTAATAATCTCATAAACATTCTTATCATTCAATTGACGCATAGTTTCACCAATATATTGCTCTCGTGATAAAATTACAATATTGCCCCCTTTATCAGTGGGTCTGATAACTATCTCATCATATTGTGGCAAAGATTCAATCCTCTTTTGTTGCTCCTTACTCATATTGTATCTTCTATTACTCAATTTCTTGTATTTCAATGATTTCAAGTCTTTTATAACAATGTCATGAAACGTATCAATGTTATCATGTGCCATAACTGGACAGGATATGGGTTTAAACACACCACAATTCCTAAATTAGTATGGTACCATCAACAAATGACTTATAGTGTAACTAAAATCTATTATCACTTTATACATTCTACTTTTAGTGACCCTCAAAACCTGCCATTAACTACAGTGCTTTCAATGTGATGCTATCATATATATTGATCCAAAGAGGGCTGCCAACACTTCCTGGTTGAAGAGCTAACAGCCAGTCAGATCCCATCATGACATCTGTGCTTAGGCTCCGGTCAGACAAAGTTATTTTTCCTTTAATATTTCAAAAACTACTCAACGGATTTCCACCAAATGATAAAATGCATGATTTCTGGACCAATGGCTACCTTTCTGCAAAATTTGGTGTAATTCTGTCCAGCGGTTTGGGATGAAGCCATGTCTAAAAATCCCTACAGAAACTGCATGGGGCTAAAGCGCTTTGGGACCCACTTCTTCTCAGCCCCCGCTTGATGGATCACTCTACATCTTTCTAGACAGTACTTGAATTTGGTGGGAAACTAGTTTTGAAAAGTTAGTAAAAAATTTGTCAAACGGCCCAGAAGTTATAGGCAAAATGAAAAACACACACACACATATGACTAAGGGTGTGTATGTGTGTGTATATATATATATATATATATATATATATATATATATATATATATATATATATTCTGTAATCAGACTCTTAGTGTGGTTGTGTACACATATATATATATATATATATATATATATATATATATATATTTATAGACATATATATGCGATGGGTCTCATTAAAATTCCTATTTCAATTATTAAACAGTATGATACACTCTGGGCAGCTTTTCATTGTCCCTTCAAACCTCATTCTTCAGTTGCAAAGTCTGCAGCTCTGGCCATAACGCCACATCCACACTTCTAAGTGTAACATGTAACCAAGAAATTAACTGGATTAAAAAATGCATAAAAATAGTTTATAGTTTAAAAGTGCTTTGTTGCTATTAGAGGACTCAGAAAATATATCCTAATTTTAGTGTTTTAGAGCACTAACCATAACTTCTATGGGAATAAAACCCTCTCATTTCTTAAATAATTTTTAAAGGAAATGATTTGGGTATTATAGTTTTGATTACATCAAGATGGTATCAGACATGCCACACATTTGTAATAAATATGGAATGTTAGCAGTCTAGTTGTTCTTTAGAATACTGTGGGGAGACAGATGTCACGGGCATGGACTCAGAAGATTGAGGGCAGGGACAACAAACCAACCATGCAGGACAGGCAAGAGACCATTGAGGGCAGTCGGGAAGGCATGGGGGCAGGAGCAGCAAGCTGACCGTGGAGGACACGTGGAATGGGCACTGGAAGCACAACACACAATGGAGGGCAACATTGACACTATAATGCATACACACAGACAACTGAGGGAAGGGGTAAGGGTTCAGGGGCAGAAGGCTGACCTCACAGGGCAGGTGGGAGGGGTTCTGGCAGCACAGAAGACCATGTATGGCAAGCAAGAGGGTTAGTGGCAGCACAACTGCCATGGTCAGTAAGAAGGAGGGGGCAGGGGCTTGCACAAAGAACCATGGAGAACAGAAGAGAGGGGCTGAACACAGACAAGAGAGGGCAGGGGATGTGACTTCACAACAGATCACGCAGGGCAGACAGGAGCAGCAGTTGCAGGACAACATAGCATGGAAGACAGAAGGAAGTGGCAGCAAAATGGACCAGTGAGGGCAGGAGGGAGGGGATAAGGGTATGGAACTAGGGCTGGCATGGTGGAGGTGGCAGGAACATGTGGCAGCTATCTGACCATGCTAGACAGGTGGGTGGGGGGTGACAGCTAGAGTTGATAGGAGGGGTAGTGGCAGGTCTAAGGAACATGGTGGGAAAAAGGAGGGAGCAGGGGCATGCAGACAGACTTTGTAGGGCAGAGGGAAGGAGGGTAAGGGTGTATGAAGTTGGCTCTATATACACTATCTCAAAGTGAGAGATAGCGTGCACAGAATCCAAGGTTTCCCCTTAGAGGTTGATAGTGGCAAAATTAGATAATACCAATGCTTTGTTTTGTGGTAGTGTGGTCGAGCAGTAGGCTTATCAGAGGGTAGTGTTAAGCATTTGTTGTACACACACAAGCAATAAATGAGAACACACACTAAAAGACTTAACTCCAGGCCAATAGGTTTTTATATAGAAAAATATATTTTCTTAATTTATTTTTAGAACCACAAAATTCAAATTTTAGGAAAGTACATAAATTGTAAAGTACTTCACACAGGTAAGTATAGAACTTTGATTTAAAACAGTAGTGCACACAGTTTTGGAAAAAATGGCAACAAGCTATTTTAAAGGTGGACACAGTGCAAAAATCAACAGCTCCTGGGGAAGGTAAGTATTGGTTAGTTTCTCAGGTAAGTAAAGCACTTACAAGTTTAGTCTCATCTGCATAGGCAGCCCACCGTTGGGGGTTCAAGGCAACTCCAAAGCCACCGCACCAGCAACACAAGGCCGGTCAGGTGCAGAGGTCAAAAGAGGGCCCAAATAAAATAGGCGCCTATGGAGAACAGGGTTGCCCTGGTTCCAGTCTTCTAGCAGGTAAGTACCTGTGTCCTCGGTGAGCAGACCAGAGGGTTTTTGAAGAGCACTGGTGGCAGAGGGGTGATGGGGGGGAGACACAGGCACACAAAACACACCCTCAATGGCACAGGGCGGCCGGGTGCAGTGTGCAAAGTAGGTGTCGGGTTTGCCGTAGAAAACAATTGAGGGACCTGGGGGTCACTGTAGCGATGCAGGCAGGGCACAGGGGGGCTTCTCGGGCCAGCCAGCGACTGGGCTAGGATGAGGGCCGCCTTCTGGTCAATCCTGCACTTGTAGTTGGTTCCTCTCAGTCCTGGGGGCTGCGGGTGCAGTGCTTGGTCCAGGCGCCGGGTTCCTTGGTTACCAGACAGTCGCGGTCAGGGGGAGCCTCTGGATCCTCTCTGCAGGTGTCGCTGTGGGGGTGCAGTGAGGTCGACTGGGGGTGTCCACGTCGTTGGTGTTGCCTGGGAGTCCTCTCTGCAGTTTTGGTTGTCCTGAACTCGAGCCAGGGCGTCGAATGCAGAGTGTGAAGACTTGCGCTTCTGACGAGAGAGTCTCTTTTAAGTTGCTTTCTTTGTTGTTGCTTCTGGAGAGAGCCGCTGTCCTCAGGAGGTTCTTGGTCCTTTAGGTGCAGGTCAGTCCTCTGAGTCCTCAGAGGTCGCTGGTCCCCGCTGGATGCGTCGCTGTGCAGGTCCTTTGAGTCTGGAGACAGGCCGGTAGGGTTGGGCCAAGACAGTTGTCGTCTCTGCGGGGCTTTCAGGTCAGCATTCCTTTCTTCAGGTTGTAGGAATCTGATTTCCTGTGTTCAGGGTCGCCCCTAAATCCTCAATTTAGGGGTGTGTTTAGGTCTGGGGGGCAGTAGCCTTTGGAGGGTGGCTACATCGTCTTTGTGCCTCCTCCCTGGGGAATGGGAGCACATCACTATTCCTATTGGGAGAATCCTCCAAAACCAAGATGGAGGATTTCTTAAGGCAGGGGTCACCTCAGCTCAGGACACCTTAGGGGCTGTCCTGACTGGTGGGTGACTCCTCCTTGTTTTTCTCATTATCTCCTCCGGAATTGCCGTCAAAATTGGGGGCTGTGTCCGGAGGGGCGGGCATCTCAACTAGCTGGGATGCCCAGGGGCGCTGTAACAACATGCATGAGCCTTTGAGGCTCACCGCCAGGTGTTACGGTTCCTGCAGGGGAAGGTGAGAAGCACCTCCACCCAGTGCAGTATTTGTTCCTGGCCACAGAGTGACAAATACACTCACCTCATGTGACCAGAAACCCGTCTGGTTGTGGCAGGCTGTCAGGAACTGGTCAGCTTAACACTAGTGTTTGGACTGGTATACAGAGGGCATCTCTAAGATGCCCTCTGTGTGCATGTTTCAATAAATCCACACTGGCATCAGTGTGGATTTATTGTGCTGAGAATTTTGATACCAAATTCCCAGATTTCAGTGTAGCCATTATGGAACTGTGCAGTTCTTGTTTGACAAACTCCCAGACCATATACTCTTTGTGGCTACACTGCACTTACAATGTCTAAGATGTGGCTTAGACACTGTAGGGGCATAGTGCTCATGCAACTATGCTCTCACCTGTGGTATAGTGCACCCTGTGTTAGGGCTGTATGGGCCTGCTAGAGGGGTGACTTACCTACGCCACAGGCAGTGGGATGTGGGCACGGCACTCTGAGGGGAGTCCCATGTCGACTTAGTCATTTTCTCCCTACCAGCACACACAAGCTGGGAGGCAGTGTGCATGTGCTGAGTGAGTGGTCCCCAGGGTGGCATAATACATGCTGCAGCTCCTAGAAACCTTCCCTGACCACAGGGCCCTTGGTACCAGGGGTACCAGTTGCAACGGACTTATCTGTGTGCCAGGGCTGTGCCAATTGTGGAGACAAAGGTACAGTTTGGGGAAAGAACACTGGTGCTTGGGCCTGGTTAGCAGGATCCCAGCACACTTTCAATCATAACTAGCATCAAGAAAAGGCAAAAATGTTAGAGGGTAACCATGCCAAAGAACAACGGCCACACAGGACTGTAATGAGGGAGCAGGGGCATGGACTTCCACAAACGATGGTCAGGAGGAGGAGGTAGGGGCAGCATGCTTGGGTGGGGGCAGTCCAAACCCCCGTTGCCCCCCCCCCCCACCCGCCACCACCACCACCACGTGTTGCAATGGGCATCTTAATGTTAAAAAAAATATATAGAAATTCACTAAAAACAAAACAAAGGTTACAGGAAGGTTAAAGTTTCGATCAGATTGTCACTAATTCACTAAAAAACCAAAGGTCCAGGGACGTTATAGTTAGGTTCAGATTTTACTGATTACAAACCCATAGCTATTCAGCTGTTATAGTTAGTTATTTCAAGTCACTATAACTCATGCCCTAAGATAACTATAACTCGTACCCTTGCCATGCACCGCTAATTACCCCAGATATTACATCACTCATGACATCTTCTGTGACATCATTGATAATATCACTGTAGAATTTGCAGTAAAATTATTGATAAGAAAACTGTGCGTGGCGAGGGCGTGAGTTATAGTTACCTGGGGGCACAAGTTATAGTTACTTGAAATAACTCTAACTATAACTGCTGAATTTCTATGGTTTTGTACAAGTAAATTCAAAACCTAACTATAATATCCCTCTAACCTTTGTATTTTTAAGTGAATTTCTCTGTTTTTTTTAAATTCTGTTTCCTAAGTATAACGTCCCAGTAATTTTACACACACACTCACTCACTCACTCACTCACTCACTCACTCACTCACTCACTCCCTCACCATAACGTGGATTAAAGATTACTATGCTCTCTGGAAGGGGAGAGATGTTCGAAGTGTCTCTCTCACTCCTGTTCTCTTCACACCAATGTCTTCTGCAGTCTCCTAGTTACACATTAGACTTTTTTTTCTTATCTTTCTAAAACACTCAGTATGCATAGCTCACTCCTCATCCCTTTCCTCTTCAGCACTCTCTATTCACTTTCTCTTGCACGCAATTCCTTGTATCTCCTTCACTTCACCAATTTCCACAACACTATGCACTTCATTTTCTTTAACTTTCAATATTTTGATGTATCCCTCCTTCAAAAACTTTTACAGATAATCACAACTAATTTTAGCACACCTGATCATTGCTGGCTGCTCTGCAGAAAGAACAAGGACGAGCGAGAGGATGAGCATGTAAGATGACCCGCTGTCACTCTAAGAAATTTGCACAGTGCTCGGCCCGATCTCAACAGCTCTCAATCGTGGGACACCCACAAACTGAACTCACACAGCAACTCCCCGAAGCCCACCACCCACCCCACGCTTCCTTCCAGGCGCCGTCACTGATGATGCTTCATTTTCTGTCTGTTCGCTGTAAGCAAGTCATTCCGGAAATGGGTCTTTTTCAATTATAGATGGCCCAAAGGGTGCAATTTTACTTTTTGTACGCATGTTGATGTATAACACTTTAAATTTATACAAACATCTTTCAGTGCACACTTCAGTTGCTGTAGTCATTAATATTAGTATTATACCACTGAAGCATCATGCACACTGTCTTTGAAGGTCCCCTTTCCTCAGAAGTAGGACCTGCGTGCTTTGAATATGACCTTGTATTTTGTTTTTTTCCTCAGCTCACCACCGGATAATCTCTCAATACAAGAGTTTCAAAGTAATGAAAGTATTGATGTTGAGGTGAGAGTTTATACAATTTCTTTTGCATTTTCTTGTATTAGTGTATGGTTTACAGTGTAGAAAAAAACTCTTCTTGCACAAACTGAACATGAAAAGTAGTTTCTTGACTTGAACCTAATAAGTTATTTTTGATGCAACCAAAGAGATAATTTCACGAAAATCCAAATCAAGGAACATGTCAATTGGTAACGTGTCTGTCCTATCTTATTCATTGCTGTTTGAAGCATTTTTTGACTTTTCACTTGCTCCTGAATGTAGCAAGTTTCCATGCGTGATATTCAGTGCACTGCGTGCCTGAGGCTGTGCAATGTTAATTACTTTTTTTAAATAATTGCAAAAAAGCTTCACTTAAAACCAAACGTAAAATACTCAGTGAGAATCATTGATGCTTTTCTTTCCAAAGAAGCCTAATAATTGCTCACGAAAATGTTATAACAGCACACACACCCAAATCACCCACCCATTCACACTCAACATACAGAAAGTTATACTCAGGCACTGGCCCATGCTTCACGTGTAATCTGGCTTTTGAGGCATTTCAAAGAGAAATCTTTGCATTGTTTACTTACCAGCTTACTCCCAAAATTCGAAGACAAAGTAGCCAAGTCTCCATCAAATCTGAGAAATGTGCAAAGCATCATAGTCAGAAAACAAAAAAACTACCTTCCCTGCTTACTTTGCAGTAACTGAAGTTTATAATAAGATGCTACCCATCCTTATAGTGGCAAAAAGAAGGGTTATGCCATCTGTAACTCCAGGACCGATATTTATGTATTACAATGTCCCTGTGGTCTGACATGTATAGGAAACAATGAACTAAACATCTATGTGAAAGAGCATAAGAGCAATATATCAATGAAAGTATAAAAGGTGTGTTATAAATTAGCCATGTTAAATTCCAGGCATTGTAAATAGTAGACTGTCGTCCGGAAAGAGATATTAGACGAGTACTACTAGATGGGGGAGCCTACTAGATGAGGAAACTTAGCAGACTGAAACTGAAATCTTTTAATCTGAGACTTGAAATGACTTGCTTTCTATGGGATGATGTACATCTTGCATGAAACAACCAACCAAACAGGGACAACAGTATTCTCTGCTTTAAACTCCCCTTTTTCTACATATAAGTCACCCCTAAGGTAGGCCCTAGATAACCCACGGGGCATGGTGCTATGTAGGTAAAAGGCTGGACATGTACATATGTGTTTTATATGTCCTGGTAGTAAAAAAACTCCTACATTTGTTTTCCACTACTGTGAGGTCTGCTTCTTTCATTGACTAGCATTAGTACTGCCCTCATATACTTTTTTGAGTGGTAGATTCTGATCTAAAAGTGGTAACCATATTTAGTATGGCCAGAATGGTAATAGAAAATGCTGCTTATTTGTGAGGTTGGATTTAATATTACTATTTTAGAAATTCTACTTTTAGAAAGTGAGCATTTCTTTTCACTTAAAACCGTATGTGCCTTGCAGCCTGTATCCAGTCAACGTCTAGTCTGTGGTGGTCAACGTCTAGTTTGTGGTGGTTGACAGCTCCCTTGTGCATTTCACCCAAACAACCATAAACACAGGACACTCAGTCACATCTGCATTCATCTGCGTACTGAATGGGTCTTCCTGGGCTGGAAGGGTGGAGGGCTAGACACTTACATTTCAAAGGCCAGTGCCCTGCCCTCACACAGTGGACTGATAACCCCCCACTGGGACCCTGGCAGACAGGACTGGGCTGAAAGGGGAACTTGTGCACTTCAAAACCACTCTTTGAAGACCCCCCTACCTCAAAGGCATTTTTGAGTATGTAAACTGCATCTCTGACCCCACCAACTCAGATACTTTTGGACCTGCACCTGAACTCTGTCAGACAACCTGCCTGGCTGTCCAAAGGACTCTGGACTGCTTTGCCACAAAGGACGGCCGTCCTGCTGGCCTCTGACTATGCTGGAAGGACTCTGCCTTCCCTCAAAGTGCTCTCCAAGGGCTTGGATTGAGCTTGCCTCCTGTTCTGAAGTCTGAGGGACAGCAAAGACTTCAACTACTAGCTTTTTGCTAGTACCCGACTCCAGCCACTCCAGAACGACTTCAGCCACGCCACAGCCTACTCCTGCTCCATGGACCTCGCTGCATGCAACGACTGCGGCCGGCAACACAAGTCTGATGTTGCTGCATCTCCGCTAATGTCACTCAGGGTCATCGCGATACTTTGAAGTCGACACATCACGTCCTGACGGACCGGAACCAGCGACCCTGCCAGGTCGCAAGGAATTGACGCATCGTGGATGACGATGCATCATTTCCCCCTGCAACTGGACGGAACCGACGACTCACCTCAACTTGCTACACAGCACGGAACCGACACCTCTTTCCTCGGAAGCCATAAGGGACTGAGGCCGCACCAACTCCAAAAAAAACTCTTTTCGACTCCGTGCAACATCCTTGTTCTTTGTTTTCATAAGGTACGGTACCTGGGGGTCCGTGTGACTCCGTGACTGGCACCGGTGGTGTCGGATTGTTGGGAACGACTCAGTCAGCGATGCCATGATAGCCCCAGTTAGAGCCATTGTGTTTTCTAGGTGTTTTAGTTAGATTTATTCTTTAAAAATTCATAACTTTGGTTGTGTACATCAGATCTTAATAATTTCAACAGTATTTTATTCAGGTACATATTCCCTATTTTCCTAAACCTGGGTGGTGTCTTTTTGTGGTGTTTTCACTGTGTTATTGTAGAAAGTTCCACACAAATACTTTACACATTGCCTTCTAAGTTAAGCCTGACTGCTCAGTGCCAAGCTAACGGAAGGTGGGCAAAGGATAATTTGAATTGTGTTGTGACTTACCCTGTTTAGGATTGTGGTCCCTACTTGGACAAAGGTGTATACCTCTGCCAACTAGAGACCCCATTTCTAACATTGGTGTCAGCGGTGAGGATAGGACTTGTGTTTGTGCAGTGCCATACAATAGCACGTGTAAACTACCCACCCACTGTCAACAATCACTTTTTGATTTGTTTCTTTTTTGCTACAAATTTCCCTGCTTGACATTTTCTAATCTAATCCTATACAACATGTCTCTGGCTAAGTCCACAAGTGGAGCTGGAGACTTTGACCTAGCCAAGCTGGAGACATATACCGTCAACCAGCTGAACAGTTTCTGCAAAGGAAAGGGGGTACCTACCTGTGGAGCCTGCAAGAAGAAGGAGTATCAAAAGGTGCTGAGGGCCTGGGTAGAAGCCCTTTCACAAGAGCATATTGAGTTTGGAGAGAAAGTGGATGGCTCTCCAGAGGATTTACCAGCAGTAGTGGAGTGTGACACCCTTGATTTTGTTTCTCCTGCGAGACCTGGAAGCAGTGTCTCCCATCATGGCCCAATCTTAGAGGAAAGAAGGGAGGAAAAAGAATTTCAACTAAAGTTGGAAAGATTAAAAATAGAAGCAGAGGAGACCTGAGAGAGCCCTAGCAGGAAAGAAACTGATCTTCGCTCACAGAGTCAGAAAGAGCTGGAGCTCAAGTCTAGGCAGTCTTGAGTCCAGCAGTGATAGTGGCAGCATACATACAGGACCTGCTGGAGACAAGAAGGTTCGTATACCCAAGGATGTGGTGCCAAGTTGTGTGGTAGGAGATGACATTGACAAGTGTTTTTTTGCTTATGAAGTTGCACTAAGGGCTTATGGGGTTCCTGAAAAGCAATGGGGTGCTGGCTTGTGGATACACAAGCCAATACTTGGAAGGGACACACTTCTCACATTAGAGGTTGGGGACCAAACCAAGTATACCCCTATGAAGGCCATTTTAATTGCCAAATTTGGACTGACCCCTGAGAAGTATCGCCAGAGATTCAGGGACAGTAACAAGCTCCCTAACCAAATCTGGGTAGACTTTATCTTTATCGATTATTCCAGTAAGGCACTGAATGGCTGGGTGCGGGGCAGTAAATTAAATGATTACATGGGTTTGTACAATTTGATCCTGAGAGAGCATTTGCTTAGTATTTGCTTTACAGAGTTGTACTAGCACCTAGTTGACAGTAAGCTGACTGATCCCAGGAAGCTTGCTGAGGAGACGGACCTCTGGGCTAGCACCATAGTGTCCAAAAAGATATTTGAGGGAGACGCCCACAAAGGTGGTCAGGGTCCTCAACAGAAGAAAGAGAGAGGAGAAAACCTTAAAAATAAGGATTTCTCAAAAGGCCCCCAAAATAATTCTCAAGGGAATAGTGGTAATCAGTCCCAGTCTGATTCTAAAAAAGAAAGGGTTCTTTGACCATAAGAGAGGGAGGTTTGTACCCCAATGCATAGAGTGCTATAGGTATGGTCACTCTAAGGGCGACTCCAGATGTTCAAAGAGGGCAAAGCCCCCCACTGAAGGGCAGACACCTGGGTTGGCTAGTGTAGCACTCATGGAGGAGGTAGTCTCAGTTAGTTTTGGGGAACAGATAGAGGTAACCCTTGTGTCTCTGGGGGATGGAGAAATGATGCC
Source organism: Pleurodeles waltl (assembly GCF_031143425.1). NCBI lineage: Eukaryota > Metazoa > Chordata > Amphibia > Caudata > Salamandridae > Pleurodeles > Pleurodeles waltl. The sequence continues at coordinate 637,014,762 of NC_090442.1, forward strand.
AAAAGCCCACATGCCTGCCAATACTTCCAAGTATAAGCAGTGGGTCTCATTAATGGGCAACGGGTGGAGACTCTGCATGACACAGGAGCCAGCATGACTTCTGTCAAGGGTCAGCTGGTGTCAGCAGAGTAGGTCCTACTGAACACATTCCACAATGCCATAGTCTCTGACAATCGTGAGAGCCACCTACCGGTAGTTCTGGTTCCCTTTGAGTGGTGGTGGAGGGGAGGGAGGGTGGGGCCCTGGTACTCTGAAAGTAGCTGTTCACTCAGTCACATCTGTATTAATCCGCATACTGAATGGGTCTTCCTGGGCTGGAAGGGTGGAGGGCCTGACACTCACAGTTCAAAGGCCAGTGGCCTGACCTCACACAGTGGACTGATAGCCTCCCACTGGGACCCTGGCAGACAGGACTGGGCTGAAAAGCAAACTTGTGCACTTCAAAACCACTCTTCGAAGTCTCCCCCACTTCAAAGACATTTGTGGGAATATTACCTGAGTTTTTAACCCCACCAACTCAGACACTTCTGGACCTGCACCTGAACTCTGTCAGAAGACCTACCTGGCTGCGCAGAGGACTCTCTGGACTGCTTTGCAGCAAAGAACTACTGCCTTGCTGGCCTCTGACTGTGCTGGAAGGACTCTGCCTTCCCCCAAAGTGCCCTCCAAGGGCTTGGATTGAGCTTGCCTCCTGTTTTGAAGTCTCAGGGACAGCAAACACTTCAACTACTAGCTTTTTGCTAGTTCCCGACTCCTGCGACTCCAGAACGACTTCAGCGATGCCGCAGCATGCTCCCGCTCAGTGTACCTCACTGCATGCAACAACTGTGGCCTGCAATGCTTGTGTAGATTGGATTTTCATCGTTTCAACAGTATTTTTTTCAGATAAATATTCTCTATTTTTCTATTTTTGTGGTGTTTTCACTATGTTATTGTAGAAAGTTCCACACAAATACTTTACACATTGCCTTCTAAGTTAAGCCTGACTGCTCAGTGCCAGGCTACCGGAGGGTGGGCACAGAATAATTTGGATTGTGTTGTATCTTATCCTGACTAGGTTAGTGGTCCCTATTTGTTCAAAATACCTCTGCCAACTAGAGATGCCATTTCTAACAGCCAGTGTTTAATCTAACTGCAAAAATGTCTTCAAGGCTGTTTTGAGTTTGAGTGTTTCCTAAAGGAATAGGTTAGGAACCTTGAAAAATCATCATTCAGGGTCAAGTCTACAGTCTTTTAAAAGGACACACCACCTGGCCATCCACTGTAATTGTGCAGCCCAGGGATAAAGGTTGAAATCTGGTACACCCAGACCTCTCTCCGTTGATGGAAGTTTCACTGTTTGTAGGGCAACCCTGCATCTATTGTTATTCTAAATCTAAGAACTAAGAATTCCGTTAAGCTCCTTGATTAGTTGGGGGCTTATTTTTATGGGCAGATTCACAAAGCAGTACTCACTGTTTCAAAAATAAACATAAAAATTATAAAAGTAAAGATGCAGATTTGCAGGTTATTAATTTATCATACTCCTAATGGTATTACGCTTGTCTGCTGGGCAGTTAGCACTGTCCAACACCTTCTCTTTAATCTTTTCTCTACCTTTAGGATATGTTTGATGGTTCATGAGGATATAGACTTGCATATGTGTCAATGACTGACTGATAATTTCTTTTCTATAGTCGCAGCGATGTTCTAGGGTCATGCATGACTGTGAAAAATGGGTCTTTGAAAAATAATTTGAAGTTATAGTCTAAAGTTTTGATGTCCTCCAAATCACAAGGTGTTTGAATAAATGAGGTTCTGCTGAAGGATGAAACAGCAAGCTAACCATTTCTATTTCGTAAATTCTAATTTTCCTTCACATTTTGTCTACGATTACTGTGAATTAATTAAAAGCATATCATGCACTTGAAAAGGAACCTCATGTTAAGCAGGCTGCACTGATGTCTGATTTACACAAAATGCTTTTATATCTCATAGGTGGTACAGCTGATAAGCACAGAGATACTGCCTTATGCCACATTTATTCCAAAGGAGTTTGTGGGTCAAATAATGGCCATGCTTAACAAAGGATCCATACATTCTCAGTCCACTTCTTTTACAGGTACGCTAACTCAAATGTGCAATCAATACTGTATTTTTAAATAACAGGCAATATATTTTATGGAAATAATGTTTTTGTATGTTTTGACTTGTTCATCGGCATATTAGTTTCTCTCTGAGACCCATGCGCTTATCTAATTTTTCTCACATAGTCACATAGATCCAACCTTCTCCTTAGTCAACCAAACATGCAGGTCAGGCGCAATCTCTTCTGAAAGAGCGTCACAGTACCGCAAGCTGTATGAACTATGACCTAGCTCTCACATACCCATCACATTTGCTGGGACCCGACCAGACCACGTCAGGACCTCCTGCACATAACTCTACCCACATAGGTCTTACCATAGCCACACGTTTCAGCTGTCAATCACGCAGGTCTGCCTCCATTCATCCCATACATTTAGACTGGCAAATACTCCACTAGTGGCAGTTGCATGCTCTGGAAGAGCCAGCTAACATAATATAACATATGTTAAGACTCATGCAGTTTGCTTTATTTTATTTCTGATTTCACATCATTTTTACGGGTACATCCATATTGCATGTTCCCAACAAATGTCAGCTTTGACAGTAAGGTTCACAAACACTACTCAAGTGTTGCTTTCCCTATCTGCATTGATAATTCGAATACTCTATATCTCTTATTCTGTCCTGTTACCATTTCCTGTGTATTTTTCTTTGTTACAGATCTATTAGGGAATACTTGCATTTAGGAATATTTATTATTCTGATAGAGACATCTAGTTGCAGATTCCTTACCTTAGAATTTCTCCTAGGTGTCAGTCTGGATGCAGAGATTTTTCCCAAGCAGTACCCCTGTGCGGTGTTATATGACGTTAATCAGTTCTTTGTCTGTCTTCTGCGCCGGATATGATGTTGCGGTTCTTATATAGGCACCACCCCGGTATGCTTATGTCAGTTATTTTCTTTCAGCACCAGCCTAACGCTGATCCTAAGAAGAGGTACCCCTCAGACGCTTTTTGGCTGATCTTTTTTTAATTTTTGTTGATTTTTGAGTGTTGACATTCCTGGTGCATCAAGGATGTCTTTGTGTAAGACTCAGTTCAAGCCCTGCGATCTTGCCATTGGGCGATGTTCGTATCGGATTTGCACCTCGTGTGCTTTTAGTGTCTGGAGCGCAAAAATGACCTGCAGTTGTGCTCCGAGTGCCAGGCCGTGAATCCAAAAGCTTTGAGGGAGTGATCTCTAAAGCTCCTTGTGGCCCGGTGCTTGGCTCCGCCTCGCTTCCGATCTCTGTCGAGAGGAAGGTCCAGAGAACGGTTGCAGAGCCCCTCTTCAAGTTCTCAGCACAATAGGGTAAGTCAAGGCACAAGAAGAAGTTAAAGAAGAACAAGCATTCATCAACTTCACCCCATCCCTCGGATGATGAGACACGGGACAAGGAGCATTGTCGTTTTAGGCCTCCATCCTCAGACCCTGCATCTGGTCCGGCTCCGCACCTTCCAGAGTTTTCGGGATCCGGAGTGGCCCCCTTCTCAATGCAAAGAGTTTTATGAGGCCTCGCGCATCATCTTTGAGCAGTCTGGCTCTGGTTCCGGGTCAGAAGGGGTTTCCCTCAGGTTCAGCGCCGGTATCTTTGGTACCCATAGATCCGTTCCTAGATCCAAACTAGTGTCGGCCGTACCAGCTCGACCTTCCCCAACACCGGTTCCTACGTCCGCGCTCCTGAGGCCACCCATGCCCCCGGCTGACCTCAACCCCATCCTCATTGCCGACTCCGACACGGAGCTGGTCTGGCATTGAGCTATGCTGACTTTGACTGAGGTCTTGCCCCCTATTTCGGATCCAGACCCTTATTCCTATGGGGTGGGGTACGGTGAGGAATGGGAGGGGTATCTGGCCCATTTAGAATACCAGCTACAAGACCGGTTGGACCGGCGTACGGACCTGGGTGAAGCCAGTGGTCTGGATACATCTCCGGACACTGGTATTCCTTCTCTCCCTACTGTGGCTACAGAGGAGGGAGCTTTTTATTCCATGGTGGTGTGAAGAGCAGCTGAGGTCCCGGGCCTCAAGCTGTGTTTGGTGGCAGTAAGGACTAACCTTCTGACAGAGGTGCTTCAGCCTGGGGCTTCCTCCTCTGAACCCCTGTTGCATTTAAATGAAGCCCTTACTGATTTCCTGCTGGGTACCTGGTCCAAACCCAGCACAGGAGCTCCTGTGAACTGGACTTTGCCCGCTGCCATCGACCTGCTCCAACTGACCCAGCATTCCTGCCACAACATCCCTCCTCTGAGAGCTTGGTTGTCCAAGCCTCTACGTCCCAGGGCACGTTCCCTTCCGCTCCCCCAGTTAGGGAATCCAAAAGACTGGACCAGCTTGAGAAGAAGATGTTTTCCTACTCCATCCTGGCTTTTCAGGGGATGTTCAAGCCTAGTCTGACGATTCCCCACCAGTGAACGGTCGGAGGCAGGATTCACTGTCACCTGCTCCGCTGGAGGTACATTCTGTCAGACAGGTGGGTTTTTCAGATGGTCCAAAGGGGCTACTCCCGCCCCTTCGAGACTACTCCATCTATGCCACCATCCTACAATCGAATGATGGAGAATCACTTGCCACTTCTCCGCAAGAAGGTTACGGCTCTCTTGGCCAAGGGAGCCATAAAGAGTCCCCGTACCAGAAGTAGGTCGTGGTTGCTATTCCCACTACTTTCTGGTACCCAAAAAGGACAAAGGCCTCTGCCCTATCCTAGACCATCGGTCCCTCAACCTCTTCCTCACAAAGGAGAATTTCAAAATGCTCACTTTGGCTCAGGTTTTGTCTGTCCTTCACCCAGGAGACTTAATGGTAGCCTTGGATTTGCAGGACACTTATATCCACATTCTCATCCTGCCTGCCCACCGACGTTACTTGCAGTATCTGATAAAGACTTCTAGTTGCAGATTCCTTACCTTTGAATTTCCCCAGGCGTCAGACTGGATCCAGAGATTTTTGCTTTGAGACGTACCCCTGCGTGCCGTTAGGTGGTGTCGGTTGACTCCGCGGGCGTCGTTGGCGTCGTGGTTGCCGTGATGATGCTGCGGTCGTATATAGGCGCCACCCCAGCGCGCTGACATCAGTTCTTTTCTTTCCATACCGGCCTACGCTCAGATCCGGAGAAGAGCTACCCCAGTAATTTTTTTTTACTAAACTTCGACAGTTTGTGTAATTCATTTTTTGATGAGTTTTGCTGCATTGAGGGATGTCCCTTAAGACTGAATTCAAGCCCTGCAACTCCTGTCACCGCATGATGTCAGTGACGGATCCACACCTCGTGTGCCTCTGGTGTTTGGAGCGCGACCGCGACCTGAAGTCATGCTCCGAGTGTCGGGCCATGAACCCGAAAGCTTTGAGGGTGTGGTCTCTAAAGCTCATGGCGGCCCGACACTCAACTCTGTCGTTCCCGGTCCCATTCAAGAGGAAAGTCACAAGACCGATCACGGAGTCACCACTATTCTTCTTCGTCCAAGTGATCTGGACATTTGGGTAAGAAGAAGAAGTCGAAGAAGGCAAAATGTTCTTCGACTTCGCCCCGTCGCTCGCACGGCACGACGCGGGAAGAGCGTTGACGCTCTAGACCTCCGTCCTCAGAGCCTCTTTCTGGGTCCACTCCTTGCCTCCCCAAATTTACAGAAGCCAGGGCTACCCCTGCCCAACTAAAGGAGTTCTATGAGGCCATGTGCTTCATATTTGGGCAGTCCAACCCATCCTCGCCTTCGGGCCCAGGAGAGTCAGTGAGGGCCCCCTCGGGTTCAAAGTCAGTGACTTTGGTCCTGACTCCGCAGGGCACCTCAGGATCCGCTTCCGGATCCGTCCCGACGCCGGTCGTGCCAACGTGACCTTCCCCGATGTCTGGTCAGATGTCGACACTCCCGGCACCAATTGGGCCCACAATCAACGTCGATCCTATACTCATCCCCGACGACTTGGAGCCGGAATGACGTCGGTTCACGCTGATACTATTTTCCATGGGCTCTGCTGTGCCCAGGGTTGATCCTGAACCCTATTACTATGGGTATGGATATGGGGATAGTGTAGAGGGGTCGCTGAATCCTTAAGAAGACCAGCTTGAACCCGAACTGGACTGGGTGTAGAATTTGGGTGATATGAGTGGGTTGGACACCTCCCCTAACACTGGCATGTTTTCTCCTCATACCGTGGCTATAGAGGAGGGCGTGTCATACTCAGTGGTGGTGAGAACGGCGGCTGAGGTTTCTGTGGAGGTCAGGCCTAACCTTCTGACTGAAGGGCTTCAGCCTTGGGCCTCCAATTCTGAACCCCTTCTTCCCTTCAACAAAGCACTTACAAACGTCCTTCTGGGGACCTGGTCCAAACCCAGCACAGGGGCTCATATGAATAGGACGATTGCCTGTGCCGAATGACCCACATTTCCTCACCCAACACGCTACGCCTGAAAGCCTTGGCATCCAGGCTTATTCATCCTCTGGCGCATTGCCTACCGCTCACTTGGACAGAGAATCAAAAAGTCTGGACAGATGTTTTCCTCTGCTAGTCTAGCACTGCGGTCTGTGAACACCGCATGCCTTTTAGGCTGCTATTCCCATACTCTTTAGGATACGGTTGTGCAAGTGCTGCCCCAAGTTCCGGAAGAGGCCTGGAACGTTCTCTCCTAAGCCATGACAGATAGGAGAGACGCAGCCAAGTTGATGATCCGTTGTGGACTGGATACGACCGACTCACTGTTGCGATCGGTTGCATCGACGGTGGCACTGAGATGCCACGCCTGGTTGAGGACGTCTGACTTTTCGGGGGATGTCCAGCAATCCTTTATGGACATGCCCTTTGATGGCACTTGTCTCTTGGGAGTCAAGGCGGACTCAGCAGTCGAGTGCTTTAAGGATTCCCGGGCTACAGCTCGGTCCGTTGGCTTCGCTCCTTTTGTGGCTATGGAAGGAGCACCCAACCGGGTCCATTTCCACTGAGCCACCAACCTGTGCATGCTGCACAGCCCCTTCGTGGATGTGGACGTGGATCAGGGAGTCAGCGGGTCACCCCGTCCACCCCGCCCCTTCTTCTGCCTCAAAACTTTCCTAGTCCGTTGGAACATCCAGGACCAGTTGGCGGCACAATTTGCCATCACCTGCCCCACTGGGAATCCCTTACCACGGACAGACGGGTTCTACAGATCGTGGGAAGGGGTTATTCCCTCCCCTTCAAGACTTCTCCAGCCATGCCATCATCATTCACTCACCTGTCGGAGGATCATTTGGCACTTCTCCGTGAGGAAGTCAAAGTTCTCTTGGCCAAAGGAGACATAGAGAGGGTCCCTGTGCCAGAAGTATGTTGTGGTTACTATTCCGATCTACTTTCTGGTGCCCAAAAAGGACAAGGGTATTCACCCTATCCTAGACCTCCTGTCCCTCAATCTCTTCCTCAAGAAGGAGAAGTTCAAGATGTTAACCCAGGCTCAGGTCCTTTCTGCCCTGGACCCTGGAGACTGGGTGGTTGCGTTGGACTTGCAGGACGCCTTCTTCCCGTCCTGCTGGCCCACAGACGTTAACTACGATTCGTGGTAGGTCACCATCACTTTCAGTTCACCGTGCTCCCCTTTGGCATTACCAGTGCCTCTCGGGTGTTCACAAAAGTGATGGTAGTGGTTGCAGCTCATCTGCGCAGGTTAGGGGTTCCAGTCTTCCCCTACATCGACAACTGGCTGCTGAAGGCAAACACGCCCCAGAAAGTTCTCTCTCACCTCCAGATTACGGCAAACCTCCTGCATTCGCCGGGGTTCCCTGTCAACGTGCCAAAGTCACACCTGACTCCCTCTCAGATACTCCCTTTCATCTGATCTGTTCTGGACACAGTGCAGTTTAGGGCTTATCCTCCTGAAGAGCGAGTCCAGGATTTTCGGGCTACGATACCGATGTTTCACCCTTTATCCTGGATTTCGGTGAGAATGACTCTGAGGCTGCTGGGACTCATGGCCTCCTGCATCCTGCTGGTCCAACATGCCAGATGGCATATGCGGGCTCTGCAGTGGGACCTGAAGTTCCAGTGGGCGCAGCATCAGTGGAATCTCTCAGACATGGTTCAGATCTCGGAGGGAACTGCGAAAGTCCTGCAGTGGTGGTTGTTGAATCCATATTTGGTCAACAGCAGATCCCTCTCCCTTCCCCAACCAGATCTCACATTAGTGACAGATGCATCACTCCTGGGATGGGGCGGCCACATGAGGTGGAGATCAGGGGCCTCTTGTCTCCATCGGAGTCCAGGCTTCATATCAAGCTTTTGGAGCTGCGGGCGATCCAACTTGCATTGAAAGCATTCCTTCCCTCTTTCAAAGGGAAAGTGCAGGTGTTCACCGACAACACCACCGCCATGTGGTATTGGAACAAACAAGGCGGAGTGGGGTCGTGGACTCTTTGTCAAGAGGCTCTTTGCTTCTGGACATGGCTGGAACGCCAGGGCATTTCCCTGGTGGTTCAACATTAGACGGGCAGTCGATGCGTAGTCGATCATGAATGGCATCTCCATCCGGAGGTGTCGCAAAGTCTCTTGCAGCAGTGGGGAGAGCCTTGGTTAGATCTGTTCGCCTGCACAGAGAACACTCAATGTCAGCTGTTTCATGCGTTGGAGTTTCCAAGGCGGCACTCGCTTGGCGACGCTTTTCGTCACAAGTGGAACTCAGGCCTCATGTACGCGTTCCCTCCAATACTACTTCTACCCAGAGTTCTGAAGAAGATAGGCAAGACCGGGCCCAAGTAATCTTGGTAGCTCCGGACTGGGCACAAAGAGTCTTTTATCCCCAGCTCTTGAGCATGGCCATTGATCCTCCAATCAGACTGCCCCTTCAGGAGAATCTTCTATCGCAGCAGCAGGGGACGGTTATCTACCCAAACCTGTCCAGTCTCCGCCTCCTTTCCTGGAGATTGATGGGCGACAGATGACAGCTTTTGACCTTCCATCCGAAGTCTGTAATGTTATCTTGGCAGTCAGGCGTCCCTCCACCAAGACGGTATACACCTGTCGTCGGAAATAATTTGTGGCATGGTGTATCAACAAATCTGTTGAGACCCTCTCTTCACCTCTCTCAGAGGTTCTTCCCTTATTCTCTCTCTTGCTCAGCAGGACTGTGTCCTGGGCTCCCTCAAGGGATATTTGTCTGCCATCTCTGCCTTCTTAAGGCTACCAGACCAACCTTCTCTTTTCAAATCTCCCATTGTTGGGACGTTTCTTAAAGGCCTCACTAATATGTTCCCTCCTGTTCCATTCATCATGTCTCAGTGGGATTTAAACTTGGTCCGCACATACCTCATGTGCGCCCCTTTTGAGCCACTCCACAACTGTCCTTTATGGCTCTTAACACGTAAAACAGCCTTCTTGGTCGCCATCACCACTTGTAGAGTAAGTGAGCTTTAGGCTGTTTATTCAAAGCCACCATTCCTAGCAGTGCTTCCTGACAGTGGTGCTTCGTACCAGGGCTTCCTTTCTTCCCTGGTTACGCCTTTTCACGTAGGCCAGTCTATCACCTTGCCTACTTCTTAGACACCACCACATCCCTCACATGAGGAGGAGAGACTCCACCATCTGGATCCAAAAAAGCGTTGGCATTCTATCTAGATTGTACCAAAGATTTCCGGATGGACAATCTACTCTTTGTGGGATATATGGGGGCAAAGAAAGAGAAGACGGTGCAAATGAGGCCCACCTCACGATGGATAGTCCTCTGCATCAAGATGTGCTATGTTTTGGTGAAAAAGCAACCTCCTGAAGGTTTGCGAGCTCATTCGACCAGAGCAACTGCTAATACCACAGCGTTACCACGTGGAGTTCCAGTCCTGGATATCTGCCAGGCTGCAACGTGGGCATCCTTACACACGTTCACCAAGCACTACTGCCTGGACAGTGAGATCCGTAAGGATGGCTATTTTGGCCGTTTGGTCCTCCAGGACTTTTTGATGTGATCTTAGTTCGCAGCCCTCCACCAGGGATGGTATTGCTCGGGTAGCTATTCAGAGGTAAGGAATCTGCAACTAGAAGTCTCTATCAGATGTTCAAGTTACTTACCTTCTGTAACAATATATCTGGTAGAGACATATTCTAGTTGCAGATTCCTTTCCGACCCACCCATCCTCCCTGCTCTGCGAACTGATTTCTAGGGACAGGTAACTCCCTCTAAGGGCCCTAGTTCTGGCGCACCATTCTCAGTGTTCTTCATGGCTCTGCGCTACTGGTGTGGAAAGTCATGAAAAGAAACTGACGTCAGCGTGCCGGGGTGGTGCCTATATATGACTACGACGTCCACAACGGCGCGCAGGGGTACTACTCGAAGAAAACAATCTCTGGATCCAGTCTGACGCCTGGGGAAATTCAAAGGTAAGGAATCTGCAACTAGAATATGTCTCTACCAGATATATCATTACTGAAGGTAAGGAACTTGTACTAATGGTAGGCCACAAGCACTTTCAGTTCACTGTGGTTTCCTATGACTTTACAAGCGCCTCCCAGGTGTTCACTGAGGTGATGGCGATAGTCCAAGCTCATCTGCACAGATCAGGGGGTCTCAGTCTTACCCTACCTCGACGACTGGCTGTTGACAGCAGGCTCGTCCCAGGCTGTTGTTTCCCGCCTCTAGATTGCGGTGGACCTTCTGCATTTGCTGGGGTTCACTATAAACTTAATGAATTCACACCAGACTCCCTCTCAGACGCTTTGTTTCTTTGGACTTGTTCTGGACACCGTGCAGTTTCAGGCTTATCATCCTGAGCAGCAAGTCCAGGATATAGAGGTTATGATACCAAAGTTTCATCCTCTATCCTAGATTTCGGTGAGAATGACTTTGAGGCTGCAGGGCTTCATGGCCTTCTGCATCCTGCTGGTGACACATGCCAGATGGCATATACGGGCTCCGCAGTGGGACTTGAATTTCCAGTGGGCTCAGCATCACAGGGATTTTCTTCGACATGGACCAGATCTCGGAGGGAACTGCGAGAGATCTGCAGTGGTGGCTAATGAACTGCTGTTGGGTCAGAGTAAGATCCCTCCCCCTTCCCCACCAGATCGGACAGTAGTAACAGATGCATCACACCTGGGAGAGGCGGAGATCAGAGGCATCTGGTCTCCAGCAGTGTCCTGACTCCACATCTACCTGTTGGAGCTCTGGGCAATCAAACTAGCATTGAAAGCATTTCTTCCCTCTTTCAAAGGGAAGATAGTACAGGTGTTCACGGGCAACACCACTGCCATGTGGTACCTCCCACAAGCATGGTGGAGTGGGGTTTTGGACTCTTTGCCAAGAGGCTCTGCGCCTCTGGACATGGCTGAAACAGCAGGGCATATCCCTGGTGGTGCAACATCTGTTGTGCTTTCTAAACGTCAGAGAACACAAATTCAGCCGACAATGCTTAGTCGATCACGAATGGCATCTCCATCTGGAGGTGGCGCATTGTCTCGTTCAGCAACGGGGAGAGCCTTGGTTAGATCTGTTTGCCTCTGCAGAGAATGTGCAAGGTCAGCAGTATTACGCGTTGAAGTTTCCAAGGCTGCAGTCACTCGGTGACGTTTTTCGTCTCGAGTGGAGCTCAGGCCTTCTGTACATCTTTCCACCCATACCACTTCTGCCCAGAGTTCTCAAGAAGATCAAGAATGACCCGGCCCAAGTAATCCTTGTGGCTCTAGACTCGGCATGTCTGGTATCCCAAGTTATTAGGCATGGCCATCGATCCTCTGATCAGACTGCCCCTTTGGGATAATCTTCTGTCGCAGCAGCAAGGGAGGGTTCTTCACCCGAACATGTCCATTCTCCACCTTCTTGTGTGGACACTGAGTGGCGGCAGTTGACACCTTCCTCCCGAATTCTGTAATGTTAACTTGGCAGCCAGTCGTCCCTCCACCAAAACGGTATATGCCTGTCGTTGAAAGAAATTTGTGGCATGGTGCACAGGCAAGCCTGTTTGACCCCGTCTCTCTGAGGTTGTATTGTTTATACTTTTTTTTTTTACCTGACAGGGCTCTGCTTTGGGCACTTTAAAAGCTTATTTGTCTGCAATCTCTGCTTACTTACGACTGCCTGATCAGCCGTATTGATTTAAATCTAATATTGTTATTAGGATCATTAAAGGCTTTACTCATGTTTCCTCCTTCCCCATTAATTATAGCCCAATGCCTGGCTTGGCAGTTCGGGCTGGACTGTTCCCATGAGAAGCAGTGCCAAGACTCATTTCAGTATGGCTGGGTCAAAACTGTGGTAGCATAGTTGAGCATAAGAACAATGGATTTAAAAGAGATCTGTGACTGGGGGTGAGTGTTTGAAAAGTTTCTTCACTCCGTCCATCATCCTTTTGTGTTTCTGTCTTTGAGAAATCACCCTGTATTGTACCCTTGAGAGCTGCCAATATGGCTCTATCTCCTTTGGCTAGTTCCAAGTCAGTGCTGGGGATTTCAATCCGGGTCAAACATTCAAAAGGTCGTTAAAGAAAGGCTTGTAATTTGTCTAACACTGGTAATTGCTGGGGGTAGCATTCAAACCAATCATTCTTTTGCCCACAATGCTACCTCAGATTAGACCTAGCCATGTGCAAATATGTTTAGGTTTGCTGCAATAGGAGCAGTCATTCTTGGATTGCTAATCCAGGTCCCCTCTGAACCAGAGCACAAGCAAACTAAAACTGGTTTTGCCCTGATTGGTGCTCATCACAGGTGTAGCTTGGTTCCACTGGCACAATGAGCAAGGAACCCTCATCTGGACATGCCCTTGGCCTTTAAGGACACTACATCAAAGACACAAAAGATGTTGGGAAGAATTTCTGTCTGGGAAATGTCCTCTTACATTGCTCCTTTGAAGTAGCTATGATGCCACATCTGAAGTCAACAGATATCTTTGCTATCTAACTTCTATTATGAACACCAACCAAGGTGCTTTAGGTGAAGCTGTAAACATCACTACCTCAACCATTTCCTACTTTATTTTGATTTACTTACTTGCAGAGGTCTAGGTCAGACAAGTTTTAAAGTGTGCATTGTAAGAAAGTACCCTCTTTTTGGCATGGTTACCCCCACTTTTTGCCTGCTATCAATATGATTAAACTGTTTTTATTGGGTTTCTGCTAACGAGGACCCCAGTGATTGTGCTCTCTCCCTCTAAATTCTGTTGCCTAGGACTTTGTACACTCCACAGTTGGCATCCTGGTGCCCCCTTCTAAGTCCCTAGTATATGGTACTTAGGTACCCAGGACATTGGGGCACCAGGGGTTACCTGTGGGCTGCAGCATGTATTATGCCACCCATGGGAGCCCATGCAGAATGTGACTAGAGGCCTGCCATTGCAGCCTGCATGAAAAGGTGCATGCATCAGGTCACAGTCACCCGTATGGTAGGCCCTCCTAGGGTGCAGGTCCTTGTGTGTGTGGGCACCTCTGCACGAGCAGAGGTGCCCCTACACACTCCAGCTGCATAACACTGGACTTTGTAAGTGGGGGGAAGCCATTTTACCCGTGTACTGGACACAGATAACACAATGGTAACTCGGAACCTGGGCATGTTTGATATCAAACATGTCAGAATCATACCCCAATACTGTTACCAGTATTCGTTGTATGATTCCATGCACTCTGGGGGCACCTTAGAGGACCCCCAGTATTGTTCCTACCAGTCTTCTGGGGTTTTCCAGGCAGCCCGCGCTGCTGCCATCCCTCTAACAGATTTCTGCCCTCCTGCTGCTTGACCAGCACAGGCAGGGGAAGGCAGAACAAAGGATTTCCTGTGGGAGAGGGAGGTAACACCCTCTCGCTTGGAAATAGGTGTTACAAGGCTTGGAAGGGATAGCCTCCCCAAACCACTTGTTTGCGTTGAAGGGCACATTTGGTGCCCTCCTTGCATAAACTGGTTTGCACCAATCCAGGGACCCCCAGGCCCTGCTCTGGTGCGAACCTGGACAAAGGAGAGGGGAGTGACCACTGCCCTGTTCATCACCACCCTAGGGGGGGTGCCCAGAGCTCCTCCAGGTGGCCACTGGATTCTGCCATCTTGAAACCAAGATGTGCAGAGGCTCCTGGGAGCATCTGAGAGGCCAGGTCAGGCAGCTGACATCACAGCCCCTTCCTGATATGTGGTCTCCTTATTAGGTGACCAAACCCCCCTTTTAGGGCTATTCAGGGACTCCCTTGAGAGTGGGTCCCCAGATTCGATGAGCAACATTTCACCAGGCCTCCTCTGCATCATTTACTTCATCTTCTGGCCACTGGAACCCCAACTGGACTCTTCAGGAATCAACAAGCTGCAATCCCAGCGAAGACTTTGCTTTGCAACATTGTTTCTCCAGCTCCTTCCAGCAACTGCAACATTTCCACGCTGTGCATCATCTGAGGTCGGCGAGACTTCAGCCTACACCAAGAATTAGGACGGAATCTCCCTTGGAGTCAAGGAGTCACTCCCCTGCATCGGCAGGCATCAACTACAGTGATGTCCGGCTGTGTGGATCTGCTTGCGCTGGAACTGCCTGGATCCTGCATCACAAGTTGTGGTCTGGAGTGATCCCCTTGGTCCTCTCTGACAGCTGTCCAACTTGGGAGATGGAGAGTCCTTGCCTCTCCTTGCAGGACAGTACCCCTGTGTAGCGTGACTCTGGCAGCTACCAAGGCTTGTTGCCTCCTGCTCCAAGGGATCTTCAGGCTCCGAGTAGCCCCAGTCCCCAGCTCTTCTTCCTGCACAGCACAGTCTCCTCTCTGCTGCTTCAGTGACGTGAGGCTCCTCTTCAGGGGTGCTGACAAGGCCTCACTGCGACTAACTGTCCCTGCTGCTACTGGGTTGCCTGTGGGGGCTGTGACTGCTTCTGTTGACTCTCTCAACTGCTAAGAGTCACCCCAGACTCCCCTCCAAGGGTCGAGTCTCTTGGGCCTTGCTGGTCCTCTTCAGCCTTGAAACTCTTCTTTTACTCCTATTGCATTTGCCAACGCTTGTTGGTGGTTCTCCAACACCACTGACCATCTGCAACCCAACAACTGATGTGGGACACCATCAGCACTGCTCCACGGACTCATCTTCAGCTCCTTGACTCCACAGCTAGTCATCTTCTCTTCCAGTCTACCTGGTTCTTCATCCGCAGAAGGGCTGATAGTAGCTCCTGCCCCCAATGGACAGTCCATCGTGGACTGGACTCTGTCCCCTTCTTTTACAGGTCCTCTTCTTTCAGAATCCACTGTTGGTTTCTTCTAGACTGGTCCTGTTCTTGCACAATCCTTTTGCCAAATCCTCCTGTTAGTCTTTGGGGAGACAAAGTAGTTACCTCTGCTCTCCTGGTTGCTGATGGCCACTCAGGTACTCACCTCTGGAGGTTCCAAGTTCTTCCAGCTCCCCTCTAAGAACTCCACACCCTTGGGTGGGGGGCTGTATCTCGCATTCCATTTTCTTAGTATATGGTTTGGCCCGCCCATGTGGCCCTAACTATTCTCACTAAGTATTGCCAATACTTGTTGTTTCTATGCTAATTGCTGTTGTGTATATAATTAGTGTGTACTTACCTCCAGTTGTGGAGAACTGCCTATAAGTTTTCTAGTGTTGTGTTACTATAATAATGTACCTGTATTTTTGTAACACTGTGTGGTTCTTTCATGTGTGATAAGTTGCTGT
This sequence comes from Pleurodeles waltl, assembly GCF_031143425.1. Classification (NCBI taxonomy): domain Eukaryota; kingdom Metazoa; phylum Chordata; class Amphibia; order Caudata; family Salamandridae; genus Pleurodeles; species Pleurodeles waltl. The sequence goes on from NC_090442.1 coordinate 637,030,449, forward strand.
GACTATAGTGATATTGTATAAGCTTTGCATGTCTCCTAGATAAGTCTTTTGCTGCTCATCCACAGCTGCCTCTAGAGAGCCCTGGCTTCCTAGACACTGCCTACACTTCGCTAATAGAGGATACCTGGACCTGGTATTAGGTGACACCACTGACCAGGCCAGCTTCCTACAAGCATGACCCAGAAGCTTTACATTTCCCAATGATTCATCAGCCTAAAGACGATGCCCACAGTGAAGGAGGTGCACTACTGATTCATGAGAACACATCTTCCAGCTTACTAACAGCTTTTTGGTTGGTACCTCTCAGATGGGAATTTTCAATTGCGAGAAGGCCTTTCTAGGGCCGAGAAGATGAATTTTATAGAAGGCATTAAAAAAAAACTCAAAAACCTTGGTGATTCTTTCTGATAGAGACTAGTGCACCTTAGAATATTCTCCAGGCATAGACTGGATCCAGAAAAACAGTACTCCTGTGCTCCAGGAAGTGGCAGCTATAAAGTCGCCATCATTGTGCATTGACATTAGTTCCTTTCTTTCTGTGCCTACAGACACCGATCTAGCACTCCCTGGAGTCTATAGGACTGTTTTTCTCTTCAAAGTTATGAGGTTTTCATTATACAAATTCTACTGCAATGTGCATAACACAAATCTCCCAACCAGTGGACAAGGATGTAAGCCTTGTGTGGAATGTCACAGACTAATGTCTGTCCCTGCTCTCCTCTTGGTCTGACTGTGGTTCTTTAGCCGTCTCACACCTCTGCGACTTGTGGTGCGTACACCCAAGTGCATCTGAAAGACATCCGGGAGCAGAAGATTAAGCTTTACGTTGCCTGACACTGCAAGTCCCATTGTTGATGGAAGTCGTGGGATAGGGGCCATTCTTGATCTCGATCCCAGGCAGACCCGTCATTTAGGCCCCGTTCTTCAGGTAAATCTAACAAGAAGAACAATAATAAGTCCAAATTATGTTCTTCCCCATTGCGCCACTCCACATCCTCCAACAGGCCAGACTGAGGACCCACTTTCAAAGTTGTTTGGCAGGGCTGGTCCTAGTTCTGCCCCCACACCAATCTGCATTTGCCAGGAACAGGAATACTCCTGCCCAGATTCAAGAGTTCCAAGAGGCTGTGATGCACCTGTTTGTGTAACTGACTCCCATCTTGAGTGCCTTTGGGTTCCTTGGGATGGATAAGTCTTCCAACTGCACCTACACTACAACGGGGGATGATCCACCAATGTCGACTTTACCAGCACAGGATGGCCCAGCTGTAGTTCTGTATGACACTGAGGCGGCACCACGTTGGCTTCATGCAAGCTCAATGCAGCTTGTTCCTCTCACTAATCCTTCTGATACTGACACTGTTCCCATTCCTCAGAGCTGGGAACAGTTTATCCATGGCACTTTTGGTACTGGTTTAGATAATGGCTCTTTATGCCGGAGATGACACTGCTCTGGCATATCACAAAAAGGCAAACTTTTTCTACACTTCCCCTGACTCGTTTGTTTTCTTCCCTGGTCCCAGCCACCACATATACTGCAATGGTGGTTGTAGGGCCACTGACATTCTTGACCCCCACCTTCCTACACAGGATGTCAGAAGAAATTTGTTGAATGAGGTCTTGCAACTAGGGCAGAGTCCGTCTGCCTGTTAATGAGGCTTTGGCTGATATTTTTCTGGGTACCGGAGCTAAACCTTGCACAGTACCCCAGGCAACCACCACATTGCCCATCACCGTTGTCCTGCTCCACGGGGATCCAGACTTTCTTTCCCATCATCTTTACCCGGAGAGTATGGTGGTGCAGACATCAATAAACAAAGTTAATCCCAGTGCATTCCCTTCCGTCCTGCCGGATAGGGAATTCAAACATCTTGACACTTTTTTGGTGCAGGATTTTTGCATCAACTAGTCTTGCCCTGCATTGTGTGAATACTGCCTCTCTGCATTGTGGGTCTCGGTGGCCCAAGTCCTTCCTATGGTATCTGAGGAAGCCCATGCTATCTTTTCCCAAGCAATGCAAGACGGCAACGATAAAGCACAGATTTCTATCCACTGTGGCCTTGATACTACGTACTCTTGGGCTGAGCTACTGCAGGCAGTGTTCCAATCTGACGAAATGCTTGGAGGCTCTTAACTGGCTGTTCGGGGGATGTCCAATCTGCACTAACAGATGGGTCCTATGTCTTAGGAGATAAGGCGGATTCGGCTCCGGAGTGCTTCTAGGACTCAAGAGCTACACTCCCTCTTATTGTCTACTGCTCTTTGTCCACTCCTTTTGAGGTGGCGACCGAGGACTCAACAGGAACTGGGGCTCTACAAGTCATACTGACCGCAGGGGCAGCGTGCAACCCAGTCCACTGCTCCACCTGCTCTTGCACCCTCGAAGCCTCTTTGATCTGTTCTTCCTGACACACAGCCACTCTTTGGAGGAAGCATCCACCACCTCTTGCCAAGCTGTCTGTGGGTAATGCAGATCCGTTCACTGGGATTATGCCCTCTCATTCCTGGAAACATTGTCACCCTTGCCACCATCCCTGGTGTGGTGGATGGAAGACCACCTGTCCCTTTTACAACAGGAAGTACAGGATCTTGGCCAAAGGAGCCATGGAGAGGGCAGGTGCCAGAAGTAGATCGTGGTTGTTATTCCTGCTGCTTCATGGTGCTGAAAAAATACAGAGGGGTCCTTCTTATTGTAGATCTTTGCCATCCCAACACCTTCCTGAGGAAGGATGAATTCAAGAGGCTTTCCGTGGCCCAGGTCTGAAGACTGGATGTTAGCGTTGGACCTACAGATACTTATTTTCTAATTCCCTCCCTGAAGGCCCACAAGCATTACCTGCGGTTCAGAGTGGGCCAGGAACATTTCCAGTTTGCTTTGCTCCAGTTTGGCCTTACCAGCACCTCTCCGATATTCACAAAAATGATGTCGGTGGTCCCAGCTCATCACTCGGGATCCCAGAATTCCCCTATGTCAACAACTGACTCCTGGAGGCGGGCTCCCCCCAGGCAGTCTTTGTCCACGTCTAGATTACAGCAAACCTTCTCACATCATTGGGGATCATTATAAACATGTTCAAGTCCCGCCTCACTCTTTCACAGATGCTAATTTATATTGGAGCCATTATTAACACAATGCAGTTTTGTGTCTATTCCCTGGAACAGAGACTCCAGGACATTTGGGCTGTGATCCTGATATTCCAGCCTCAGTTCTGGATTTCAGTAAGATTGACTCTGAGGCTGCTGGCCTGCTGCATCCTTCTGGTCAAGCTTGTACAATGGCATGTGTAGGATTTGCAGTAGCATCTGAAGCCCCAGTGACAGCATCATAGAGGGGGGTCCTCTCTGCATGTTTCCATATTTTGGAGGAGACTGCACAGGACTTGCAATGGTGGCTCCAGCACCTCCATTTGGTCAGTGGCAGACCTTTCTCCCTATACCACCCAGAGTTGACAGTGTTGACCGATGCTTAGTTTCTGGGCTGGGACGGCCATCTGAGAGAGGTGACTCAGCTCCACGCATACTAGTTGAAGTTATGAGCCATCCACTTGGCTTTGAAAGCCTTCCTGCCCTCCAGCCCTGCATTTGGGGAAGGCTGGTTCAGGTATTCACAGACAACACCATCATCTTATGGTACTGCAACAGCCGGGCAGGGTAGGGTAGGGTGGACCCTGTGCCAAGAGACCCTGAGCCTCTGGATGTGAGTGGAGCATCATGGGATTTTCTTGGCAGGATCTTTGCATGCCAGAGCGGACAAAGTCATTCGTCGTTGCCTACCAGATTACGAACGATGGTTGCATCCAGAGGTGTTGCAAGATCTCTTCCACAAATGGGGAGAACCTTGGCTCAATCTGTTCACAGCTGCTGAGAAAGTTCAATGTCAGCGCTTCTGCATGTTGGAGTTTCCAAAGCGGCTCTCTCACAGGTATGCGTTCTGCATACTTAGCCACATGAGACAGCCCAGAAGAGCAGTTCATTCAGGAAAACAGGAATGTTTGTGGCTTGATGTTATGAGACCTCTGTAGATCAGCCACAAGCACCTAGATTTCAGATCTTCCTGTTTGCCCTCTCCAGTGAGCAGTTGTTTAGCAACTATTTCTAATTGCATATTTATATCTGACCAACCCTCAGTTTTTGAGCTCTCTGTTTTCATCAGTTTTCTCAAAGATTTCCAAAAAAGAGATGTCCTCCTACTGTTTATCAATGTCCCTTTCGAATTCTGATTCTATTTCTCACATTCTTAAAGGGACATCCTTTTGCCTATGCACTTCTGCAATTTAAAATTACTCACCGGGACCTAATTGTTTATTAGCTCTAACTTAAGCTGGGGAAGGTGGGATTCAGCAAGATCCGTGCTATTTAGGTCTCCTCACCTCTTACTTTGTTTTTACTGAATAAAATCACCCATAGTGTCAAAACCTTGTTTTTTCTAAGATGACTTCAGAATATCATGTAAAACAACAGCTAGTGGTATCTCTCTTATTTCCAGTACTTCAACGGCCCTAAGATGAAAAAACATCGTCAAGCTGGACTCCTTGAAGGGCCCTAAACCATTACATACACAAGGCTGTTTGGATTGATGATAGATTTATAGGCTATAAAAGAAGCCCCCAAGGTAGGAGAACTCTAAGGAAGAGGAAATCTCAAAATGTATTATTCTAGTAAAACATTGTTATGAAATGACAAATGATGTTCTCCTGAAAGGTTACTGCACACTCCATAAGAGGCAGGATGGCAATATCTTTCTTGAGAGAAGTATACCAACCCAGGATGTCTGGGAAGCAGCTACCTCGAACTCTTTGCGCTCCTTCGCTGAGCAGTACTGTTCGACAAGAGAGTATGTTCAATTTGGTAGAGCAGTGCTTCAATCCTTTATAATTGCTGTATGAATCCTTTCAGCCCTTTCCCCGGAAGGATGCTTTGAAAGTTGTTGATGTAAGGAAATTTGCACAAGCCGACATCCATTGGAGAATCAGTTACCTTCAATTATGGTCTTTTTGATAGATATTTCTACTCCTGCAGATTCCTTCTGCCCTTTCATCTCTGTTATTGTCCTCTTAACTTATTTTATAACATCTTCCAGTCTCAACCTTGATCGGGTTGTGGAATAAATGGATGGAACTGACGTCACTGGTGCCATTACTATTTAGATATCCAGTGTGGTTCAGTTCTTGTATCTTGCAGCTCCATATCACTCTGTTGTTCAGTGCCTGTGACTTGCTGCTGCAGAAAACTATTCTGGATCCAATCTGGCACGTGGGAAAGTGTTCCCACAAAGGATCTCCTGCAGCTGAATCATCAGTCAAAACAAATACAAAACCTTTGGGTGAAGTTCTCTCAGATGAATATTGCTCATATTACATAGTGGAGGAATCCTCTTCATTCATATTTAGAGGCTGGACTGGCACCTTCTGAGGAGGAACAGTATACTAAACTATTGAAAGATTTGCATTCAAGTTTTGGGGGGTCAGAAATGTATCTGTTCACTTAACAGAATTTGCAGCTTATCTATGACCTAGGTCCTGTACGCCCTTTCTCAACCACACTCTCATACCTTATAGCCACCTGACAATTTCATTTCCAGTATAGTTTATTGTAAACGTTTATTGTGAAATCCGATCTTAAGTCAATACCCTGTTTCAAATGAGCTATTCCTCATAATCGATCTTTATGATAGATGATTCTGCTTTTCCAGATTCCTCACTGTGCTCCCATCTCATTGTTTCCTTCTGTTTGTTTTATGCAATTCCCCAGCATAGATCGGGCTTTAGAATATATATATAGATGGAGCTGACTTTATTTGTGCCTTGACACATATATCCAGTCTGTCATCTTTTCCAGTAGCTTGCAACTCCTTTTCCTGCTGTCATTCAGTGTGACCTAGTGCCTCTGACATGTTATTGCAGAAGGATATTTTGGATCCAGTCTGGCACCTGGGAAAGTGTTCCCATAGAAAATATCTAAAAAACAATTTATCACTCATTAAGGCCCATTGCAATCCTCTAGGGTGAATGTCTCTCAGTTGAGTTCAGCTTATACTGTTTAGCATTGGAAACCTTTTTAGTCACTATTTAGAGGCCCGACTGATACTGTTTCAGTTGGAAAAGTATACTAAAGAACTGGAAAAATGAATTAAAGTTCTTCTTGTCAAGCAAGTGTCTGTTCAATAAGAAAGATTAGCAGATTTTATATCACCTAGATCACTGGTTCCCAACCTGTGGTCCGGGGACCCCATGGGGGTCCGCAAAGCCTTCTCAGGGGGTCCGCGAGAGCCTAGAAAATAAAATAATATTAACAAATATTGACCAATTAGGTCCCCAGCTTCCAGTAATGACTCAGGCGGGGGTCCCCAGATTCCAATGATGATTCAGTTGGGGTCCCTGGGTTACATTAATGTTAAAGTAGGGGTCCACAGAAATCAAAAGGTTGGGAACCACTGACCTAGACGATTTACTCTGGACCCCCTCTTGTGCCTGATAGTCACCTGACAATTTCTTCTACAACCTAATTTAATGAATTGGTTGTTCTAAATAGTCACAAAAAAGATATTTGGCTTTTAAACCCAGCTAATTGGTATCTAAGCCAGGGTACAGCCTTCTCCTTGGCTCAAAGATAAGATGATCATGCCCCCATTAATCAGAGAGAGCTAATTAAATAAATATTTATTTGGCTCATCATCAGTAACACTTCTAAGCTGATTTCATTTTTGTAATGTAGCTTTTATTTGAGTACCCTCAACTAACTGATATTGGTGTGTTGGTTAACTTCTGCCTCTATTTATGTAAAGTCTCACCCATGACAGTGATTGACTGTTACGAAAAGTGTAAATTTAATGGTTTATTAGTTGAGTACTCAGAGTAAATCCATGAAACAATTCAGTAATGAATACTTTTATAGCATATTCCTAACTGTCACTTTACCGGTAGCTTTTAGTAAGCATCTAAACCTTAAGTCAATGTCAAATTAATAATTGTTACATTTAAAAAAAAAAAAAAACAATGACAATTATTCGTATTTAATTACTCGGTTATACCACAGTAAGAAGACAGTTGAATAATGACAAACATAATATAAAGTTTCCTTTATAATAGTAAGTATAAAGAAAAATAGCTAACTAGTTTCATTGCTTTAAAAGCCAAATCGGATCTGTTTATTACTCTTAGTGTAACTGGACAGGTAAGACACGAAAAGTGCAAAATCGGTTCAAAAGATTGGAATGAAGCTGGGAACGACCAGTTCTATTTTTAAGTGGAGCCCGCCAGGCTCCCCATGACAGTATGTTTTCCAGCTGTCTCCCGTGTGTGTTTTTCCCCCCTCGCTATTTCTGTCCATGTGCTTTTCTCCCCTACCCACATTAATTGCTTTCTACTGCCCATGTGCTTCTACCCTTGTGGCACACGTTGCTCTCTTTTGCCTATGTTCTCTCTCTTGCTTCCTCCCCCTTTATGGAGCTGTCACTCTATTGAGACTCAAGTTGCCCCTGACGTTCCCTCCCTTCGTTTAGCTGCTATGAGGTTTAATTCTTTTGACATGGCTGTTATTAATCTTGCCATGAAGCATCTTGGAAAAGCCGCAGCTCATGCTGAAGTGCAGGGATCGAGGAGACACGGTTGGTGAAGGAGATCAGTATGTACTCTGTAAACATCAGCAGTTTGAAGACATAATTTCCTATTTTGTCCCATTGAATCTGCTGCTTATCCCTGATGCACTGTCCTAGAACTCCTGGTTCATGAAAACAAGGATTATCAATAAGGGCCAACTCTGCTTTGTGCTTCCATATTTATAAGGTACTCTTCCATATACCCGTATCATCACTGAAGGCTTAACGTAGCTTGTTAATACCATATTCAAGAGCCTTGAAATAAAACCCCTCACTATGAAGGCCTCCATCAGGAAAATTCAGTTCACCATGTTGAAGGCTTTTTCCACATCTTAGGATAGGATCCTTCTCTTCCCTCTGCCTATCCTAGCTGCACTAGTTATGTGTAGCACTTTTTGGTATCATCTCCAACATGCCTTCTGCTAATGAATCCTGCTTGGTACGAATGGATCTCTTAGAGCACTAGTGGTGTGGATAATGCAGCTAATCCACGTCAGCAAATTACTTAATGAACACAAACTAAGATCCCAAATTGACAATAAAGTCCCTACCTTTTATCTGCCTCACTCTGTCAATGACTAGGATATATTCTGACCGTTAGTACACCCCAAGCTTATGGCTTTCAGAATGTAACAATTATAATGCCATTGAAGGAAAGGGTACTTGTAGGAGGCTCGGAGTTCCTTTCAGATTTCACAATAGACAATATAAAGGATGCCAAGCTGCAGTTGTTTATTCCTCAGACTTGGCATCAACAAATTTTTCTCTGTGGTCTCTTGACTCTTGCTCATTAAAGATACCACACCCTCCCAAACTTTTTGTGATAACCTGACATCGTACTTCTGTCAAGAACAGACCTAACTATCAAGGTTAGTTTGTTCTATGAGGGTATTTTTATGCACATTAAGCCAGACAGTCCTTATTCCAAGGATAGAATTCAAGTTTCTCCCTACAGAAAGCTGCTTACTTTGAGGACTTTGATTAAGTGGTCAAAAGGCTAGTGTAAGATGGAGCCCATGCCAGAGTCTTGCTGTTAGTTTTCAAGTTAACACACAAGGAATTTCGGGCTGGCCTTACCAGATGTGCAGCTGTACTTTGAGGTACTGCAGCATGCCCCGCAATGAGGAGGAGTCAAGAGCACACCCCAAGAAAGATTTGTTGTTCAATGCAGTTAGGCCTGTGTCTATGGCTGAACTACTGTCTGCATACAGGAAGAGCAGGCAAGAATTTTCCTCTTGGACATAGATTGCACATTGTCTGGGACAGATTGAATGCATTATTGGGTACTAGACACCCATACTGTTCTAAAAGATAATTTTGGATTTTGAAACCTATCATGTAGGATCTCAGGGAAGAATTTAACAAAGCCAGGTAAAGGAGGGTTTACTCACAAATAGAGGTAGTGTTGAGGAACTCTTGGTTTGTTTATGCTGTTCAGCTAAGCCCATAGGATGATTTTAGATGCCAAGCAAAACCTTGGTGGTATAAACTAAACATCTTTGGTGTAAGTGGTCTGCACCACCTTCTTTAAAATCTATTGGGTTACTGTTGTTGCTACCTAAATGATATTTGCTATTACACAATTATTTCATGTTGCTCAAGTGCTTTCTGTCTGGCTACCAGACTCTAGAGGGTGAGGGATTAAACTGGGGGAACACCCACGCAGTGGTTGTAATGCATGTGTATCTATCCATTTCATGTACTTGATGAAAGTCATGTATTGACCTCAGATGCCAATTATGTTTTTTAAAGAAAAAAAATCAAAACACTAGTGCAACAATACGAAATTGTACGAATAGAATAAGCCTTGAAGCTAAAATATCAAAACCTCAAAATAAGTCAAATTTCAGGATTTGGCATTAAAATAATAGAACCAAGATAAATGATGGTTATTAACCTGAGTGTCATGCAGGAATGGGTGAGAACGTTTTGTAAACTAATCTAAGTGGTTGGATATCACTTTTCAAAATTGTAAAATCATTCCACCGACAATAAACTGGGTTCAGCTTGGCACAAAAAGTATCTTTATAGTTATAAGGGAGTTTTCACTTGACTCTCAGCTGTGTCTGGACTAATTTAATGAAGAAGAACCTAACTTTCTCGTATTCGGATAATCGCTCTCGCAGTATGTTAGAGCTTCTCACACTGTGGAGCTTTTACTCTGAAGATGGCTAGTTATACGTTTAGACTCCATCTCACAGGAAAGTCGAGGAAGAAGCTGTCTGGTTTTCACTTGTATAGTGCGAAGATGGCAAGATATATGTTCAGACTCCATCTCACAGGAAAGTCGAAGAATAAGCTGTCTAATTTTCACTTGTATAGTGCCACTTGTATTGTACAACAGGGACACGCGTTGGAAAAGGTTGCTCTCTGAGTATATCTACGTTTCAGCTATTCCCCAAGAAGCAGCTAAGCATAATACTGGTAGCCACTTTTCATTCTGTTCACTGTATCTGTTCTTAGTGCTAAATATGATGTCCTGGGGGCTTATTACAGTCCCTTTCCACTTGTGCAAAAACAAAAAAAAGGCACGCACATTTGCATGATTTTCACTGCTTTGGTAATTGGATTTGGAACAAGATGTCTCTGTCTTTGGAAATGTCGGAATGCCGAATACCAAAGCTGAGTACCCATGTTTCCACCTCACGCCCCTTTAATCCTCTGCCAGACACTCTCTGGCCTCTATCTCTCTCTTGTAGGTTTATGCTTTCTCAGTTTGTCACGGTTTTCCATCTTTCTCTTCCTTCTTTCCCTCTTGTTTGTGTTTTTCTCTCATGCTCTTGGTCAAAGTCTTATGAGGAAAAGTAAGTTGTGTTCCAGAACAAGCATTGGCAATGGCAATAGGTTTAGCTTATGATTGAAAGTGCCTTTTGTGGCATTGATGGGTTTTGGTTCTCAATAAGTCATCCATCATACGTACACTTTGTCTCCTCATCCATTCATCAGTTGACTCATTCTTGAATTCACCCTCTCACACAACCACAATAAAAAACACAATTTCAGCAACATATGCAAGATAAATTAAAAGAACAGACGTACAAAACAGAAAACATGCTGCCGTTTAAAGACGTCAAACATATACTTGTAATAAAGCAAAAAAAAATAGTGTCCATCCTACATTGTAAGTATTCTGCTGCCTATAGTGTGTCATTTTAAAGTTCATGAATGGCCACCATATTTAAAACCAACATGCTCACCATCGTGGAATAGTAAAACAATTATACACTGTGGAAAACAGCATTCCATAATGGTCTTCTGGCTTAAAGAAACTGGCCATGTGGTATGCAGTGTACTGCATATGAAATGAGCAGCAAACAGGTGACCTGCTAGCACTGCCTGGAGAGCTTTAATATCCTCCTGATAAACATTAAAATAAAGAGTAGAAGCAAAGAAAGGAAAAGGGGAGCTCTACAAGGAGAAAATCAAAACTAAAGGACTGGCCAACCAGCCTGGACAGTGAAGTACTCTTATTTACAGGTGGGTGTACACGTGATCAGAAAATGACGTAATTTACAAAGCAGGACACAAGAGAGCCACTTACTGATACAGACTGAACAATTACCCCATGCAGTTCACTGTGATGGATAGAAGCGGAGTATGAGTATGGTAGGAGAAGTCTGCCCCAGAGGCCCTGTATGTATCTATATAGATATATACTTATATGGATGTATGTATTATTTAATGATGTTTTATTACAAGATCCTGGCAGACAGCTAAGAAGAGATTCTCTCAAGAATTATTACAAATAATTTTTCTCCTACTATGGTTTGTGGGAGGGAGTAACTAACATCAAAATAATTTCATGCAAAGGTAATCTGTGACAGTTGATATAACAAAATACTTATCTGTAGACTTTAATACAAAGAAATAGCAACCCGCCCATAAATGCTTATTCATTTTAATATATGCTTCTCACAGTCAATATGTCGGGTCTAATCTATTTATCATAATTTTTCATAATAAACAGATGAGACCTACAGCAGCAGAAATATTGTTTTATAGTGATTCAATCAGGCCTTTAGCCGTTATTATTGGATTATCACCATAACTAACTGAAAAACTCCTGTACTGACCATAAACTTTCCCACAAGTCACCTATCAGGCACGCAATCATAAAATTTCATAGTATACAAAACTGCAGTGGGCAAAGCAAAATACAATCTCACCTAAGAGGGGCTAACAAGGATTCTGACAGTTATATACCCACGGTTTGTAAGATGGGTAGCCAGGACCGAAACCCTTGCCTAGAGTGGTGATCAGTGAGATTCCAATTAATGAAATACTGTAGACTTTAATACAGAATAATACTTCTACTCTTAAATGCCTATTGTGTTTAGAATATGCTTTTCACAATCATTATGTCAGGCCTACTGCCTTTATCATGACATTTCATTATAAACAATCATCATAACCAACTCAGTCGTACTGTGTTGGTTCATAAGCCTTCTCACATGATAACCATAAGGCATACCATAAAAAATTGCAAATATGTACAAAATACAGTTGTCAAAAGAATATAACATTCCTACTCTTACAGCCTAATAAAGATTACCATAGTGGACCCCATGGTTCATTCAGGAAGGTACCAACATCAAAACCCTTGTATACTGCAGTAATCTGCGGGATTCCATGTAATAAAACAGCTGCCTACATTCTTTTGCACAGTCTAATACCAACCCACCTTTGAAAGCCTGTTTTGTTAACGCTTGCTTTTCACAATAAGTAAAAACCTACTTGCATAACTTTTCATCATAAACAGATCACACCTAATGAATCTGACGTAATGTTTATCCTGTCTCTGTCCTTTACCAGTGGTTTGACATCATATACAACGTAGGCCTTCTGAAGTGCACATGATCTGGCAAGTATCGGGCATGAATTTCTAAAATTACAAACCTGTAAAAAATTACAGTTGTCAACACAATATACTACCTCACTCAAAAGAGCCTCAACAAGAATGATCACAGTGAAATTCTTCTCCCAGGGTTTGTCAGAGAGGGTGCCCAGCCTCAAAACTCTTGCATAAGATAGTAATCTATGAAATTACATGTAACCAAATACCTTCCCAGGGCTTGTAACATAATGTGATACCAATACACTGTTAGTCTTATTGACCTTACCATATGCTTTTCAGAATAAACAGGCCAGACCTGCTCCCTTTGTTTTAACTTTTCATAATAAACACATCTATTAAGCCTGTAGATTTTATCATTGTTTTTTTTACCGTAACCAACTCAGGCATACTGTACTGAGTGTAAGCTGTCCCACAAGTGATAAAACTGCAAATGTATACAAAATTACAGATTGCAGAGTAAATTACTATCTAGCCTAACAGGGCCTAAAAATGATTCTCACAGTCAAAATCTATATTCATGTTTTTTCTGAGGGGGCGCCAATACCAAAACTCTAAGGTAATCTATGAAATTCCATTTAACAAACAAATCTGTAGGTTTTAATTCAGAGTAAAAACAATCCACCCTTAAATGCCTATTGAGTTTAACATATGTTTTTCACAGTCCATATGTCAGACCTATTGACTTTTTCATAACTTTTCAGTTTAGACAATCCATTATATAGCCCTCATCATTGGCTTGTCACCATAACCAGCTAAAGCCCAATGTATTGATTTAAGCTTTCCACAAAGCAGCCATCCGGCATACAGTCATAAAAGTACAAATGTGTATACAATTGCAATTGCAACACTAGATACTATCTCTCCTAGTAGAGCCTAACGAGGATTATTGTAGTGCATATCCTCAGTTTGTTTGAGTGGATCACCAGCACCAGAATAGCTGCTTACTTTGAAAAGCTGTTAAATTCCATGTAACAAAACACCTGTCTACAGGCCTTAGCACAGTTTAATAATACTCCATCCTTCAAAGCCTATTGTCTTTAATGCATGTTTTTCACAATAAGTAGGTCAGGCTACTGGCTTTGTCATTGCTTTTCATAATAATTAACAGATCAAACCCATAAAATCTGGCATGACTTTTCTTTATAAACTGATGAAGCCTTCAACCTCTAATGTTGGTTTTACACTTTACCCAACACTGACCCGTTGAAGTGTACATAAACTAGCACCAATCATGCATACAGTTATACAATTACAAATTTGTAGAAAAATACTCCTTTCAAAACAATACACACCCTGTCTCAACAGGGCCTAAGAAGAATCATCATAGTGAAAATCCCCGCAGGGTTTGTCAGAGTGGGTTGCCAGTGCCAAAACCCTTGCCTACTACAGTAATCTGTGAGTTTACATGTACGAAAATAGCTGTCATTGGCCTCTAACACAATGTGATAACAACCAACTGTTTTAAGCTTTCACGATTTAACATATGCTTTTCACAATTAATAAGCTAGACCAACTGCCTTTGTCATTATGATCTGATTGGGACTTAAAGCTGCAGATTCCTTACCCTTGAACGCTCCTCGGGCTCCAGACTGGATCTCAAAGGTTTTTCATGAGCAGTACCCCTGTGTGCTGGTAGGTGGCATTGATTGACTCCACATCCATCATCGGCATCATCTGCGCTGGAAAAGATGCTGTGGTTCCTATATAGGTGCTACCCAGGGGCGCTGATATCAGTTATTTTCTTTCCACGCCAGTCAGCACTGAAAGAAGAGGTAACCCTCAGTCAATTTCTTACTGAACTTTGTTTTTATTTTTTTCGTCAACGGTTTTTGAGGTGTTACCACCTGGTGTGTCAAGGATGTCATCACATAAGATGAGTGTTAAGCCCTGCAGAGCCTGTCACCTGTTGATGTTGGTGACTGATCAGCACCTCACCTGTCTGTGGTGTTTGTAGTGTGACCACAACCCGAAGTCGTGTTCCGATTGCCAGCTCAAGCATCCAGGGTGTGGTCCCCAATAGTGATGGCAGCCCGGCATGCGACTCCATGCAAGTTGAGGTCCCGGTCAAGGGGGAAAGTCCCGGGACCAATTGCAGGGCCCAAAGTCATTGTCATCCCACTCCAAGTCCTTAGAAAAGCAGGAAGTCAAAGCGGTCTTCAACTTCTCCTCATACGTCAGCAGACACAAGGGAGCAACAGCATTCTAGACTTCACACCTTGGAGCCTTGGCCGGCGCAGCACCTCCCCAGCTTCCCAGGAGCCAGAGCAACCCCTGCCCAACTTAAGTTGTTCTATGAGGCCATGCACCTCATTTTTGGGCAGTCCAACTCTGTCAGTGCACCTTCAGGCCCCACAGGGCCGGGGGGGCCCCATATGGTTTTGCACCAGTGGCATCAGCCTCAGCTCCGATGGGCCCCTGAGGGTCAAGTCCTGGATCCGGACTGACGGCGGTCGAACCATTTTGACCGTCCCAATGCCACCATTTCCGGCACCCAGCGGCGCCGCCATCCCCATTGTCATCCCGACTCCGAATCCTGACTCTGGCAGGAGCCTTTTCCTCCTAGATCAGAGCCTGAGCCCTATTCCCTTGAGCTAGGCTTTGAAGAAGACTGGGAGGGGTCGCTGGACCCTTCAGAATACCATCCCTATAAGGAAGAGAGGAACTGGTGTGAGGATTTGAGTGAAGCCACACCTGGTATGCTTTCTCCCCCACCATAGCTACAGAGGAAGGAGCGTCCTACGCAGTGCTGGTGAGGAGGGTAGCTGAGGTCCTAGACCTTCAGCTACCCTCAGTGGCAGTCAAGACTAATCTCTTGACAGAGGTGTTGCAACCGTAATCTTCCACATCCGAACACCTACTCGTGTTCAATGATGCCCTTACCGATGTTCTTTTGGTTACTTGGTGCAAACCTATCACAGGGGCTCCTGTGAATAGGATGATTGCCTGCTGCCATCAGCTTGCACCTGGGGATCCAACCTTCCTCACACAACACCTTACTCCTGAGAGCTTTGTAGTCCAAGCCTCAACTTCCCATGGCACTTTCCCAACCACAACCCCAGATTGGGAATCCAAGAGGCTTGACTTATTTAGGAAGAAGATGTTTTCTTCTGCCAGCCTGACATTGTGGTCTGTGAACACCGCATGCCTTTTGGGTTATTTTCACACACTGTGGGACACGGTTGTGCAAGTTCTGCCACAGGTTCCGGAGGAGACCCGGGACATCCTCTCTGTTGCTGATGGGAGAGACTCAGCAAGGCTCCCAATTCATTGCAATCTTGACACAACTGGTTTGCTAGGTTGAGTGGTTTCCATGATAGTGGCCCTGAGGCACCATGCCTGGCTGAGGACGGCTGGCTTTTCAGGGGATGTCCAAGTTTCCGTTATGGACTTGTCCTTGGATGGTACGCGGTTTTCGGATACAGTGCAGATTTGGCGCTCAAGCGCTTCAAGGATTTGGCTACGGCCAGGTCCTTGAGCCTCGTGGCGGCCCTCCTCAATCTGCCTTTTGCTCCTGTCTTGCTACGGGAGGGGCTTCCAGCTGTGGCAGTTTCTGCCCAGCCACCATGCCGTACATGTTTCCCCGCCTCCTCAACCGCAGCATCCTCTAAACCCTTCTAGCCCGCCCCTTTACCACCATGGGCATCCAGTTGGCATCAGAATTCGCCATCACTTGCCCCACTGGCAGTCCATAACATTAGATAGGTGGGTTTTGTAGATTGAACAAAAGGGCTACTCTCTCCCCTTCAAGGCTACCCCCCCCCCCATGCCACTGTATCATGAACGAATAGCAGAGGATCATCTGTCCCTTCTTCGCGCGGAAGTTGTGGCTCTCTTGGCCAAGAGAGCCATAGAAAGGGTTCTCGTGCCAGAAGTAGGCTGTGATTGTTATTCCACCCAGTGCCAGAAGTTGGCTATGGTTGTTATTCCTGCTATTTTCTAATTCTCAGAAAGGACAAAGGTCTTGGCCCTATTTTAGATTGACGAGCCCTCCATCTCTTACTCAAAAAGGAGAAACTCAGAATGCTCACATTGGCTCAGATTTCATTTGCCCTGGACCCAGGATACTGGATGGTAGAGTTAGACTTTCAGGATGCTTATTTCCACATCCCCATTCTGCCTGCCCACAGGATTTACCTGTGGTTTACCGTAGGCCACAAGCAGTAGGCCACAAGTACTTTTACTTCACTGTACTTTCCTTTGGCCTTACCAGCATCCCTCGGGTGTTCACCAAGGTGATGGCGGTGGTCACATCTCATCTGCGGAGATGAGGGGTGCCAGTCCTCACGTATCTCAATGACTAGCTGTTAAAGGCGAGTTCGCCCCAGGCTATCATCTCCCACCTCCAGACTACGGCAGATCTTCTGCATTCGCTGGGGTTCACTATCAATGTGCCGAAGTCACACCTGACTCCCTCTCAGATGCTCCCTTTCATCAGGGCTGTTCTGGACAGTGTGCAGTTTCGGGCATATACTCCCGAACAGCGAGTCCAGGATAGTCTGTCTATGATACTGATGTTTCAGCCTCTACACTGGATTTCGGTGAGACTGACTCTGAGGCTGTTTGAACTCAGGGCCTCCTGCATCCTGCTAGTAATGCATGCCAGATGGCGTATGTGGGCTTTGCAGTGGTACCTGAAGTTTCAGTGGTCGCAGCATCAGGGGAATCTCTTCAACATGGTCCAGATCTCGGCGGGAGCTGCAAAAGATCTGAAGTGGTGGTTATGGAACCAAGATTGGGTCAGAGGCAGATCCCTCTCCCTTCCCTAACCAGATCTGACATTAGTGACAGATGCATCACTCCTGGGATGAGGCAGCCATCTGGAGAGGTGATCAGAGGACTCTGGTCTCCGGCAGAATCTGGTCTCTTCATCAGCCTGCTGGAGCTCGGAGAGATCCTATTGGCATTGACATCCTTTCTTCCCTCCACCAAAGGAAAGCTAGTGCACAGTGTTCACGGACAACACCACTGCCATGTGGTATTGCATCAAACAGGGCAGGATGGCATCGTAGATCCTTTGTCAAGAGGCTCTGCACCTTTGAACATGGTTGGAACAGCAGGGCATATCCCTGGTGGTTCAACAACTGGCGGTTCTCTGAAAGCCAGAACAGATGAACTCAGACGAAGGTGCCTGGTGGATCATGAATGGCGTCCCCACCTTGAGGTGACGCAAGGTCCCTTTCAGCAGTGGGGGAGCCTTGGTTAGATTTGTTTGCCTCTGCTGAGAATTCACAATATCATCAGTTTTATACCCTTGAGTTTCCAAGGCGACTCACGCTCGGAGATTCTTTTCGTCTTGAGTGGAGCTCAAGCCTCCTGTATGCCTTTTTGCATATAACACTCCTGCCCAGAGATCTCAAGAAGATCAGAAACGACCCAGCCATGTTATCTTTGTGGCTTCAGACTGAGCATAAAAAGTCTAGTATCCTGAGCTACTGAGCATGGACATAGATCCTCCGATCAGACTACCCCTTAGGGAGGATCTTCTGCCGCAGCAGCAAAGGAGGGTTCTTCACCCGAACCTGTCCACTTTCCCCCTTCTTGCGTGGAGATTGAGCGACAGCATTTGACAGGCTTTGACGTTCCTCCCAAAGTCTGTAACATCATCTTGGCAGCCAGGTGTCCCTCCACCAAATCAGTATACTCCTGCCTTTGGAAGAAATTTGTGGCATGGTGCACAGAAAAGTCTGTTGATCCTATTGCTGTCCCTCTTTCTGAGATTTTACTTCTTAATTTTTTCCCTTTCCCAGCAAGGCTCTGCTTTGGGCACTCTTAAGGGCTATTTATCTGCCATTTCTGCCTTCTTGCGGTTGCCTGATCAACCCTCTTTAAGTCCCCTATTGTACATAGGTTCCTCAAAAGTCTTACTCATCTCCTCCCTCCTTCCCCATTCACTATGCCTCAGTGGGACCTTAATTTGGTTCTAACTTTTTTGATGTGTGCTCCTTTTGAGCCTTTCCACAATTGTCCCTCAGGCTTCTCACAATGAAAACAGCCTTCCTTGTGGCAGTTACATTTGCACATTGAGTGAATGAGCTGCAGGCCTTGTCATCTAAGCTGTCTTACCTCTCTATGTAACCTAACAAACTGGTGCTTCGCACAAGGGCCACCATTTCATGTAGGCCAGTCAGTAACCCTACTTACTTTTTACACCACCCACATCCTTCTAAAGAATAGGAAAGACTCAGCTGTCTGGAACTGGACAAGGGCTAGGGTTTCTTTGTTAAAATCTCTGACGTACACAAGATTATATTTTTCAATTGGATATTTAGCAGTGCAATTCAGGTGTTTGATTCTAGACTGAAGGCAGTTTTCTGTGTAGGAATGCAAGTGACCAAGCTGAATTAACATTGAATAGCTGGGCCAATCGCTGATTGGAATATAAAAGAGGAGCAAAATGGCACACTGCGAGGAGAACAAAATGGAAGCTAACTTTTACCCAGTGGGGTGCAGTGTTTGTTTTGGAACCGCAAGCCACCAATCTAACAGGATTTGAGGAAAGGCTACTGGGAGGAATGATGCAGAGAAGATGGGCACAGAGATTATGGAACTGATCTAGCTTTCTGTGATATTGCTGTTTGCTAACAGCAAAGCCTAAAATGCCAGCAGAGGGGCAGTGGCACAGTGACTTCTCACTGAGATATGTGTGCCACTGTGATGGTGATACATCATATTAGACTGATGGGTGCTTCAAATTGTCCATTATCCTTCCTAACCACCTTCCTATTCACCCCTGAGATCTGAATTGTGAAATGAGCTCAACATCAAGGGAACCTTTCAGATTCCATGCAGGTGTACTGGTGGCTACTGGACTTCATTTGAGCTGGTGTCAGTCTTCCATGCTCCAGAACGTAACGGACATTACAAATGCATCATTGCTCTTTTGGAGAGACCCTCTGGGGGAGATGGAGGTAAGAAGACTCTGATCTTCCAAAGAGCCCCACCGCCACTTAAATCTGTTGCAGTTGCTGGTGATTTGCTTGGCACTAAAAGCTTACCTCCTATGTCTTCCTGGTTGAGCAGGTTCTCAGGGGCAAATCCACTACTATGTGGTATGCTACAAGCCTTCTTGAGTATTGTGCCAGGAAGCTCTACATCTGGCTGAGTAGCCAGGGCATCTCCCTAGTAATACAACACCTGACAGGATATTTAAACATAACACCTGATGAACAGATTAGGAAAGGTAGCTGCACTCTGAAGAGGTGCTGGCATCTCCCAGCAATAGGGAGCTCCCTGGCTCACATTTTTTATGCCTTCACCATGGCTGTGCATTGCCCAAACTTTAGTGTGTTGGAGTTCCTAAGGCAACTCTCTCTTGCCCTCTGACATGCCTTTCCCAGTGGACTGGAACTAAGGACTCCTGTACTCCTTCCTGACTACACCTCTCCTGTCCAAACAGCAGCAGCTGGGCCCTAGTGGCTCCTCATTGGACTTGGAGAATGTGTTACCCATACTTCTGGCCATAAGCATCTTTCTTCTGATTTGGCTGCCTTATCAGGAGGACCTTCTTTCGCAGCAGCAGGGTCCTGCACCCGACCCTATGTAACTTAAACCCACAAGCTTGGATATTGAGCAGCAACAGTTGATTGCTTTTTGTCTCCTTCCAGAGGTAGTAAACATCATTCTGGCAACTAGGTGTCCCTCCACCAAAACCACTCATGCAGGACACTGGGAAAAGTTTGTTGTATGTTGTTCTTCTAAACAAATCTAGCCACTGCAAGCCTTAATTATTTTTGTCCCTAATTTTATCCCAGCAGGGCCTTTATTTGGGCATGGTTAAAGGTTACTTGACGACCTTATGTTTTTTTTTTTTTTTTTTTTTTACTATTACTTGATCAACCATCTATGTTTAAATCACCTTGTGTGAGGCACTTTCTAAAAGGACTGACCCATATGCTTCCACCAAAACTTTTTAAGATGCCCAAACGGGTTCTGAATTTGGTTGACACAATTCGGATGTGCACTCTACACGAGATATTACACAGTAGGTTTGCTAACCTTAAAAACAATGCTCCTCATAAAAGTCATGTCAGCTTCTCGTGTGAGAACACTACAAGCACTCTCTGTCAAACAGCTATATTCCACTTTCTTCCCTGACAAGCTAATCCTAAGTATTAAGGCAGTGTTACTCCCAAAAGTTCGCACACCTTTCCACATTGGGTAGTCAATCACCCTGTTGGGGCTTTTTGCTCATCCATTCAAGGACAAAAAAATACTTTCACTTAGATCCAAAGGGAGCTCCTAGCTTCTACACAGATCACAGCAGGGACCATTGGGTGGATAATCGGCTATTTGTTGGCATACCTGTCACAAAGAATGCTAAGGCACTGTAGCACCGGACCGTCTCCAGATTGATTGCCCTCTGTATAAAGATCTGATACTGATTGGCCAGGAAACAGCCCTTTGAGGGTCTTCAGGCTCATTCCACCAGACTCAAGGCTGCTACCACCATGTTGGCATGCTTAGTGTTGGTCATTGGGTGTCACTTCACACGTTCATGAAACACTACTGTCTATCTAGCCAGGTCCGACAGAATGGGCTCTTTGCCCATTCGATCCTGCAGGATTTTTACTTTGGGCCATTTCACAAACCCATCACTAGGGGAGGTACTACATAAGGTATCTATTCACAAGGTGAGGAATCTGCAGTTAGAAGTATCCATCAGAAAAAATAGTTACTTTCTTTTAGTAACGCTGTTTCTGGTGTATAGTCTGTTTAATTGCAGATTCTTCACCTACCCTTGCAGCTTCCCATTCTGTGGATAGACTCTTTTTTAAATTTATTTTTACATTTTATAAAGGTCCTGTTTGGAGATCTGCACATTATAAAATGTTTTCTTCTAACAAGGTAAGGCTATGCTAAAGAAATAGACCGGAACTCAGCTAGTGGCTCAAAGTTAGTAGATATATAAGCAGTGCTGAGAGTATGGACCACTTTTTGTTTTCTGATTAATTTGCAGTTATGTTAAAGAGAGAATGTTTTTATGATCCAGCTGCTGTATGCAAATTATTAAATAAATATCTAACCAAGCTCATGAGCGAAACATTTGTCTCTACTTTGTTCAGCCCTGTGGTACCTTTCTGAAGAGCTACTGAACTGTCTTCATTATCAATTACAAGTTAAAGCAGTCCTCTAATCATGCTTCAGTAATCAGCATAATTTCAGCCATGGAATTCACCCCAGAAAGATGCCACACAGCTCTCTCAAATGGGCATTTCCGAAGGCAGGCGGCTAAATCGTTGGATGTGGAGCATCTAGAGGATGACTTCAGGTGGCCCTTCGGGTTCTTTCCAAAGAAGCCAGTCAGCACACTGTAAAACATGAGTGTAGGAGCTGTAAAGACTTCAGGGGGTTGTGAGAAATTGGTGTTCAGCTCTTGTTTAGTTCCACCAGACAAAGGAGGTCTCAAACTTGTGTTCTGAAATATCCTATAGGGAAATATTCATATTGATGTATTGAAGGCACTAATCAGAAGTTCACCTCATCATTGCTCATTAACAAAAATCTAGACAGGTTAATCATTCAATCAATCAGGATTTGTAAAGTGTACTAATCACCCGTAAGGGCAGGTGAAAAATAAAGGGTCTCTGACTGAAGTTGCTTAAGCACAGGCACACTGAAAGACAATTACCTTAAAAATGAATGTCAGCACTCCATTGGGTAGAAGTCTTCAGTCTGCAGGAGCTCAGTAGGGACACAGTACGTATATTTCTTCATCGTGTGTTATTTATTGTATCCATAAATGTAGACTATTTCTGCTTCTGAGCAAGATATCAAAACACCTATTTTATTAAATATTTTTAAAACTTATACCTGTTTTACAGCGGCATTTCCATTGTTTTAGAAAGGCATTTATTTACAATTAAAAGTGAATAGTAATACATATTTATTGCTACTTGGAAGTGCTATAAGTGTGGTATGCCACACCGTACAACAAGTTACTATAATGCTAATTTATCATACTAATTGACACCACTGCTAATAATGTTATGTAAAGGGCTTTTCTAAAGGGCTCTGTTACTCCAAGGAGTGTCCTGGCGCTCTGCACCTCCCTTGATATTTTGACTGAGAGACAAATCACTAATCCTGCTTTAAAAGCCATGTTTCCAGTTTCTTCTGAAACTGGGATGTAGCTGAAATGCTCCGTAGCTCCAGACAAAGTTTTTTTACATAATGAAGGTCCTAAGAACGAAAAGGACCTGCCCCTGTTCTGGACTGCCGAATCCTTGGGATTTTGGCCAGGAAGAGGTTGGCTGAACGCAGATGCCTGGATGGAGCATAAAAGCAGATCCTTGCTCTGAGGTAACCAGGGCCAGACTGATGAAGTGCCTTATGTACCAGGAGCAAGGTCTTGAAAAGAATCCTCTTCCTAATAAGAAGCCAGTTCAGAAAGCTAAGCTAAGGTAAGGGGATACATGAGTTCTCAAGGGCAGACCTGGAAGAGTACAGGCAGCTGCATTCTGGACCAACTGCAACTTACTAATCAAGGAATCTGACAGGTCCAAATACAGTGCATTGACGTAGTCAAGCCTAGATGTTATTAAGACCTGTACTACCAGTTTCTGAGCAGAAAAAGTAAGAAAACGCAACAACTTCCTAAGCACACGTAACAGACCAAAACAGGTCCCTTCTACTGCATTGACCTGAGACAGAAATGAGAGCTCACCATAAGCACTTCTTAAGTTGTATTCTGCCTTAGTCTTGAAAATGCAAGCAGTAAAGAAATCGGGACGATCAGCACACTCACCAGAGTGGATATTTTTTTCATAGAGCTCCAGATAGGCAGCACACTTATTACAGTATTTTTTATTGTCACTTAAAGGCACCTGTCTGCTCAAGTAATACTAGTTGCAGGTGGTGTCAGCTAGAGGAAGTTAATATTTCGGCTTTCTTAAGCTAGGATCTCTGAAGACATAGCTAGCTGTGCCTTTTGGTTTTATTTTATTGCCGATGATAACTTAAAAAATCAGTTTGACTTCATTCAGTGTCTATAAGTATCTTCAATGGTTCTAAGCCAGTGTAGTTAAGTCATTGTGAAAAAACTACAATTTTCACCGTTATATTTTTTATATGCTGTGCATACAGTCACTGTGTCATTGCTAACTGATCCCCACCCATCCCCTGTTTGGTGGGAACAAGTCCTGGAAATTTGAGAATAAACTTATAGTACCAGGAATGTAACTGTTGCCTGGAAATATGGGTTAGGAAACTGAAAACTTGGAGTTTGTCCACATTGAGGCTCAGGTAGGTAAGCATGGTGAAGTGCTGATCCTTCTGTCTCAGAGCCTCATCCCAGCAAGCTGGCCCTCAAGGTTGTGCCTTGACCATTGACGTTATTAGGACCACATCTGGTGCCGTCTGGCAGCTTTCAGAGTCAGTGCTTCAACGTTGAGAGCTGTGCCACACATTTCTCTTTAAAATCAAGGTATCCTGTGCCATAGATGTTCCATTGTCAAGGCAACACTCAAACTTTGACTGTGCATCCATCCCTTATAATCAAGGACAAGGCTTCATATTATGTGACAGAGCAGGACGCGGCTCAGAAAGCTCAGGCACATGCTTCAGCCTTTGTTCCAGCTTCCCCTCAAAGTCAAGAGCCACCCTGCAGCTTCTCATCTAGCTTCTACCTGATGATGGAGGTTCATCACCCGAGTTACGACTTCTCCAAGTGAGATGCAGAACACCAAGTAAAGGTCCCACTCCACAACATTCAAAAGATATTACAAGCACTATTCTTCTGTTAGTAGAAACATGACACCTTGACGGGCCCAACAAACAGTCCATTATTGCACTGGGAATGTATTATCAGGGATGTAGGATTCATATTGCCTGACACCCAGAACATATTATTTCGAGTCAAGGGCACCTACTTTCCATGTTTATTTTGTCCTTTGGACAAGTAGGGCCAACCCCATGCAGCATAAACCCACCAGCTGCCAATTCACAATACACATGAATCTGTGAATCAGCAGTTGAGGTAAGATTTGCATCCATATGCTTCTGCTGTTTAGAACTTGTATTTATGGATCCTTAATGCTAAATCTTTATTACTAGGTGTTGTGCTCTATGGAAATGCTGTGTGTTTCTCTTGCACTACTGGTAGTGGTTCTGGTATGAAAATGTGGATCTACACACATTTACAAAGTTTAACAAGTTGAGGCTTACCTGTAATACTCTCAAAATGATTTCTGAATGCAAATAATCACAAAAGACTGATGATTGTTTGCTGTCAAAATAAAATATACACAAAAAATAGCAACTAGAAGAAACACGTTGTGCTTAACTGTGAAATTTTAGGCATCATTTTTTGAGGCATCCTTTAGAAAAATGTGTTGTGAACATGCTAGTATTTCCAAAAAGTACTTATAATGGAAAAATTAGTGTCAAAGCAGCTTTGGCAAAATTATGGGAAACATAAAAATAAACAAGCATTGACAAAGACAATCGAACTGATGGTGGTTGCCAGCCTTTTTGTTTTCTCTATGTGTGTTTCGTTTTGACATAGTTTGTGCAAAACGTGATTTATTGTGGGAGCTGCCAGGCCTTCACTAAAACATTGGCTAAAAGCAACAAAAAAAAATTGTCGAAAATTACTTTGTTTGCCGATGCAGTCCTTGTGAAAGAGCAGAATGCCATACTCACAGTAAAGTTTTTAGATTTTAATAAAAACATAGCGCCTTGCCTAATGTTAGACTTAATTAGAGGCCCAATTATTAACGAAAGTCACAAAAGTTCCCATGGTTTTTGTCCTCGTGGGCGTTAGGGCAGCTGTATGACTTTTATGAATTATAACTGTTTACAGAAGTAGAGCTGGGAACCATACTCTTTTGTGTGCTGCGTTTTTGCATGATCAGATATGCATGTGTATTTTTACTTACGTGAGAATCTGCTAAGGTTTTGCAAGTTAAAGTTTCCTTCAACTCTATTTTTCCCCAACCCGGAAAATGTTTTACTTCTTCCCTTGTCAGGAATACATTTCCACTGTTTCCAAATTTGGGAAGAAATCAGAGAAGAATTTGTAAAATCCATTCAGCGTGTAAGAATATTCTAAAACTGCACCTATTCATTATTGCTGCTTCCAGCTCCAGTATGTCAGTTTGTGGAAAGGTGGAAAAATCAGGGCATTTCTAGAATACAAACCCTGCTATGGTACGAGTCCTGGCATAGTCAGGCTGTTTTCAGAGCTCTGATTCAATGAGTTCTCTGCTCTAAATTGTCACCTCACTGCATGGTAACAAAGAGACTAGTGATTTTTTTACAGAGCATGTAGATTTATGAAGCACCTGTCCCATGGACAAGCTGATATTTAATAAAATCCCACACCCTTGTACTGGAAGCTGGGTAGCTTCTCCAGATTTGATTTACTCCAGAGATTTGCCACTGGATGATAATACTACACACACTAAAATTGCAAAAGGAGCCATGGAGAAGGTACTGGACAAAGAGTGAAGGTATAAGGTACCATTACTGGGGTCAATTCTTGGAGGAAAAATGCAAATTAAGACTGTTAAAGGGGCAAAAGCACTGTTAACATTCAGGACCGTTCTTACACATCAAAATGTAGCTAATTACATTATAAACTTACAGACTTTCTCATGAGACTTATACTGAAGTCCGCTCGCTGTAAGTCAGCCTCCACCCTCTTCTGCTATTTCTGGTTATCCGTGTTGTGAATATTTGTACCACCTGAGCATCGAATCACATGATTTTTCATTATGTTCCATTTGAATTGCAGTGTGCACCTGTTTTAAAGCTTTCAACAGCATGGCTGTATCTTCTAACCATAAAGCAGGGGTCTGTCAGTACCTTCAAGTTGTAATGTTCCCCTTGTCCCAGATGTAGTTTTAGCTTATCCCCCACCTCTTTCAGCCTGTTATCAGTTTGGCTGTATTATTCAGTTCTGCATACTCATAAACAGAACATTAATTGTTGCCTGATGCTCATTTGACTAAACATAGTTTTTAGATTTCTTAACAATCTACCTAGGATGTTTGTTAATTCCGTTTGTTTTTGTCTCTAGTGAGTACACACATTTGATTACCCTAAATTGTGATTATTATAGTAGCATAAACACCCTAGTTTGGGTTATGCTTTGTGGAAGTGGCCATTTGGCCCCATTTGCGCCAGGCATGGGTCTCGGCTTGGGTTAGTATGGGACGCTTCCAAAGGGTTGTAGGGTGACTCTTATACAATACACCACGTGGGCACTGTTCTGTGGGATTGCTGTGGCACATTTGTGATGATAATGGAGCCTGAAGAGGCAGAGAATCTGCGTCACGGGCCCAGTGAGAACTATTTTTCCCATTTGTCGTTGAAGAAGTAGCATTGGTTTGTGGTGCAACACAATTGTTTGATCATGAAGGAGAATAGGCCTTTCATGCTGCCCCATTCATGACTTTGCTGTCTTTCTGAAAAAAGATATCAGAGTCTTTATGTGATACAGAGACAAACCAGTGTACTTTTTAAACCTTGATTAGTATTGCCTATACCTAGTGCCATGATTAACTAAAGTGTTTTTTCTTCTGTTTTTATTTTGTTTTCACAGAAGCAGAAATAGATATTCGAATGCGAGAAGAATTTTCAAAAATGTGTTTTGAAACTTTGCTTCAGTTTTCCTTCAGTAATAAGGTTACAACCCCTCAGGAAGGATTCATCTCAAGAATGGCTCTGTCTGTGCTTCTGAAAAGATCACAAGATGTATTGCAGCGATATCTAGAAGATGAAAGGCTGAGTGGAAAATGCCCACTTCCCCGGTAGGAACTAATTTTATGCACATAAACATGTTTTAGTACAGTATGGTATGTGTTGTTGGCCTGCATGGGAGTGGACGATTTGCATGGTGTGATTCCGAAAAGCTGTGCAGGAAAGCCTTCGGGTCAAAACACCTACGGGTGATAAAAGGCTAAAGTCTCATTTAAGTCACATATATGTGCTTCACTAAGTCACTGGCCTGCGTAAGTGCATAGATGCACTATATTTTTGCCACACGCAAGGTTTATAACCAGCACTCATGAAAAATTATGAAGTATATTGGAACAGTCTTAACAGAAAAGCTGGCCTAAAGTTACGCAGTATAAACAGATGGCACGTTTTTGAGTCTTCACAGGAACCTGATGGTACATTCTGCCATCCCTTGGTAAAAGGCTTGTCTTTCTCTCACCACTAAATAAACGGGGATAGTAAGCACCACTGCGGGTGTCTTCGTCCACCCCTGAACATCAAAGGTCTTATGTGGGCTATCTGTAGTATAACAGGGATCTCTACTTCTCTTCACTTACATTAGCTTTGCAGAGTTTTCTCAAGGTAACATGTTATATTACAAATCTAATAAATACATTTATGAACAGCTGTAATACAGGGATTTGTCTCTTTCTGTGAACCCCTTGACTGGTCGCCATTGCTTGGACAGACTTGGCAGTTCCTTCTCTTGAAACTAGATTTCTACTGTCTGAATTGGTATATCCTTAAAACTGTATTCAGAGCCCCCCCCTACAGACAAGA
Source organism: Pleurodeles waltl (assembly GCF_031143425.1). NCBI lineage: Eukaryota > Metazoa > Chordata > Amphibia > Caudata > Salamandridae > Pleurodeles > Pleurodeles waltl. The sequence goes on from NC_090442.1 coordinate 637,058,399, forward strand.
AAAAATTACTTGGCTTAAGTTTCCTTTTAAGACTGAAGCCCTCATTACGAATGTGGCAGTTCTATGACCACCAGACTCGCAGATTAAGACTGGCAGCACCGCCAGGCCATCAGCTGGTGAAAAAGTGGCAGTGCCGGCAGTCCGACTGTGGCGCATTCGCCACGGTGGGAATGTGGAGGCCGGACCGCCGGCACTGGCACTTTTTCACCGGCTGAGGGCCTGGCGGTGCTGGCAGTCTTAATCCGCCAGGGCAGCACTGCAAGCAGCACTGCAAGCAGCGCTGCCCTGAGGCTCTTCCATGTAAAAGCTGACAGAGACAGGGTGCCGGGGGCCCCATGGGGGCTTCACTGCCCATGCCACTGGCATGGGCAGTGCAGGGGATCCCATGGACAGCCTTGTTGCGCTTTTCACTGTGGGCTTAGCAGACAGTGAAAAGCACGATGCACTGCAACATTGCCGCTGGCGTCAATGTTGTAGGCTGTTTCCAGCTGGGCTGGTGGGCAGAAACCCAGTTTCCGCCCGCTGACCCTGCGGGAAACTTGTAATAGCCCTCATGGCCAGGTCACTGCACTGGCGGTTTTCTGACCGCACAGCTTCGGTGGACGTGCTTTTCCATCCACCGAAGTTGTAATAAGGGCCTGAATGTTTATCACTAGAATTGCATTTTTCCCTTATTTTTATGCTGTAGGAACACTTACCTGCAAACCATAAGGAATGCCGGAAAAGCTTTTTCGACAGATATTTCATTTGAACTCAGTTTTTAGCATTAGAGTGCTACGCTTGTGAAGCACCCACTGTCCTTTTAACAAATGGATCCTCTGAGCACTGATAATGGAACAGGAATACAGTTCCTGAAATAGTTTTCTTTTGAATTAAGTTTTTAATCTTTTGGTGAAAAGGAGGGGTCAGGAATACATACTTTTCTATATGTCAGACATCTCTACAAGTTAATAAAGAAAAATATTTGTCCTGTCGTTTCATTGTTGGGTGACTGGAATTTTTTAAACATTCCTAGACCTGGAAATGGTACAGTTCCAATCCTAAAATCGTTTAACAACAGCTTTTATGTAGGTAATAAAATATTTAAAATCTCTGAGTAAATTTCACTAATACAGTCATCACCTAGCATCCCTATAATATGGCCAACTACACTGTTTTGCGATTGCAAATCATGACATCGGAAAAATGACAGGGTTTCTGACTACAGAATAATGTTTCCAAGCACTAAACCCCCTTTGTGAGCAGAAAAGACTCACAAAAAGGATTTGATGACTCCATTCAAATCACAATTAATAGAGGGGATCAAAGAGACATCCACCTCCTATTTACGATGTGATGTGTCATGTATTATTGGTTTGTGACCTGCAGTTACACTCTCAAACAATTGATCAGGTACTGACACGATTGGTATCCAAGCCCCAAAGGGGGTAACTGTCCCAGTATGACGTCTTCCCCTTTGTGAATCATATTGGGTGGCCTCAGGAGTAGCAGACTGTGGTCCAGGTGTGCCACTCCGTGCTCCCCACAATGTCTTTGCATAGAGGAATCATTTACCTTTAAGCAGTATCTGTCTTTTTAGTGATGTGGGCTGCTTAGAACAAAATGTTTCCGTATGTGAATGCAAATGTAAGGACGAGGTCTGCTAGTTTTTACATGCCACCATTCCTGTATTTGCAGATATCCCCCTGATTAATTCATACTTATTAATCAGGTTGTTTTGCAACTCTGCAAATGGGAATTTTGCAGAGTGGCCTAGGAGTCTTAGCCTAAAAAGTAGGTGCACAATTTGCATCCATTGTTTCTGACCTTCATGTAGGTACATCAGGTCCTTATGTCAGACATCTGGAATGCTATACATTTTGCACAGATGTAATCAGCCCCATCAAGTGGTTTTCCTTTGATGCCATTAATAATGAAAATATGTCTTGTATTATCCAACTATTGAAGCCTTTTGAATCAGGGCTTTCTACCTTTTCTCTTGAGTCCCAGTATTAGTGGTTTAGTTAGCAAAGAACAAGCAAGGCTCATTCTTTGTATTATTTTCTTTACCTCATATTTTCTGGCCACTCTGTTTTCTGAATTCTTACGATCGAGTCAAGTTTAAGAAAAGCTCCTATGCTGATGGATACTTATGCCTGCAGATTCCTCACCTCTTTAATCTTATTCAGATGCCAGACTGGATCCAGAAAAGTTGACAAAGCCCTCCTGCTGCATCAGGTGGCACCACAGCTCAAACTTGATCTCCCATGATGTAATGTCGCAGAGCCATAAATGGAGCCATGCCAGCACTCTGTTGTTTTCCCCACCGCACAGTCTGGATCCAGAGTTGCTCTCCACTACAAATTTTTTGAAAAATATTTTTCTCAGCGGTTTAGTTGCAGTGTCTTGAATGAAGAGGTTATGATCTCATATATGTCGCTCCTGTCACTCTTTGGGATTCAATTACCCCAACATCCGTCCTTACCGTTTGAACCTGTGCACACCTCCAGACCTGCTTCCGGTTGTGACTTTAACAGGTATTGTCTACTGGGAGGGTCTTTTTTTTCTCTCTGGAGGCCGCAGCAAGCAAAAAAGTCTGTGTCTCATCACATTTGGTTCTTTGGACATGTCTGGGAGGGCGACTTGAGGAGGTATTCCTCACTCAGTATTAGGACGTATTGGACAAAGATCACTTCTTCTTGCTGTCACTCCAGGTAGGTGCACAGGTCTTCTGCTCAGTGGGTCTTTTTTCCGACTCTAATCTCAACATCTTCAAACCTGTGCCTGAAGATGCAAGACTATGTTCCTTTGTTGATAATCTGCATTTTGGTGTTAGGATAAGCCCTCCTGTGTTGTTTCCCTGTACACAATCACATGGGGGGTGGAAGGTATTAGTGGCCCTCCTTGTAGCTCTGTTGTCCCCTTTATATAGAGTTCCTTTTCTCTGTGAAGAAGTGTTGTTGAGCGTATTGCAGTTTTTATTATTTTTTTCCACTGGTGGACTTGCGCTCTAGGATGTCTTCCACTTTCTGGTCAAAGGCGATTTCGACCAGGTTGACACATGACATGATTCTCATATTTTTCACAATTGTATAATATCATCTCCCTCTTAAAGGCCTGTTAAACCTCTATTTCCTTTTGTAGCCCCCTAAAAAGGCTGCTTAATTAATCACTGTCTTAATAATTACATGAATTATTTGAAATTGTTCAAGACTTTTAATCTGTTTGAAATTATTCTTATATATATTTGCTGAATCAGACTAGCTTCCACATATTTGAAGTGTTAGAGCAAAGTTTTAATGCGTCCTTACAGTTGTATGTCCCGTTGTTTAGAAACAACGGTTTAACCTAACCAGGGTGAGCTATATATATATATATATGTTCGATGGCATGTGTAGCTGCAGATACACATGCTGTGCGTTATCCTGCCATCTAGTGTTGGGCTCGGAGTGTTACAAGTTGTTTTTCTTCGACAAAGTCCTTTCGAGTCACGAGACCGGGGGACTCCTCCCTTTCGGCTCCATTGTGCATGGGCGTCGACTCCATCTTAGATTGTTTTCTTTCCGCCATCCGGTTCAGACGTGTTCCTCTTCGCTCTGTATTTCGAATCGGGAAAGTTAGCTAAATATCGAAAATTCTACGGTATTGTTCTCGTTCAGTACCTGGTTAGTGTTATTCTATCGGCACCGACAGCAAGAGCGCTCCGGCGGCCCTCCGGGGCTTCCGTTCTTCAGCGGGGCCTGGTCGGCCCGACCACATCCATCGTCAAAGACTAATGGACCGGACCCCCTTCCCCTTCTGTCCGAAGTGCCATTCCAAGTATCCCTATACAGACCAGCACCTGGTCTGTGATCTGTGTTTATCACAAGAACACAGGGAGGATACTGGCGTGGCTTGTCAAGCGTTTTGATCTAAAAAGACCCTACGTGATCGACGAGCGAGAAGACTACAAATGGTGTCGACACCGAGAGAGCAACTCGACGTCGGAGAGGAGAAAAGAATTTCCATCCAGGGATCGGACTCGGACAAATCTGAAAGTGACCTAACCTCGACGGGGCAGGGAACAGTGAGTAAACCTGCCCCGTCCAAAACTCACACAAATTTTTTCAAGGCCAAGGGGACGCCACCGCCAGCAGGCCATGGCTTAACCCATCAAAAAGAAGGTGACCAAACATCGGCACTGAAAAAGGCCAATTTGCCGAAGACTTCCGACTCCGGTCGAGATTCCGGCACCGAACGATCTCGACACCGAGAGTTCAACTCACAAAAAGTGAGAAAAACAGCATTGGAACCGAAAAAGATATTTTCGGAATCATCGGTACTGAAAAAAGAGGCTTCGGAGCCGAAAAGAAGCTCTTACACAGAAGAGCAAGGACTTTCCAGCCAAATGAAGGAAAGACATAGGTTTGAGCAGGAAATAAGTATGGACGAACCGGACCATACACAGAGGAGGTTGCATATCCAGAAAGAGACTGGAAAAATACGAACTCTCCCTCCAATTAAGACCAAAAGAAAACTGGTATTTCAGGAGACAGAAATGCAGCCGAAGGCGAAGGTGGCTAGAGAAAAATCCCCACCAAGGTTTTCACCACAACCTTCACCACCACACTCACCACAACTGTCTCTAGTGGGAACACCTCCAATGCAGTCACCCACACATACAGGGATGACACAAGATGATCCTGATGCATGGGACGTATATGACGCACCAGTATCAGATAACAGTCCGGATTGTTACCCAACAAAACCGTCACCTCAAGAGGACAGTACTGCCTGTACACAGGTACTATCCAGGGCAGCTACGTTCCACAACGTAGCAATGCATTCTGAGCCAATAGAGGATGATTTCCTGTTCAACACCTTGGCATCCACCCACGCTTCCTACCAGAGTCTGCCAGTGCTCCTGGGTATGCTTAAACATGCAAAACAAGTATTCCAGGAGCCAGCTAAAGGAAGGGCTATCACGCCTAGGGTGGAGAAGAAGTACAAGCCTCCCCCAACGGATCCTGTGTTCATAACACAACAACTTACACCAGACACAGTGGTTGTAGGAGCAGCAAGAAAGAGAGCAAACTCTCAATCGTCAGGAGACGCACCACCGCCTGACAAAGAGTAGAAAGTTTGACGCAGCGGGTAAACAAGTGGCAGCACAGGCAGCCAATCAATGGAGGATCGCTAATTCGCAAGCCCTACTTGCTTGCTACTACAGGGCACACTGGGACGAGATGCAACACATTATACAACACTTGCCCAAAGAATACCAGAAACGTGCCCAGCAGCTTGTGGAAGAAGGACAGGCAATATCCAACAACCAAATAAGGTCCGCACTAGACTCGGCAGACACAGCAGCACGAACAGTCAACACTGCAGTAACCATTCGCAGGCATGCATGGTTAAGAAGCTCTGGATTCAAGCCAGAAATCCAACAAGCGGTGTTGAACATGCCATTTAACCAAGAACAATTGTTTGGGCCGGAAGTGGACACAGCAATTGAAAAGTTGAAAAAAGATACGGACACAGCCAAATCCATGGGCGCGCTCTACTCCCCACAAGTCAGAGGCGCATTTAGGAAGCCACAATTCAGAGGAGGTTTTCGAATGCAAACACAAGAGCCTTCCACCTCTCAAACCAGACCCACCTATCAGGCACAATACCAAAGGGGAGGGTTTCGTGGCTCCTATAGAGGAGGACAATTCCCAAGAGGAAGGGGAAAGTTCCAGACACCCAAAACAAGCCAGACCAAACAGTGACTTCAGTGTCACAAAACCCCAGCACTTATCACCAGTGGGGGGGGAGACTGACCGCATACTATCAAAACTGGACACCCACTACCACAGACGCATGGGTCCTAGCCATTATCCAACATGGTTATTCCATAGAATTCACAAATTTCCCGCCAGATGTGCCACCAAGAGCACACAATCTGTCCAAACAACACTTAGACCTATTACAAATAGAAGTACAAGCACTATTACAAAAACAAGCAATAGAGCTAGTGCCCAACCATCAGAAAGGAACAGGCGTCTACTCACTATATTTCCTAATTCCAAAAAAGGACAAAACGTTAACACCTATCTTAGATCTCAGAACACTGAATCGCTTCATCAAATCAGACCACTTCCACATAGTAACACTTCAAGACGTGGTTCCCTTACTGAAAAAAGAGGACTACATGTCAACATTGGATCTCAAGGATGCGTACTTTCACATACCCATCCATCCTTCTTACAGAAAATACTTAAGGTTTGTAATACACGGCGTACACTATCAATTCAAAGTGTTACTGTTCGGGATAACAACAGCCCCAAGGGTATTCACAAAATGCCTAGCAGTAGTAGCTGCTCACATAAGGAGACAGCACATGCACGTATTCCCATATTTAGACGACTGGCTAATAAAAAACAACACTCAACAACAGTGTCTTCTTCACATGCAATATGTCATAGAAACTCTACACAAACTAGGGTTCTCTATAAATTACCAGAAATCACATCTGCAACCATTCCAAATACAACAATACTTGGGAGCAACACTCAACCCACAAAGGGCAATTGCCACTCCAAGCCCACAAAGGGTCCGAGCGTTCCAAAATATAACATCAAGCATACAGTCAGACCAACACTACCCAGTAAGGTTTGTAATTAAACTTCTAGGCATGATGTCTTCATGCATAGCCATTGTCCCAAATGCAAGATTACACATGCGGCCCTTACAACAGTGCCTAGCAAAACAATGAACACAAGCACAGGGTCAACTTCAAGATCTAGTGTTGATTGACCGCCAAACACACTTCTCGCTTCAATGGTGGAACCCTATAAATTTAAACAAAGGGCGACCATTCCAAGACCCAGTGCCTCAAGCTGTTATCACAACAGATGCTTCCATGATACGGTGGGGAGCACACCTCAACAACCACAGCATACAGGGTCAATGGGACAATCAACAAAAACAACTTCACATAAATCATTTGGAACTGCTAGCAGTGTTTCTAGCACTAAAAGCATTTTAACCACTGATAGCCCGCAAATAAAAAAAATTCAAAACAGACAACATGACCACAATGTATTATCTCAACAAACAAGGGGGAACACACTCGTCACAACTGTGTCTCTTAGCACAAAAGATTTGACATTGGGCAATTCACAATCACATTCGCCTGATAGCACAATACATACCAGGCATTCAGAACCAGTTAGCCGACAATCTCAGTCGAGGTCACCAGCAAACTCACAAATGGGAAATTCATCCCCAGATCCTACAGGATCACTTCCTCCGCTGGGGAACACCAAACATAGACCTATTCACAACAAAAGAAAACGCAAAATGCCAAAACTTCGTGTCCAGGTACCCACACCCTCAATCCAAGGGCAATGCACTATGGGATATTTGCTTACGCTTTTCCCCCGCTCCCACTCATTCCTTATCTGGTCAACAAACTAAGTCAAAACAACCTCAAACTAATACTCATAGCACCAACCTGGGCTCGCCAACCGTGGTACACAACACTGTTGGACTTATCAGTAGTACCTCACATCAAATTACCAAACATACCAGATCTGTTAACCCAACACAAACAACAGATCAGACACCCCAATCCAGCATCGCTCAATCTAACAATCTGGCTCCTGAAGTCTTAGAATTCGGACATTTAAACCTTACACAAGAATGTATGGAGGTCATTAAACAAGCTAGAAAACTTACAACAAGACATTGTTACGCAAACAAATGGAAAAGATTTGTTTGCTACTGCCACACTAATCACATTCAACCACTACCTGCCTCCACAAAGGACATTGTAAGCTACTTACTACACTTACAAAAGTCTAATCTAGCATTCTCTTCCATTAAAATACATCTCACCGCAATATCTGCCTATCTGCAGATTACACATACAACATCGCTTTTTAGAATCCCAGTCATTAAAGCTTTTATGGAGGGACTAAAAAGAATCATACCCCCAAGGACACCACCAGTACCTTCGTGGAACCTTAACATTGTATTAACACGACTCATGGGACCACCATTCGAACCCATGCACTCTTGTGAAATACAATACTTAACTTGGAAAGTAGCCGTTCTAATAGCCATAACATCACTTAGAAGAGTAAGTGAGATACAAGCATTTACTATTCAAGAACCCTTGTTGCGTAGGCTCTCATTATCCTAAATGAGACTACTGGATTTCTAGGCAGCAGGGTCGTTCACGGTGTGGGTGACTGAGTCGGACCCACTTGGAAGGACCTCTGTCACCCTAAACCCGGTTTTGCTCCGGCTAACTAGCAGTGCCTCATTTCCCCAAAAGGGAAGAGATGATTGGGCAGCCGAGCGCATGACATCTTTGGAACTTCTCAGGGAAGTCGTGGTCACTCAGATCCAAACCAACTCTCTCATTTACAGTATGATCCCATATACAAATGACAAAGGCAGTATAAGTTTTATATATATTGTTTTAATAAAACGACTGCATTTTAGATATTAAGGCGTGAGCCGCAATAACCAGAACCATACAACACAGTAGGATTGAAATAGTCACGAGGAGAGTGAAACATAAGAACAACGCTATCATGGTGTTTAACAATTTCTACTCTCTCTCAGCTAGTTCTATTTCGAGCACAGCATGTTAAGCTTCCAACTTGCCTTTCTGAATCCCTGGGGAGACATCAGCCCTCATACCTGAGCAAAGGCCTGTGATCTGGTTCAGCATCTGCAACGAGGCAGTCAGCGTCTAGTTGTGGTTCCCTGGTCGGAATCGCCCTCTCACGTGTATTGGGACAAGGAAGTGTTTTTATAACTAACATGTCAGCGTGATCACAAAATGTCCCTACGCAGGAATGCCAAAGACTAAACTCCTACCATGTCTATCGGCAATGTACCAGACTGTATCCTTGACTGAAGCACAGAGTGAACAGGAATGTGTTATGGAGAACTCCAGTGCTGAAGTAGGCTAAACAGTGTCATATAAAAAATAAAGCAAGACCGTAGAACTGGCTATTTGAAAATTAACAGTACGAAGCCGAATAAAAGCATCTAGAGCAAAGTGCACAAAGGCTCTAAGCTGCGAGCAAAGGAATAAAATACATCCAGGGCAAAATGCACAAAGGCCTAAAGCCTGAAGCTAATGCGCAAAGGATACGTGAAACTGACCACACTACACCCTCCCCTTGTCAGTAGCAAGTGGTTCCAATAACATAAAAGTATGCCCCAGATTAAAATAATACAGATATTTCGACAAGATCAGAGGACAACAAAGTCATAAATTTGGGAAGCATGTGCCGATAAAACCAAATCCAACATAATGCCAATTTGTATGTCATCAAAATAATCCAATTGTCAGACAGAAGCAATAGAAAGCAGCAGTTCCTCCACCTCGATATATGTCAATATCGGAAGATCCACGCCAAAAAGTATCATGGAGCAGGTGTGTTCCAAAGCCCCAAAACCATCCAGGGCAGCACCCCGTGCAGGGCCTATGAATGAGACAACACCATCCTCCTCCAGGAAGGGAATCTCATAAACTGCCTCACGAAGCAAACGCAACCTTAGTGCACAAGTCTGGGAATGAGCCCTAATCGGGAACATCAACAGATCAGTATCGACCACTGAGGGGCGCTGCAGTGAGAGACAGAGAGCCAGTGCATGTTCAAACGAGCACCAAAGGCACCGAAACATTGGTTGCACACAATCCAAAACTGGCCGGAATGTCAGAGACCAGTCACACTCCAATTGTCCCAGGAGTGTCACTCCAAAATGCTGCATCATGCGTTCACGACACAGCTGCGCTGATGGGAGCGCCAATATGGGATCTCGTCGCAGCGGGACAGCCATTACGGAAGAACAGCAGCAACAACAAAACCCCAGCCAATAAAGCCAAAGTAATCGGGAAACCCCCAAAAATGCTTCCGAAAATAGAGTGAATAGCCGAAGGTATTAAACCGAATATTGAAGAGAAGGTGTGAGCAAAACCAACACCAACGGCTTTGAAAAAATGTGCAATTCCAGCAGTGCTGGATGCATTAAATATACGTCCCACGAGTTCACCAAAGTGACTCGGAAAGTTAGTATTCAAAAGGGACTGTATTTCCGCCGATGACCTTGCCACTTGAAGTGCATAGGTCTCGCTAGCAGATGTAAGGGCCACATGCTTTTGAAACAATAAAACCTTTAGTCGACTCAACTTGTCGAAATTTACCTTGGAAGTAGCAATATGAGGCCAGATGTCCGCTACCTCCCTAATTTGAGTGGGGGTAAACAACACATTCCCCCAGCACGTAACGGCCTTGGTGACAACGAATACGTAAACTATTCCGGCACGCATGCCACAACAGTGCTCACTGTTAAGAATAACATAACTGCCGTTAGAAAGCACCTGGAAAGTGTTTTTAATTACTGGGACTGGAACTCCCTTCAGATAACAAGCTAAGTTAGCAATCGAGGCATTACATGCCCCGTGCAAGGACAGCTGTTTACAAACCATGGAATGGCTGACAGAAGTTTCGCATTCGCTACCGCTAAGAAAAACCTCCCTCAAACCATTAATACATCTGTACAGAAAGGGAAGCTCCCACACCTCGTGTATGTAACTGTCTCCCAACCCTTCATATCTACCCACCGGAATGTGCTTTAAACAAGAAGTAAATTGCAGAGTGGAGATAGGCAGATTAATCACCCCATGAATCAACCACTCAGCTGACGGAATCTCTGCAACCGTAAAAGGCAGTTTTTCCAATCTTTCAATGTTTAACATAACATTTGTCGCATCCTTTTTAGCCATCAGCTGTTGTTGACGAGTCAAATTAAAGGAAATAAATATCTCCCTGGCACGAATGTGCTGCCATGGAACGCGACCTGCCTTCAAAGTCTGTAGAGTCCAACCCAGCTGCATGATGGACCTTGTCTGACTCTGCCCATGATATAAAGAAGACATATCCGATTTAATAATGTCTATAGCAGAGGAAACGATGTTGTCAATTGTATAAACACGGTCCGAAAGGGTATGTATCCCATTATCCACAACAGACAAAGCCTGTATCAAATTTCCCTGATCAATTTGTCTCAACCAGGCCGCTGCCTCTTGTTGTGAAAGCTTCCAAATCTCATTATATACTTCATATAGAAAACGCTTCTTCCGCGGCATTCATGGTCCGGACAAAAAATCTTGTAAGTCAGTATCATTAGACAGTAACGTGAGATGTGACTTAACTGCATCCAGCATGGATGACTTCAACCATTGCTGACAAAGCTTCCCCACGCTGTATGTAGTAATGATATCAGCATGTTCTGGTGATATGTAGCGAGGGTCTGCCTACTAGTCCTGAACCCCCCCCGAAGAGGTGACAAAACGCTGATGACACCCATTAGTGTCTACGGGCCATAATAACCGCCCGCCCGGATGTATCAATGAAGTGTTAAGCGTACCATTCTGGACCCAGTGTGTAAACTCACTAAACGTAGTATTTACATATCGCTGCCAATCGTCCAATTTGGAAGGGACAGGTATACCAGGCAAATTCAAATTCCCAATCGTTGCTAAGCCCAAACAGCTAGTCTGTTGCACAGTGTCATTGAGGAAAATCATTTGGACAGGAATAATACATGCCCTAAATAAAGTGTCCCTGCCTCGCATTTGCCAATTTTTCGTTCCCGCAGACACTTTTCAAGTCAACAGTCTTGGACCAATATTCATACCCCTCAACCGAAAGTTTAGATACAAACAAATTTGAATACAGTAATTTAGTATTGGTCAATAACATTTGCTTATTAGTAGACAGAGTAACTTTAAAATAGTAAGACTTAGCATTCTGTTGACTATGCCCAGAAAAATATGCAAATTTATCATAATACGTTTTAGAACTCCCCTGTGGAGGAGTCGGGCAATGTTCCCATTGCATATACTCAAATATCGACTTACGGCTACTAGCTTTATGAATAAAGTGGTGTCCATAATAATTGTAGCAAAACATGTCACCATGATTATCTCTAAATAGGTAAGCATCTTCACCGTCATAGACAGTATAATATTGCAATTCAGTCAGCATAGAATCTACTGTCTTCACATCCCAATCATCAGAAACAATGCCTGGTATAACAATATCATTCATTGATAACTTGAGAACATACGGTATTTGAATCAATTCAGTGGGACCATATATATCAAACATCACTTTATCCCACACAATCCCATCCGGAATCGGTACTGCAGAAATGTTCACATAGGACAAGTCTCTTCGAACCATATGAGATGAAAAATGTGGTTTCAACACTGTCTCCACGTGCTCAATGTCAGAGCGTTCAGGAAGCAAATGACCATGTATTACCCAAAAAAAAGTAACCACAAATCCCAACCACAAGAAAAGAGTCAGTACAGTCATAAAAAGCCACACATAGTTCCAAGGAAAAACAAAATATGTTTGTTTAAGCCAACACAGCAGCTTACGTGGACCCCGGGCTGAAGATGGAGAGGACGTGGAGTCTGACACCGTATCATCAGTGTCGTTGAAGCAGCCAGAGGCAGTTCTTGCAAAAGGTGCAACCGTAAACAAAGAAGCAGATGGTGGCTCTCGCCTCGGCACGCTATAAACCACATGTTCAGTAATATAATTAGAACGTACAGCAACTTGATCAAAAGATTCAAATTAATCGCTGTCTGTGGAACAATCGCAAGATCAGCTTCCACCCTCCCCAAGCTCGGAGAGGAAATAGCATCGGTGCAAATCACCTGCAGCGGGACCTCTTCCCCAGTAGTGAGAGGGATTCCGGAACTACTGGGTGTCCCTCTTGGTCTGCTGTGCAGAATCGGCCACATGTTGTAACTTGACATTATCAATCGAAACAAAGCGATTTCCCTTGGCCCCGTGCAGCGGCGGTAAAATTACAGTTCTCGTGCCGCTAATCCCCAACACAGGGACAGGCACCAGGTAAGAAGGACCAAATTCTTTATTTACTGCGACCTTTTCACGCACAAGATCCCCAATCCTGGGAATCCAACCAGTAGGCGTTACTGGCTCATCCTTAATTCCTGTGGAGGTAGCACTTACAGAAGAGTTATCTTCACGGAATTGTTGTAAATCCTGCAAAACAGTGACACGATCATTTATGTCAAAGGGCGTCTCTGCCATCTCCACACCAGGACCATCTAGATCAGGAACATACATTTGTGTTCCAAACAGGCACTCATACGAAGTACGACCCCCTAGGGACCTTCTAGGCAAGTTATTAAGTGCTCTCTGTACTCCATACAGGTCGGCTAGCCAACTACGACCCGTACCTATAACTCTGGCTGTTAAGGATTGCTTTAAATCACGATTTAAACGCTCCACGACAGAATTTCCCTCGGGATGAAATGGAGACGAGAATTAGAGTTGGACCCCCAACGAAGCCATGCTGTCCCCGAATGCCTTAGAGGCAAAGGCAGGGCCCTGGTCCGAATGAAAAGCCGCAACTGCAAATGTATCGACAAAGATGCGCAAATCTTTAATAACAGTCCGAGCGTCAGCCGAGCGCTGTGGCCAGACCCACACAAATCTGGAGCACGAATCTACAGCAACCAATATATATTTGTATGCACTATCTGGTGACAGCAGACCACAATGATCCAAGTACACACACTGTAAAGGCTTATTTGATATGAGAAGGGGCGTCTGCTGCGGGCGTGTAGCCGTGGAAACTTTATTTGTTGACAGATGTCAGAACAAAGGACATACTGCTTCGTCTCTTTATAGAGACCAGGCCACCAGTAACGAGCCTGTAAGAGTGAAATCATGGCAGCCACACCAGCATGTGCAGATGCCGCCCCTTCATGCGCTGCCGATATTAATCGAGGTCTTTCGACTTTATTGGGTATTTCACGTACACCAACGCCTGGGATTTTAACTACAGCGTTTAGCATACTACCCTTGCAGTAACTATATTTAGAAGGGAATCGTTTAGGAAATGGCGTGCCATCAGCTGTAGCTTTTATGGCAGCCGAAATCTCTGTGTCTGGTTTGGAACTCGAACGAGTTACTGCGGCCACAGTGGCAACTGCCACTGCCGATTTTGCGACTTCATCAGCCAAAGTATTCCCAGCAACGTGTATTCCAACGCGCTGGTGCCCAAGTGTATGTACAACATGGACTTTAGGAAGCGTTTCTTTCAGATTCGCAACCTTCCCCCACAGCAATTTGTGTTTAATGGTGTTGCCTTTGGAATCTCTGAACCCATTCAACCTCCAGTAGTGTAATATTCATTGAAAGACTGAACACAGTAGTAGGAGTCACAGACCAGCAAGGTAAGTATCGCCGGATCCGCGTGCTCCAATGCTAACAATAGAGCTTTCAGCTCAGCCAACTGTGCTGTACAGTCTCCCAAGGTCTGTGTATAAGTATGTTGGGGGCAGAACACATCCCCCTCCATAGTGCCGCTCACCACCGCACATGCAGCAGAATACTGTTGTTTAGTCCCAACCGCTGGTTGCGCAGAGCCATCGGTATACATGACCACCTGATATTGGTCAATAGGCAATGTGCCAGCAGGAACTGGGTACTCCATTTCATATTGAAGAAATTCTTGAGTCTGCAGCTTAGGGTCAAATATGTAATCTACATCAGTGGCTGTCAAAGACGTAGCCCATTGTATCCATCGCGGGTGTAAAGCTTTCGAATTAGGAACACTCGCTTTTGTAACAGCCTCTAAGGCTGGAATTGGGGAAACGACAATGATGCGTTGGCCCTGGGCAAGAGGTCGTTCTTTAATAACAGCCATCTGTACAGCAGTGAGAATTTTCTCTGTTTGTGCAAAACGTTGTTCTGCAGCTGAATACAAGTGAGATTTGTATGCTATCGGGACTGTCTCACCCTCATTAAAGGTGACATACGTAAATCCAACGGCACCAGGTATAACCCTGATGACCAGATGCATTTTATTATCCCGTGTGTGTAAATGCTTTACTGCTAAGAGATCAGTTTGCAAATCTCGAAGAATATATGTATGCGCAATCGTCCAAAATCTACCCGAAAAATGTGGGCGAATCAACTCATATAAGGGTTTGATACGTGTAGCATAATCAGGAATGTAAGTTCTGCCAAAATTCAGAAACCCCAACAATGACTGGAGCTTCCGAACCGTATTAGGAGGTTGCAACTGAGCACATTTCTCCAAAAAGTGTGGCGCTAGGCTCTTGCCCTCATTCGACAACTCATATCCCAGGAAAATGACGCTGAGGAAGGCAATCTTCGATTTCTTAAAATTAAACTTGTAGCCAATTTCAGCTAACCCCACAACAATGCGTGCTATTCGTCTTAGATGTTGCAGTAATTCATCATCCGTCAGATATATATCATCTACATATGATAAAGCTTCAGGGTCCAACTCGTGCAGAATTTCAGTTACACGAGCCGAAAATAATCCTGGGCTGTTCTTATACCGCTGAGGCAGACGACAAAACTTTTTTTGTGAGCCAAACGCACTGAAACCGGTATAGTCCCGACTTTCGGGCGCAATATTTTGGCAGAAGAATCCATTTGAGATATCTAATGTTGTTTTGTATTTCTTACGCACTATATTATTCATGAGCGCTGCGCTGTGTGAATTCTGTATTGCATATGTGCGTGTATGTCCATTTAAATGTCTGTAATCCATCCCTATCCTATATGAATGAACCGGTTTAGAAACTGGAAATAAGGGATTATTCATCAGCGAGACACAAGGTTCAATTACTCCCTGGTACTCCAACTGTGTAAGAATTTTCCTTACCGATGCCCTTGCTTCATATTTTATAGGATATTGCGGCTGCGGCTGAGGGTCGCCTTTTATCGGAATTACATGATAAGGTGATTGTCTATCCCACCCCAAATGATTTCTATATAGGGCGGGGGCCTGTGCTAGAGCCCATGATTTACTATAGGACTCTGCTAATTCTCCCGGAACAAGTGGTGAGAATGAAGGTGTAATAACCTCCTCCCCAACTGGACAGTCGCGAACAAAGTCAGGCGGCCAATCTTGTTCGGCCAGCAAAATGTCATACAGTTTCACCATATGGTCCCAAAAGACGGCTTGTACAATGCGGTCAATGTCCCCTTCTAATTGCAAAGTTACTTTATATACTCTTATCGGGATCAGAGACACGCATATCTGCTGTTTCCACTTGTATGAAGTCATCAGTTGCTTTCACCTCCAGATGCTCTAGAAGACTCTGGCGAACTATTGTGACCTCTGCCGCGCTGTCTAACAGTGCTAACGCCCATGTCTTGTTCTTCAAGAGAAGTCTCTTCTTGAGCGGCATGTCTAATTGAGACTGCTGCCACTTTCTTCTTTTTAAATTGTTGCTTTTGTTGGAGCGGTTTCTCTTCCTGTTTAATAGAAACCTCTTTTGAGCGTTGTGATTCCTGTCTTGGTTTCACGTACTCAGTTCTCCGCTCTGACCGCCCACCTCTCTCACTTCTCTTGTCCGAGGAGTCCTGAAAGGAACGAGATTGGCGTCTATCAGTATATTGATAGCGATCAGGCGTTTTCAAATTATCCCTATTCCTGAGATTATACCTATTCTGCGGGGTCTCCGGTTGCGGAGACTGCCCCTCATCTTTTTTAGGTGTCTGTTGTTTCTTCTCCCAGCGCTTCTTAGTACCCTCAGGCTGCTGTTGTTTAGCAGTATCTTTATTATTTTTACCCTGTAATTGGGGTTTTTGCGGTCTAGCCCCCAGGCTGTCACGACCGATACTTGAATATGTTTCTGCTATTATTCTCGGCGGTTCCCGCTCCTGATTAGGTTGCGGAACGTCTCGAAGACGCATATGCACTGCCAGCGCCACTGCCTCTCCTTTGAGATTACTCAAAATAATAGATGAAACTGTGGCAAAATTGCCCATGAGCTGCATCCCCAAATCTAAGGCCGGGGCAGCCCCATATTCATCTTGAATCTGTTTAAGCACTTCCGGTAGATTAGCCAATGTCGGAGTACTGTGTGCTGTTGTGTAGAGCGCAGCAAACACCGTGCCCCAGGTATTACAATGGTCCACTGTGGGAACCATGCCATACGGCAAACACATTGTCAATATTCTATGTTTATCCTGAGGTCCCGTATGGGGAAACACTGCTTCCAGCGTATTAATTTTTTGTGCCAGCCAAAATGGAGTCTCCTCACGTTTAGCCGGAGCCCTACCCATAACTGAGTGTACAGTGGCCGGATTGAGACCTGGAACCACTGCCTGTGGGTGTGCCGGAGCAGCACGCGCTGCATTAGTATTTAAAGTCTGCATCACAAACTGAACCAGTCTTCTGTATGTGGTAGCTAGGTCAACATATAAACGACGAACATCAGCCACTGCCAAATTAGCAACCGCAGGATATGGTGTGTATGTAGCCAATAAAGGCCAGGTCGGACCATCATTACTCAGTGGACCTAACCTAACCTGTGCTACTGTGTGTGGGAGGGCGCCATCAAGCCAATTATGGTGTTCTTGATAAGATAAAGGTATCTCTAAGTATGCATAAGCCCTGTATTGTCCAGGGACATTCGCAACAGTGTAATCGTGAAACGGATTTGTGCCCCCATCAGCTGCTGGAAATACGACCCAAGAATAAAAAAGTTCTGTTCTATAGGCTGCATGGGCGTCCACCACAAAAGTGACTGGACCCCCTGGATCGTCAGACCATGTGCTATCAGATGTCCCGTGAGCGGTTGGCGCATATTAAGCACTATATTCACTACCTGGGGATTCGCCATTACAAAAATATCATAGGGCAGAGAAGGCACACCAATAACGGGGGTTTCCTTTCAAAGTTCAAGCTTGAACAACCAACCACTAAGAAACAGGATGCTCCTATCCCGTGGCGGCGGAAATACTCAGCCCCACGGACGTCTCCGCTTACGGAACCGAGGAGTCAATATATATATGAGACCGAGAGAGTCAGGCGGACCCGAAAATTAGAGCCAGACCAATCGTTGGCGGCGCCATGTCGCGTGGGCTCTCATTATCCTAAATGAGACTACTGGATTTCTAGGCAGCAGGGTCGTTCACGGTGTGGGGGACTGAGTCGGACCCACTTGGAAGGACCTCTGTCACCCTAAACCCGGTTTTGCTCCGGCTAACTAGCAGTGCCTCATTTCTCCAAAAGGGAAGAGATGATTGGGCAGCCGAGCGCATGACATCTTTGGAACTTCTCAGGGAAGTCGTGGTCACTCAGATCCAAACCAACTCTCTCATTTACAGTATGATCCCATATACAAATGACAAAGGCAGTATAAGTTTTATATATATTGTTTTAATAAAAAGACTGCATTTTAGATATTAAGGCGTGAGCCGCAATAACCAGAACCATACAACACAGTAGGATTGAAATAGTCACGAGGATAGTGAAACATAAGAACAACGCTATCATGGTGTTTAACAATTTCTACTCTCTCTAAGCTAGTTCTATTTCGAGCACAGCATGTTAAGCTTCCAACTTGCCTTTCTGAATCCCTGGGGAGACATCAGCCCTCATACCTGAGCAAAGGCCTGTGATCTGGTTCAGCATCTGCAACGAGGCAGTCAGCGTCTAGTTGTGGTTCCCTGGTCAGAATCTCCCTCTCACGTGTATTGGGACAAGGAAGTGTTTTTATAACTAACATGTCAGCGTGATCACAAAATGTTCCTACGCAGGAATGCCAAAGACTAAACTCCTACCACGTCTATCGGCAATGTACCAGACTGTATCCTTGACTGAAGCACAGAGTGAAGAGGAATGTGTTATGGAGAACTCCAGTGCTGAAGTAGGCTAAACAGTGTCATATAAAAAATAAAACAAGACCATAGAACTGGCTATTTGAAAAATAACAGTACGAAGCTGAATAAAAGCATCTAGAGCAAAGTGCACAAAGGCTCTAAGCAGCGAGCAAAGGAATAAAATACATCCAGGGCAAAATGCACAAAGGCCTAAAGCCTGAAGCTAATGCGCAAAGGATACGTAAAACTGACCACACTACGCCCTTTATACAAATACATAAAGATAAAGTGGTTCTCCGTACAAATCCCAATTTCTTACCAAAAGTCATATCACCATTCCACCTAAACCAAACGGTGGAACTCCCAGTCTTCTTTCCGCAACCAGACTCCGTAGCCAAAAGAGCCTTGCATACATTAGACATAAAAAGAGCACTAATGTATTACATTGACAGAACAAAACATTTTCGTAAAACAAAACAATTGTTTGTAGCCTTCCAAAAACCTCATGCAGGTAATCCTATATCCATACAAGGCATCGCCAGATGGATAGTTAAATGTATTCAAACTTGCTATATTAAAGCAAAAAGATTTACCTATTGCACCAAGAGCACATTCCACTAGGAAGAAAGGCGCCACAATGGCTTTTCTTGGGAATATACCTATGACAGAAATTTGTAAGGCAGCCACCTGGTCTACGCCTCATACATTTACTAAGCATTACTGTGTAGATGTGTAACACAACAAGCCACAGTAGGACAGGCTGTATTAAGAACATTATTTCAAACAACTTCAACTCCTACAGGCTAAACCACCGCTTTTTGGGGGGAGATTACTGCTTATTAGTCTATGCACAGCATGTGTATCTGCAGCTACACATGCCATTGAACGGAAAATGTCACTTACCCAGTGTACATCTATTCGTGGCATGAGATGCTGCAGATTCACATGCGCCCTCCCACCTCCCCGGGAGCCTGTAGCCGTTATTAGTTGAATGAAATTTGTAAATAAATATTCTTTTGATACACACTATGTACATACATACCTACTCCATTGCATGGGCACATCTAGTATACTCACAACTCCTACCTCACCCTCTGAGGGGAAAACAATCTAAGATGGAGTCGACGCCCAATGCCAATGGAGCTGAAAGGGAGGAGTCCCTCGGTCTCGTGACTCGAAAAGACTTCTTCGAAGAAAAACAACTTGTAACACCGAGCCCAACACTAGATGGCAGGATAATGCACAGCATGTGAATCTTCAGGGTCTCATGCCACGAACAGATGTACACTGGGTAAGTGACATTTTCCATATATATATATATATTCACTGAAAAAAACAAAGGTGAGAGGGACTTTATAGTTAGGCTCACATTTCAAGCGTACTAAACCATAGAAATTCAGCAGTTATAGTTAGTTACCTAAGTAAGTTTTTTCCTAAAAATGTTTACTGCAGAAATTACATTGATCAAGGATGTTATTAAAGATTTTGTGGGTGCCGTAATTTGTCGGGTAATTAGCAGTGCATGGCAAGGGCGCTAGGGATAGTTACCTTAGGGCACAAGGTATAGTTACTTTAGGTATCTCTGACTATAACTGCTGAGTTTCTATGGTTGTGTACGTTTGAAATGTGAGCCTAACTATAATGTCCTTCTAACCTTTGGTTATTCAGTGAATTTCTATATTTTTTTTATAAATCTATTTTCTAACTATAACATCCATGTAACCTTTGGTACGTTAATCCAACCACCACTACCTTTGGCCAGGCCCGAGTCCAACCCCCTATAAGCACCCAAACGTGGACCGTGCACAGCCTTCACCCGTGAGCAGGGGCAGTTGCCCACAAGACCTGGGCTGCAGCCAGACACTCCTAACCACTCAACCCCATGCTGCAAACGGGTCTTTGGCCGTACTCGGCGGGAGTTGGCCACGGCCTCTTTGTGTGTGAGAATAGATGTGAGAGAGTGTATCTGGGGGTGAGAGTAGCTGTCAGATTGTCTGTCTGGGTGTGAGAGTGCATAGATTAGTGTTTTAGTGGGTATGTCAGTGTGTGCGCCAGTCTGTGAGTGGGTGCATGAGGGTGTGTGTGTGGGTCTGTGAGTGAGAGTGTGATGCATAAGTGTCTGAGTTGGAGAAATTTATTGACGGAAAGAAAGTGAGAGGGAAAGAGATCGTTTTTTAGGCTTTAATATCTCTTATAGTTAGAATGAGATATTTGTGATCAATTTAAAATTAAAAAAAAATTATTTATTATTTTAAATTAAATAATTTTTTAATTTATAAAAAAAAAAAAGAGGAAATGAGTCCAGCTGGACTCATACCCTCAAAGCTCAGTGTGAAGGTCTGTGACCTTAATATTGAGCTATGGGGATTGGGTTTTTTTTTAAATAAAAAATTAAAGCCCTTTATGGGCTTTCTGAGACGCAAGGGCTCCCCCGCGGTCCCTACATATTTTTTTATTTATTGATTTATTTAAAAAAATGTTTTTTAATTATAAGAAAATGGCCATACGGGCTACCTGGCACTGCAGGGGAAGCCATTGCTTCAGCAAGCACGGAGCTGCTTTAAGCAGCAGCTCCGTGCTTGCTGAAGCATTTCTTCTCTGTCCCCTGCATACATGCAAGCAAGAGAGATGAAACTTGGGGTTTTCACAGCGGGACCTGTTTTTTTTTTTTTTTTTTTATTTATTTATTTTTAAATAAAAGAAAGCCCTGGGGAGGTGGCAGTCTTCAGGGCAGCAGGGGGTCCCTGGGCTCCCAGCGTATATACAAAGATAAAACCCCTGGGGAAGTGGCGGTCCCTAGGGCAGTTGGGGGGCAGCGGACCCCCATGCATATTAAAAAATATAAGCTGTGGGTGGTCGAGGAGGCCCCAGCACACTAAATAATTTATGCCCGCGGGACATGGTCCACATGGGGGCATATTAAAAAAAACAAGCGCGGGTGCCCACGCTTGTTTTTCTTTCTTTTTTTGCTGCAAATTTGCGAATCTTGCGGCAAAAAAATAATTTGAAAAAATGTATTTTGCTCTTAGGGTCTAAAGAGACAGGGTGTCCCTAACCTGGCCCCTTTTATTTTATATTTACTTTTTTTCTGTGACTCTGCTCAAGCTGAGTCCCAAGATGGCTGCCAACACTTCCTAGTTTGAAGTGTTGGCAGCCAATCAGAGCTGTGCATTTCCCTGCACAAGCTCGTTTTTGTTAGCGGATACTTCACGGCCACAGATATACAAATTAGCATTTCCCTAAAATTCTCAAAAACTACTGAATAGATTTACTCCAAGCAAACAAAAGTGAAATCTGCATACCGGTAGCTAGCTTTCTGCCAAATGTGGTGTAATTCCGTAAAATGATTCGGCTTGTAGTCCTGTCTAAAGAATCCTATGGAAATTAACATGGGAAAAAAACGTTTTTTGAGCCCCCTTTCTCTCGCCCCCACTTGACAGTTCACCCCGAAACTTTCCATGCGCTATAAGAACCACCACAACACTTTTTTGGGGAAAATTTCGGGACGATTCGTCAAATTATGCCAAAGATCTAGTCAAGTCCAAAAACGCTTTTCCTATGGAAAACATGGTCCTAACTAGAAATACGACAGCAACAAATTAGCTGTGTGATTTTTTTCACTTTTAAATTCACAAAACCTGCATTGCGAGATAGCAGTTTCTTTATCTCTCCACTTTGATCCATAATCATTTATTTGCAGAGTCATAAATCTTGCAGCGGAATGTGACTTCTGCAGGACCTGCTTAGTGGTTCTTAAGTAGTACTGCACTGGATTTGTTTCACATTTGAGGGGGGATTAGTTGGAAGAACTCAATGGATTCTACACTTCTGAAGTCTGTCCTAGATATCTCCAATACGTGCTTTTTTAAACAAAAAGTAAGTTTAAAACTAAATAAGAGAGTACCCTACTTGAGAGTATATTCATGTCCAGCTCTACATTACTAAGTATTTACACCACAAATTGTTATGTTCCTTAAGAATATTTGTAAGCCATCTTTAGCAAGCCGACTTCGGCATGCATGACCTGATAGTATTTAATAAAAGAGGATTTGCACTCTAAGTCCCATCTAAACAGACCAAACTCTAACCGTATGTGAGAGCATCAAGTGTACTCTGGTACTGACAAATCCTTTTGTAGGCAGTGCACTGTAGCTTACCTGAAACTCATGAATGTTTTGCGGGGTAAGCTTGGTGACCATATGAGGTCCTTCGAATCAGCTTTGCCTTTATGACCTTAATAATAGCTACTGCAGAGGGGCTGGATAAGTTTGTACTTAAGTTGCAGCGGTTAGTTTATTCGCTTTTTTCTCGATGGCAAATAGGTGCATGGTTGACTTACCAGTATCCAATACTAAAATTCCCAAGTAATTATATAGCGATGTATAAACTATCTGAACTGCGCCCAAGTGCAGGATTGCTTTGATTTGTTCTTATATTACCAAAAAACAGAACTTTAGTTTTATTAACATTTGCCACTAATTTATTTCTTAGATTATATTTATTTAATTCCTCTAACTTGTACTGCTGCCCTTTTTGTGCGGTCTAGAATAACCTGATCATTTGTATATTGTCTGAATTATATGTTGTAAGGCCCTGTCCTGGGTGGAAATGCCTTTGCCTGAGTAAGTCCATCTCCTCTGATCATCTTTAATATCCTTTTGAAAGTAGATTGGGTGAGCAAAATTGTTTATGCTGGACACTGGGAGTTGCCTCGTATTCCTCCTGCAACATCCTTTCTTTAAAGGCACAGTAGGCTGTTATTTTGTTGGCCTAGCAAGTCCTTGCTTTTGAAACAGTATTATTTTACTTATCAGCTCTTCTGGCTTCTTTACACTCACCTGGTTAACCATCATTGTTCAAATCATGTTTCCACCAATACGTTTTGTGATACCTGAATAGGACCTTAATTTGGTTCTCACTTACCTCATGTGTGCCCCATTTGAATCAATGCACTGCTGTTCTCTCCACCTCCCCACATTGAAGACCATCATCCTTATTGCAGTCGTACCAGCTTGTTGCATAAGTGAGCTACAAGTCCTCTCTCTCCAGATGCTGTGTACCACCTTTTACCCAGATAAGCTTGTAATATTATAGAACTTCTAGCTGCTAGATTCCATACCTTAGAATTATCCCCAGGCGTCAGATTGGATCTGGAAATATTTTTGTGAGCGGTACTCCTGCATGCCGGTAGGTGGCACTGTTTGACTCCACGTCTCATTGTCAGCATCAGAAGTGATGTGCGCAGTGCCTATGTAGGTGCCACCCCAGTGCACTGACATCAGTTCTTTTCTATCTGCACAAGTCATTGCAGATCAGAGAACAGCTACCTCTTAGTTGTTTTTTGGACACATTTTTGGTATGTTTTGGCAAGGACTGTTTGAGGTTTTCACCTCCTGGTGTGGCAGTGATGTCATCTAGGAAGCTCGTCTTAAAGTCCTGCAGTTCCTAACACCGCTGAGTGTTGGTGACGGACCCACATCTTGTATGCCTTCGGTGCCTCAAGCGTGACCATGATGCTAAGGCATGCTCCAATTGCCACGCCAAGAGCCTGAAGGCCTTGAATGAGTTATCCCACAAGCTCCTGGCGGCTCAACGTACAGCGCCACAATGATCAAAATACCGGATGAGAGGAAGGTCCCAGGAGCAGTTGTGGAGTCTGAGATCCTCGTCATGCTTTAAGTCGTCCGACCACTCAGTAAGACCCACCATAAGAAGTCTTTGAAGAGATCTTCGACTTCACCTCATCCGTTGGCCGGCAAGATGAGGGAGCATGGGCATTCAAGGCCTGATTAAACTGTTGAGCTAGTGCTCGGGGCGTCATTGCACCTCCCTGAGTTTCCAGGAGCTGAAGCAACCTGCATCCAATCAAAACAATTTTATGAAGCCATGCACCTCATATTTGGGCAGCCTGTTCCCTCTTTCGTAATTTCGGGCGCCGTGGTTCTGGAGGGCCCCCTACTGGATCCACACTGACAGCACCGGCCAAGGCACCAGTCGGGCCTCTTTGGTCCACAGATGGGTTTGGATCAGCACCAGTCGTACTACCGCAACCATCCCCAGCGCAGATCCCAATGCCGATGCTTCCAGCGCCCACTGGCGGCTCCTTCCCATTCTGATCCCGACTCTGACACTGTCCAATGCCCACTCCAGCTCTGACCAGAGCCATGCCTTCTAAGCCGAAGCCTGAGCCGTATTCTTAGGGGCTGGGACTCGGGGATGATTGGGAGGGGTCACTGGACCCTAAAGAATACTAGCCTTAGGATACCAACATAGACTGGTGTGAGGATTTGGCGGATGCCAGTGGACTAGACACCTCTCCAGATACTGGCATGTTTTCTCCCCCCTACTGCGGCTGTGGAGGAGGGGGTGTCATTTGCAATGGTTACTAGGCGGGCAGCTGAGGTCCAGGCCCTTCACGTGCTCTCTCTGGCAGTCAAGATGAATGTCTTGATGGAAGTGCTTCAGCCAGGAGTGCCCTCCCTCAGAACCCCTTCTCCCATTTAACAAGGCTCTTACTGATGCCCAGCGTGGGTACTGGTCCAAGCACAACACAGGAGCTCCTGTGAACAAAACAATTTCCCCCCGCCATCGCCCTGACCCAGGGGACCCAAGCATCCTCACACATCACCCGACACTGGAGAGCTTGGTGGTACAAGCCTCCACTTCCGATGTAACTCCTGGCGCATTCCCAACTGCATCTCTGGATCGAAATCCAAGAGGCTGGGCAACTTAGGAAAGAAGATGCTTTCTTCCACCAGCTTGGCACTGTGGTACTTGAACACTGTGTGCCTTTTGGGTTGCTATTCCCATGCTCTGTGGAATATGGTTGCACGAGTGCTGCCAACGGTTGTAGAGGAGGCCCGGTCTCTGCTTCCGTTGGCTGTTGCCAACGCGAGAGATGCAGCTAAGTTCATATTAAAATGTGGACTGGACACCACCAACTCAGCGGGCAGAGCGGTTTTGCCAGCAGTAGCCTTACAACACCACAGCTGTTTGAGGATGACTGGCTTTACTGGGGATGTCCAAGCATTGCTTATGGATATGCCGTTTGATGGCACCCATCTCTTCAGAGAAAAGACAGACTTAACGCTGGAGTTTTTTTACATCTTCACTGCCAGGCCTTTTCCCCCCTCAGGTACCAGGACTTTTTTGGGCTATTTGGGGCAGTTTGCGCTTAGACCCTCATAACATTTTGTCCACATAAGCTACCAACTTTGCATCCTTTTTTCCCAACATCCTTGGGATTCTAGAGGTACCCAGAGTTTGTGGGTCCCCTGGAGGAGACCAAGGAATTAGCCAAAACACAGCGAAAATGTTGTTTTAAAAAAAAAAAAAAAAAAAAAAAACCTTTGTATTTCCAAAATGGGCACAAGATAAGATGTTGAGAAGCAGTTTTTATTTGCACATCTCTGAATTCCAGGGTCCCCATACTAGCATGTGAATTACAGGGCATTTCTCAAATAGACTTATTTTTTACACACTGTCTTACATTTGGAACAAAAAAATGTAGAGAAAGACAAGGGGCAATAACACTTGTTCTTCTTTTCTGTGTTCCCCCAAGTCTCCTGATAAAAATGGTACCTCACTTGAGTGGGTGGGCCTAATGCCCGCGACAGGAAAACAATATGGACACATCACATTTTTACATTGAAATCTGACATGTTTTTTGGAAAGTGCCTAACTGTGGATTTTGGCCTCTAGCTCAGCCGGCACCTAGGGAAACCTACCAAACCTGATGCATTTTTTAAAACTATATACCTAGGGGAAACCAGGATGGGGTGCCATGTGGGGCTCTCACCATGTTCTGTTGCCTAGAATCCTTTCCAATCCTCAAAATATGGCAAAAGAATACTTTTCCCTCACATTTCGGTGACAGAAAGTCCTGGAATCTGAGAGGAGCCACAAATGTCCTTCCACCCAGCGTTCCCCCAAGTCTCCTGATAAAAATGGTACCTCACTTGTGTGGGTAGACCTAGTGCCCGTGACAGGATATGCCCCAAAACATAATGTGGACACATCACATTTTCCCAAAGAAAACAGAGCTGTTTTTTGCTAAGTGCCTAGCTGTGGATTTTAGAATCTATTTCAGTCGACACCTAGGGAAACCTACCAAACTTGTGCATTTTTTAAAACTAGACACCTAGGGGAATCCAAGATGGAGTGACTCGTGGGGCTCTCACCAGGTTCTGTTACCCAGAATCCCTTACAAACCTCAAAATGTGGCCCAAAAATCACATCTTCCTCACATTTCGGTGACAGAAAGTTCTGGAATCTGAGAGGAGCCACAAATTTCCTTCCATTCAATGTTCCCCCAAGTCTCCCGATAAAAATGGTACCTCACTTGTGTGGGTAGGCCTAGTGCCCGCGACAGGAAATGCCCCAAAACACTATGTGGACACATCAAAATTATCAAGTACAAAACTTCCTGTTTTTCGGGGAGGGGGGCACCTGCGTTTTTGGTCCTGGGCTCAGCAGCCATATAGGGTAACCTACCAAACCCAAACATTTCTGAACACTAGACACCTGAGGGAGTCCAGGGAGGTGTGATTTGAATGGGTCCCCCAGTGTTTTATTAACCAGAATCCTCAGCATACCAAAAAAAATTAGTTACAAAATCACATTTTTCCCACATTTCTTTGTGGGATTACTCCAACGTTTACCTCTGTCTCCCGGTAAAAATGATTCCTCACTTGTACAGGGAGTGCAGAATTATTAGGCAAATGAGTATTTTGACCACATCATCCTCTTTATGCATGTTGTCTTACTCCAAGCTGTATAGGCTCGAAAGCCTACTACCAATTAAGCATATTAGGTGATGTGCATCTCTGTAATGAGAAGGGGTGTGGTCTAATGACATCAACACCCTATATCAGGTGTGCATAATTATTAGGCAACTTCCTTTCCTTTGGCAAAATGGGTCAAAAGAAGGACTTGACAGGCTCAGAAAAGTCAAAAATAGTGAGATATCTTGCAGAGGGATGCAGCACTCTTAAAATTGCAAAGCTTCTGAAGCGTGATCATCGAACAATCAAGCGTTTCATTCAAAATAGTCAACAGGGTCGCAAGAAGCGTGTGGAAAAACCAAGGCGCAAAATAACTGCCCATGAACTGAGAAAAGTCAAGCGTGCAGCTGCCGCGATGCCACTTGCCACCAGTTTGGCCATATTTCAGAGCTGCAACATCACTGGAGTGCCCAAAAGCACAAGGTGTGCAATACTCAGAGACATGGCCAAGGTAAGAAAGGCTGAAAGACGACCACCACTGAACAAGACACACAAGCTGAAACGTCAAGACTGGGCCAAGAAATATCTCAAGACTGATTTTTCTAAGGTTTTATGGACTGATGAAATGAGAGTGAGTCTTGATGGGCCAGATGGATGGGCCCGTGGCTGGATTGGTAAAGGGCAGAGAGCTCCAGTCCGACTCAGACGCCAGCAAGGTGGAGGTGGAGTACTGGTTTGGGCTGGTATCATCAAAGATGAGCTTGTGGGGCCTTTTCGGGTTGAGGATGGAGTCAAGCTCAACTCCCAGTCCTACTGCCAGTTCCTGGAAGACACCTTCTTCAAGCAGTGGTAAAGGAAGAAGTCTGCATCCTTCAAGAAAAACATGATTCTCATGCAGGACAATGCTCCATGACACGCGTCCAAGTACTCCACAGCGTGGCTGGCAAGAAAGGGTATAAAAGAAGGAAATCTAATGACATGGCCTCCTTGTTCACCTGATCTGAACCCCATTGAGAACCTGTGGTCCATCATCAAATGTGAGATTTACAAGGAGGGAAAACAGTACACCTCTCTGAACAGTGTCTGGGAGGCTGTGGTTGCTGCTGCACGCAATGTTGATGGTGAACAGATCAAAACACTGACAGAATCCATGGATGGCAGGCTTTTGAGTGTCCTTGCAAAGAAAGGTGGCTATATTGGTCACTGATTTGTTTTTGTTTTGTTTTTGAATGTCAGAAATGTATATTTGTGAATGTTGAGATGTTATATTGGTTTCACTGGTAATAATAAATAATTGAAATGGGTATATATTTTTTTTTGTTAAGTTGCCTAATAATTATGCACAATAATAGTCACCTGCACACACAGATATCCCCCTAACATAGCTAAAACTAAAAACAAACTAAAAACTACTTCCAAAAATATTCAGCTTTGATATTAATGAGTTTTTTGGGTTCATTGAGAACATGGTTGTTGTTCAATAATAAAATTAATCCTCAAAAATACAACTTGCCTAATAATTCTGCACTCCCTGTATAGGTGGGCCAAGTGCCTGTGATGGGGAAGAGCCAAAAACATGTTGAAATTGAGGGGGAACCAAAGCGGGTCCAAAAGGGCAGTTTTGAAAAAAAAAAACTTTTAGTTTGACAAGTGGGGCAGAATTTGTATGTATAGATGAGACAATGCTAGGTGGTAGGAATGTTGTGAATTCCTGCAGATTCCAGAAGGTTCTTTCACAAAAATGTGGGGGGGAAAGTGTGATTTCCAGCAAAGTTGGAGATTTGCAGGGCATTGTGGGTAAGAAAATGGTGCAGGGTGAATGTGACGCACACCACCCTGGACTCACCCATATGTTTAGTTTTCAGATGTGTCTAGGTCTTGTGTATTTTTCTACATGGCAGCGTCCCAAAGTCCAAAAAGTGCAGTCCTCACCATTCCAAGTGGGACAATTTTGAGAGTTAGACAAGCTCTCATGGCCCAAATGTAAAACCAAAACCCCAAATAATCAAATTTCCTCTTGCTTGCTGTGGGATAAGATGTTTTAGAGTGCGGGGAGAGCTGAAAGACTGCTAGCCCCTTCAGTTTGGGTGGGTGCATGGCCATACTGGTTGGTAGCCATCACCCCACTATTCTTTATTTTTTCAATTTCCTGGCATCTAGTAGGCTTTCTGCCCTCCCGGGGAGTGGATCGGGGGTAATTGCCCCATATGCCCACTGGTGGGCAGAACAACTTTTACCCCATTTATTTGGGGTGGAGGTATGGCCGTACCCCCACCCTCTTATTTTATTTTTATTTATTTTTTAAACAAAATCTTCCCTGGTCTCTGGTGGGCTTTCTGCCCCCCTTGGGGGCAGATGTGCCTTCCAAAAAATAGGCTGATCTGTCCCAAAGGGGGGTAGAACTGGCCAACAGTAACGTGCACCCATGGGGAGCGACCCTTGCCCATGGGGCTGCCCCCCCCCCCCCCCAAAACAAAACACACACACCAATCCCTGGTGCCTAAGTGGTTTCTGCCTCCCCTGGAGACAGATAGCCTAAAATAAATTTGTCCCCCAGGGGAACGACCCTTGCCTAAGGGGTCGCTCCCCTTGCGTGAAATTGGCTAAAAAAAATCCTGGTGCCTAGTAGTTTCTGCCCCCCTTGGGGGCAGATTGGCCTAATAAAAATAGGCCAATCTGGCAGAAATGGCGTAAGGAGAATTTTGCCCCCAGGGGAGCGACCCTTGCCTAAGGGGTCACTGCCCACATATAAAAAAAAATACAACAAAAACAAACAAAAAACAATCCCTGGTGTCTAGCGGTTTCAGGCCGATCTGCCCCCAAGGGAGCAGAGAAGGCCTTCAAATAATTTGCCCCCCTGGGGAGCGGCCCTTGCCCAAGGAGCCACTCCCCTTATGCATATATACAAAATATAATTCTCTGGTGTCTAGTGGGCATTTCTGCTGCCCGATCGCATCGAGGACGTGATACCCACAGACTCGTACATCAGGCAGCCAAAGGTTGGGCCAGTCCACTACTCCCCAGGCAGCCACAGCCTGAAAACCCTTATAGTCTGCCCTATTACCATCATGGGCACCCAGTGGGTGGCAGGATCTGCCATCACCGGCCCAACTGGTGATCTATAATATTGGACCAGTGGGTTTTGCAGATCCTCTGAAGGGGCTACTCCCTCCCCTTCTTACCTACCTCTTCTCCATGCCATCTACTTATGACAGGATGACTTTGATCACCTATCCCTTCTTCACCAGGGAGTGACAGCTGTTTTGGCCAAGGGAGCCTTAGCGAGGGTGCCGACACCAGAAGTGGGTTGTGATTATTCATCCCGCTACTTCTTGGTGCCCAAAAAGGACAGAGGCCTTTATCCTATTCTAGACCTGCACCCTTTCAATTTCCTCCTCAAGAAGAAGTTCACAATGTTCACGCTCGCTCAGCTCCTGTCTGCTCTGGACCTAGGAGACTGGATGGTAGTGTTGGGCTTGCAGGATGCGTACTTTCACATTCACGTCCTGCCTTGCCCCATAGGTGTTACCTGCGGTTCATAATAGGTCACAAAAACTCTCAAGTCACTGTGCTCCCCCTTGGCCTCACCAGCACCCTTTTGGTATTCACCAAGGTGATATAGTGGTGGTAGCAGCTCATCTGCAGAGAGATAAGGGGTGCCAGTCTTCCATTATCTTGACAACTGGCTGTTGAAGGGGGTTTGCCCAAGGCTGTTGTCTCCCACCTCCATAATATGGCGGACCTCCTGCACTTGCTTTGGTTCACTATTAACGTGCCGAAGTCACACCTGACTGTCTCTCAGACATTCCCTTTCATCTGAGCTCTTCTGGACACACTGCAGTTTCGGGCTTATCCTCCCGAACGGTGAGTCCAGGATATTCAGGCTATGATACTGAAGTTTCAGCCTCTAACCTGGATTTTGTTGAGAATGATTCTGAGGCTGGTGGGTGTCATGGCCTCATGCATCCTGCTGCTAGCATATGTTGACTCTGCAGTGTGACCTAAAGTTGCAGTGGGCACATCATCAGGGGAATTTCTCCAACATGTCCCATATCTTGGAGAGAACTGTGAAGTGCCTCCAGTGGTGGCTAACGGTCCATGATTGGGCCAGCAGCAGATCCCTCTCCCTTCCCCAACCAGAATTGACAGTGGTGACAGATGCGTCACTCCTGGGATTAGGCAGACATCTAGGAGAGGTGGATATCAGAGGACTGTGGTCTCCGGAGGAATCTGGACCACACTTCAACCAGTTCGAGGTCTCTGCGATCTGGCTAGCATTGAAAGCATTTCTCACCTCATCAAGAAAAGGCTAAAACAGGTGTTCACAGACAACACCACTGCATTGTGTTACTGCAACAAACAGGGGTGGGTGTGGTGCTGGGCCCCTTTTTCAGGAGGCCCTGCATCTCTGGACATGGCTGGTGGTTCAACACCTA
This sequence comes from Pleurodeles waltl, assembly GCF_031143425.1. NCBI lineage: Eukaryota > Metazoa > Chordata > Amphibia > Caudata > Salamandridae > Pleurodeles > Pleurodeles waltl. The sequence goes on from NC_090442.1 coordinate 637,090,217, forward strand.
GATGGCTGTCTAAACACCAGGGCAGATGAACTCAGTTGATGATGCCTGTGGTTCACTGATGGCTTCTCCATCCAGAGAATGGTGCAAGGTCTCTTTCGGCAGGGGGGGAGAGCCTTAGTTCGATCCGTTCACCACGGACGAGAACACGCGGTGTCAGCACTTCTGGGCATGGGAATTTCCAAGGCGGCTCTTGCTCGGAGACTCGTTTCACCTCAAGTGGAGCTCTGGACTCTTGTATGCCTTTCCGCCCATACCACTCCTGCCCAGAGTTCTCAAAAAGATCAGGAATGACTGGGCCCCAGTCATTCTTGTGGCTCCAGACTGGACATGGAGAGTCTGGTATCCTAAGCTGTTGAGCATGGCCATCGGTCCTTTGATCAAGCTGCCCCTTCAGGAGGGATTTCTGTCACAGCAGCAGAGGATCGTCCTCAACCCAAACCTGTCAACTCTTCGCTTTCTTGTGTGGAGTTTGAGCGGCGGCAATTGACAGCTTTCGACCTTCCTCCCAAAGTCTGTAACGTTATCTTGGCAGCCAGGCTCCCTCCACAAAGATGGTATACGCTTGCCATTGGTGAAAATGTGTGGCCTTGTTACAGAAAGATAGATCGATCCCCTTTCTGCCCCCTTTTCTCAGGTTCTTCTCTTCATTATTTCTCTTGCCCAGTGGAACTCTGCTCTAAGTGCTCTAAAGGGCTATCTTTGTACCAATTCAGCTTTTCTGCCATTACCTGACCAGCCATCCCTCTTCAAATCCTCAATTGTACATAGATTTCTGAAAGGTTTGCAACATTTGATTCCCCTTTCATTATGTACTAATTTTCCTTATGTGTGCTCCATTTGAGCCTTTGCACAAATGTCCGTCCAGGTTCCTTACCATCAAGATGGCTTTCCTCCTGGCTATAATATCTGCCTGGAGGGTCAGTGAAGTTCAGGCGTTATCATTGAAGCCTCCCTAATTGAACATAAAAGTGGCCACTCCCTTTCATGAAGGATAGTCCATCACTTTGCTTTTTACACTTCACCACATCCCTCTAAGAAGAAGGAGCACTTCACCGTCTAGACCCAAAAAGAGCGTTGTTGTTCTGCCTTGACCGCACACAAGAATTCCAAGTGGACAACTCTCCGTGGGGTATGCCAGAGCAAAGAAAGGACGGCTGTGCAGAAGCAGGCCATGCTTAGATTGATTGTGCTTTGTATTAAGATCTGCTGTGCATTGGCCATTAAGCAACTCCCTGAGGGTTTGCATTCCTACTCCACTAGAGCTGAAGCTGCAACCACTGTTAACATGTGGAGTTCCGGTCCTGGGCATCTGCCAGGCCGGAACGTGGGCTTCTTTGCACTCATTCACAATGCACTACTGGCTGGACAGTCAGGTCAGTTCGGTCTTGCAGCACTCCCTTGTATGAAATTGATCCACAGACCCACCTCCAGGGAAGTATTGCTTAGGTATCTATTCTAAGATAAGGAATCTGCAACTAGAAGTCTCTTAGATGAACAAGTAACTTACCTTCGGTAATGCCTTATGAAGTACCTGTTACATGAACTAACCATCCTCCCTGCTGTGCAAGCGGATTTCTGGGAACAGGGCTGTTCCCTTTCAGTGACCTAGTTTTCCCCAACAGTGGTCAGTATTCTGCGTGGCTCCACGTTCCTGGCGATGAAAGTTTTGAAAAGAAACTGACGTCAGGCTGGGGGGTGGTGCCTTTCTAGGTACCTTCCACATCACTTCCAACATGAACAATGGCATGCAGAGCTGGACAATGCCAACTTCTGGCGCGCGGGGGTGCTGCTCACAACAAGACTTCAGGATCCACTCTGACACCTGGGGATAATTCTAAGGTCAGAAGTCTATGGCTAGATCAAGTCAGTAACAGTTAAGGTATTACTGAAGGTAAGTAACTTGTTCCTCAGGACAAAAGCAACATTCCTAACAAAGATCTTGTAGGGCAGTTCATCACTGGGCTAGCTTTCTTCACCCCATCCCGCCCAACTAGACAGGAAGAAAGACTTTATTGCCTTGATCCTAGGACAGTCCTGAGCTTCTACATCAATTGCACCAAGGAACTTTAGGTGGACAATCAGTTCTTTTGGGATTTCTCTGGGAATAAAAAGGGTAAAGCTGTGCAGAACAGAACCATCTCCATATGTATTGTCTTATATATTAAGATCTTCTATGGCCAAGAAACAGTCTCCAGAAGGTCTTCACACTCATTCCACCAGAGCAAAGGCTGCTACCACTGTTCTGTCCTGCGAGTGTGCCTGTCTTAGACATCTGGCAGGCAGCTACATGGGTATCCGTTCACATGTTCACGAAATATTAGTGCTTGGATAGCCTGAGCTGGCAGGAGGGGCATTTTATCCATTCTGTCCTGCAGGAGTTCTTAGTCTGCTTGGGTATCTGTTCACAAGTTGTGGAATATGCAGATATAAGTGTCCATCAAAAGAAAAAGTTACTTAACGTCTAGTAGCGCTCTTTTTGGTGGAAACTCACACTGCACATTCATCACCGACACACTCTCCTTCCCATTATGTGAAATGGATTAATCTAGTCCATGTTAATAACATTTCAATCTAAAGATCGGCACATTATTACTGTTTAATTTCTAATGGCTCCACGTGTGATGACTGAGATCAGAAAGAAACTGACATCAATGTGTGCAGGTGGTGGTTATGTAGGGACCCTGGCATCACATCCAGGGCCAGGTGGGACAGGGCGGAAATAATGTAGAGCCAAACAACGGCATATACCGATGCTCGAGGGAGTCACTGAGAAGATTCTCTGGAACCATTCTGATGCCTACTGGAATTCATAATGTAAGGAATCTGTGGCTAGAATGATTATCCACCAGTAAGAGCTTTACAGTAGGTAAGTATTTTTTTTCCTAGTCTAAGGTATGCCGGATGCAACAAAATGTTGTGAAGTTTGTTCACAATCCTACAGGATTGAGCTTTTTGAATGGTACATATTTGTACAATTTATATATAGCACCTTCAGAATTGAGTGGCGAGCTACAATAAAGTTGATATAAAGGAATATTTTATTTGGCTTTGCAGACAGCGAGTAACAGAAATTATATTTGTGCTGAAAGCTGTCAGTACCCTAATCGATTCCCTCAAGAAGACGCATCCTGAAAATGGTAAGTGATACATCATGCTGTTTGAAACACCGAAACGTAAATAAAATGTTAGCTAAACAAGACCAACTTTATGTAAATTACTCTTTCTTCCTGCTTTTTTTCTGTTGCCAACTAATGGAAGTGGCGTGATTAAAAAATAATTACTTTGAAGGGAGGTGTGGCTGCTAGGAGGGCAGACTGGCTGGTGAGATCCCAGATGGTTGCATGCTCAATAATAGGGAACCCTGTAGTCTTCCCCACATAGATGAACCACTTGATGAGGGAAATCGATTTTTCCAAAGGGTGCAAGGCCCAAATATGGATTTTAGTTTGCCTGTTTGGCTCCCAGATTGAGAAATAAAGATTCAACCAATTTTATATAAAAGTATGATGTTGTGATCATGCAGGAATCTTGTTTACCAGTTACTTCACTTAAGGAAGACCTTTGTGGATTCCACATTAAGGCACAATGGTCAATTCATAGTTAAAAAAAAAGGGAGGACTTGCCTTATAGGGAGGAGTGAGCCAAGCTTTCACTTTCACTTCCAGCAACATTTCAGTAAGCTCACTCGAATTACTGGTGGTTGAACTAGATTTCCAATCTGGAAAAGAAATGAAAGGGATTAATATATATATATATATATATATATATATATATATATATATATATATATATATATATATATATATATATATATATATCCCCAAGCAGACGGTCACTTTTAGTTCATTAGCAGGAACCCCTTTCACGGCAGTTCCTGTCAATGCATTTGGTGCAAGGCTGCGTCAGATGACTCAGCCCTGCACCAAACAGTTGTTTTATTTTGAAAAAGGAAATCCTGATACAGGATATATGAGTCATTTGACATTGTGGGCAGGGGTAGGGTGGGGTGGAGGGATTGCATTATTTGCATTTTACTGTCCCTTACCACCAGGATCTGCCTGGTGATCATAGACAGTAAAAAAAAAAAATGTGTATGTGTTCGCCCATCCTGATTGAGTGGGTGCACATACAGCCATTTCTCTGATGGTCCATACTCCATCAGGCCGTCAGAGAGGTTTGGCTATGGAAGTGACGGAGCAGTCACCCACATAGCCACATCTAAGGTCTGCAAGCATATAACTTTGGGGGGCGGACCATTGTGTTGGTGGCATGTATAATCTGTCGCCATTGCAACGGAGTATACATACCACCAATGTATAGGGGCGACCCTAATATCTATGGGCAAGAGATGAGCATCATGAGAGAGTAGTATGATTTAAATATATTGGTGTACGATTTGAATTCAAAAATTGTAGATAGCAATGATGAAAGTATGTTTAAAATACCAGAATTTGTAACTGAGAGAGAAAGAGTGGATAAGGCAACTTAAAAGCTGTTGAATTTTATGGTATATAATAGCGTTTGAAATGTGAGTGTAAAATTGTGGGCCATCATCCAACGAAATTCATTTTTTAGAGGAGTAACAATACATAGTCTTAAACATTTTATCATGGTATACCTGTCCCACCGCTCATGTCTTGAGGACTTTCATGTAAAGTTCATAAAACAGACCAAACGTACCCCTCTAATGTTTCCTGTTATCTTTTAATGGTCACCCCAACTTTCAATCACAGATTTACTTGACTAGGTATAAGGGGACATTTAGTTCAAAAGTTTTTTTCTTTCAAAGACACCTCCAAGAAAGTTTTCCATAAATCCATTTCTCAGATTCTTCCCTCTTCCATGCTTTTGTCTTATACTCCCTCTGCTGACTCCAAGGCCTCTTCCTCACACAGCTACAATCATCCTGACCTTCCACAAAATCTTCTTCATTAAACGTTTTTGCTGGATTCCCACTGCCAAGCCTTTCTGAATCTCATGCTGCATAATGATGCTCACATATTTAGAACTCTCCTATCTTGTTGAATGCTATTGTCAATAACTAACAACTTGTAGTCTTTATAATTTGTTTTTGATGTTTTCATTTACTATTTTCATTGTTATTGACTTAGTGCATATTGTAATCAATTTCCTATTAAGTGTACATTTTGCTTACATTTACCACGCATGGATTTACCACACATGGCTTTACCACGAATATACCTAGGCATTAGGGTGGATACAGGTTTTGGGATGGTAAGGGCATTTTTAGGTTTTAGGGTAGGTATGGGTTATTGGGTGTTAAGGGCATTTTTAGGTTTTCGGGTGGGTATGGGTTTTGGGGTGGTAAGGCTACTTTTATGTTTTAGGGTGGTTATGTGTTTTGGGGAGGTAAGGCCATTTTTAGGTTTTAGGGTGGTTATGGGTTTTTGGGTGATAAGATCATTTTTAGGTTTTAGGGTGGGTATGGGTTTTTGGTTGGTAAGGCCTTTTTTAGGTTTAAGGTGGGTACGGGGTTTGGGGTGGTAAGAGCATTTTTAGGTTTTAGGGTGGGTATGGGTTTTGGGGTGGTAAGAGCTTTTTTAGATTTTAGAATGGTTATGGGCTTTTAGTTTGTAAGAACTTTTTTAGGTATTAGGGTGGGTATGAGTTTTTGGTGGTAAGGGCATTTTTAGGTTTTCGGGTAGGTAGAGTTTTTGGGTGGTAAGGGCATTTCTAGATTTTAGGGTGGGTATGGGTTTTGGGGTGGTAAGGGCATTTTTAGGTTTTAGACTGTGTATGGGTTTTGGGGTGGTAAGGGCATTTTTAGATTTTAGGATAGGTATCGCTTTTTTGCGTAGTAAGGGCATTTTTAGGTTTTAGGGTAGGCATCGCTTTTGGGTGGTAAGGCTATTTTTAGATTTTAGGATGAGTATGGGGTTTTGGGTGGTAAGGGCATTTTTAGGTTTTAGGGGTGGGTATGGGTTTTGGGTGGTAAGGCTATTTTTAGACTTTAGGGTGGGTATGGGGTTTTGGGTGGTAAGGGTATTTTTAGGTTTTAGGGTGTGTATGGGTTTTTGGGTGGAAAGGGCATTGTTAGGTTTTAGCTTGGGTATGGGTTTTAGGGTGGTACGGGGAATTCTAGGTTTTAGGGTGGGTATGGGTTTTAGTGTGGTATGGGCATTTTTAGATTTTAGGCTGGGTATGGTGTTTTGGGTGGTAAGGGCATTTTTAGGTTTTGGGGTGGGTATGTGTTTTGGGGTGGTAAGGGCATTTTTAGGTTTCAGGGTGGGTATGGGCTTTTAGTTGGTAAGGGCATTTTTAGGTATTAGGGTGGGTATGGGTTTTTGGGGTGTAAGGGCATTTTTAGGTTTTAGGGTGGCTATGGGTTTTGGATGGAAAGGGTTTCTTTAGATTATAGGGTGGGTATGGGGTTTTGGGTGGTAAGGGCATTTTTAGGTTATAGGGTGGGTATGGGTTTTGGGGTGGTAAGGGCATTATTTTGTATTAGTGTGTGTATGGGTTTTGGGGTGGTAAGAGCATTTTTAGGTTTTAGGTTGGGTATGGGATTTGGGATGGTAAGGGCATTTTTAGGTTTTAGGGTGGGTATGGGCTTTTAGTTGGTAAGGACATTTTTAGGTATTAGGGTGGGTGTGGGTTTTCGGTGGTAAGGATATTTTTAGATTTCAGGGTGGGTATGGGGTTCGAGTGGTAAGGGTATTTTTAGCTTTTAGGGTGTGTATGGGTTTTGGGGTGTAAGAGCATTTTTTGGTTTTAGGGTGGGTATGGGTTTTGCAGTGGTAAGGGCATTTTTAGGTTTTAGGGTAGGTATGGGTTTTGGTTGGTAAGGGCATATTTAGGTTTTAGGGTGGGTATAGGTTTTAGGGTGGTAAGAGCATTTTTTAGGTTTTAGGGTAGGTAGGGTTTTTGCTGGTAAGGACATTTCTAGTTTTAAGGGTGGGTATGGGTTTTGGAGTGGTAAGGGCATTTTTAGGTTTTAGGGTGGGTATGGGGTTTGGGGTGGTAAGGGCATTTTTAGGTTTTAGGTTGGGTATGGGTTTTGGAGTGGTAAGGGCATTTTTAGGTTTTAGGGTGGGTATGGGGTTTGGGGTGATAAGGGCATTTTTAGGTTTTTGGGTGGTAAGGGCATTTTAGGTTTTAGGGTGGGTTTGGGTTGGTAAGGGCATTTTTAGATTTTAGGGTGGGTATGGGTATTTGGGGTGCTAAGGACACTTAGGTTTAAGGGTGGGTATGGGTATTTGGGTGTCAAGGGCATTGTTAGGTTTTAGGGTGGGTATGGGTTTTTGGTTGGTAATAGCATTTTTAGGTTTTAGGGTGGGTATGGATTTTGAGTGGTAAGGACATTTTCAGGGTTTGGGGTGGGTATGGGTTTTGGGGTGGTAAGGGCATTTTTAGGTTTAGGGTAGGTATTCGTTTTCGGGTGGTAAGGGCATTTTTAGGTGTTAGGGTAGGTATGGTTTTTTAGGTGGTAAGGGTATTTTTAGGTTTTATGATGGGTATGGGTTTTGGGGTGGTAAGGACATTTTTAGGTTTAAGGGATGGGTATGGGTATTTGGGTGGAAAGGGCATTGTTAGGTTTTAGGGTGCGTATGAGGTTTTTGGTTGGGAAGGGCATTTGTAGGTATTAGGGTGGCTATGGGTTGTGGTTAGGAAGGGCATTTTTAGGTTTTAGGGTGGGTATGGGTTTTCGGGTGGTAAGGGCATTTTTAGGTTTTAGGGTGGGTATGGGTTTTGGAGTGGTAAGGGCATTTTTAGGTTTTAGGGTGGATATGGGCTTTTAGTTGGTAAGGGCATTTTAGGTATAAGGGTATTTGGGTGGAAAGGGCATTGTTAGGTTTTAGGGTGCGTATGAGGTTTTTGGTTGGGAAGGGCATTTTTAGGTATTAGGGTGGCTATGGGTTGTGGTTAGGAAGGGCATTTTTAGGTTTTAGGGTGGGTATGGGTTTTCGGGTGGTAAGGGCATTTTTAGGTTTTAGGTTGGGTATGGGTTTTGGTGTGGTAGGGGCATCTTTAGGTTTTAGGGTGGGTATGGCTTTTTAGGTGGTAAGGGCAATTTTAGGTTTTAGGGATGGCTTTTTAGGTGGTAAGGGCATTTTTAGGTTTCATGGTAGGTATGGCTTTTGGTTGGTAAGGGTATTTTTGGGTTTTAGGATGGGTATTGGTTTGGGGTGGTAAGGACATTTTTAGGTTTAAGGGTGGGTATGGTTTCTTGGGTGGTAAGGGCATTGTTAGGTTTTAGGGTGGGTATGGGTTTTGGGGTGGTAAGAGCATTTTGAGGTTTTAGCGTGGGTATGGTTTTGGGGTGGTAAGAGCATTATTAGGTTTTAGGGTGGGTATGGGTATTTGCATGGTAAGGGCATTTTTTGGTTTTAGGGTGAGTAAGGGCTTTGGAGTGGTAAGAGCATTTTTAGGTTTTAGGGTGGGTATGGGTTTTTGGTTTGTAAGGGCCTGTTTAGGTTTTTGGGTGGTAAGGGCATTTTTAGGTTTTAGTGTGGGTATGAGTTTTGGGGTGGTAAGGGCATTTTTTACGTTTTAGGGTAGGTAGTGTTTTTAGGTGGTAAGGGCATTTCTAGGTTTTAGCGTGGGTATGGATTTTGGGGTGGTATGGGCATTTTTAGGTTTTAGGGTGGGTATGGGTTTTGGGGTGGTAAGGGCATTTTTAGGTTTTAGGGTTGGTATGGCTTGATAGGTGGTAAGGGCATTTTTAGGTTTTAGAGTAGGTAGGGCTTTTGGGTGGTAAGGGTATTTTTAGGTTTTAGGATGGGTATGATTTTGGGGTAGTAAGGTCATTTGTACGTTTATGGGTGGGTATGGGTTTTTGAATGGTAAGGACATTAAGTCGTAGGGTGGGTATGGGCTTTGGGGTGGTAAGAGCATTTTTGGTTTTAGGGTGGGTATGGGTTTTGGGGTGGTAAGAGCATTTTTGGTTTTAGGGTGGGTATGGGTTTTTGGGGTGTAAGGGCATTTTTAGGTTTTAGGGTGGGTATGCAATTTTTAGTGGTAAGGGCATTTTTAGGTTTTATGGTGGGTATGGGTTTTGGTATGGTAAGGGCATTGTTAGGTTTTAGTGTGGGTATGGGTTTTGGGGTCGTAAGGGCATTTTTTAAGTTTTAGGGTAGGTAGGGTTTTTCGGTGGTAAGGGCATTTCTAGGTTTTGGGGTGGTAAGGGCATTTTTAGGTTTTAAGGTGGGGATGGGTTTTGGGGTGGTAAGGGCATTTTTAGGTTTTTGAATAGGTATGGCTTTTGGGTGGTAAGGGTATTTTTAGGTTCTAAGATGGGTATGGTTTTGTGGGTAGTAAGGTCATTTTTAGGTTTAAGGGTGGGTATGGGTTTTTGAATGGTAAGGACATTGTTAGGTTTTAGGGTGGGTATGGGTTTTGGGGTGGTAAGAGCATTTTTGATTTTAGGGTGGGTATGGGTTTTGGAGTGTAAGGGCATTTTAAGGGTTTAGGGTGGGTATGGGTTTTGGGTGGTAAGGGCATTTTTAGAATTTGGGGTAGGTATGGGGCATTTTTAGATTTCAGGGCAGGTAGGTTTTAGGGTGGGTATAGGTTTTTGGTTCTATGGGCATTTTTAAGTTTTAGTTAGGTGTGGGTTTTGGGGTGGTAAGGGCATTTTTAGGTTTTAGAAGTAGGTATGGCTTTTTGGGTGGTAAGGGCTATTTTTAAGTTTTAGGGTGAGTATGAGTTTTCGGGTTATAAGGGCATTTTTAGGTTTTAGGGTGGGTATAGGTTTTTGGCTGCTAAGGGCATTTTGGGGTTTTGGACTGGGTATGAGTTTTGGAGTGGTAAGGGAATTTTTAGCTTTTAGAGTGGGTATGGGTTTTTGAGTTTTAAGGGAATTTTTAGATTTTAGGGTTGGTGTGGTTTTTTTTGGTGGCAAGGGCATGTTTAGGTTTTATGGTGGGTATGGGTTTTGCAGTGGTAAGGATTTTTTTACGTTTTAGGATGGGTATGGGTATGGGTTTTGGGGTGGTAAGGACATTTTTAGGTTTGAGGGTGGGTATGGGTATTTGGGTGGTAAGGGCATTTCTAGGTTTTAGGGTGTGTATTGGTTTTGGGTTGGAAAGAGCATTTTTTGGTTTTAGGGTGGGTATGGGTTTTTGGGTGGTAAGGGCATTTTTAGGTTTCAGGATGGTTATAGGTTTTTGTTTAGTAAGGGCATTGTTACGTTTTAGGGTGGGTATGGGTTTTGGAGGAGGTAATTACATTTTTAGGTTTAACGGTGCGTATGGGTTTTTGGGTGGTAGGGGCATTTTTATATTTTAGGGTGGGTATGAAGTTTTTGGTGGTAAGGGTATTTTTAGGTTTTAGGGTGGGTATGGGTTTTGGGGTGGCATGGGCATTTTTTTAGGTTTTAGGGTGGGTGTGGGGTTTTGGCTTGTAAGGGCATTTTTATGTTTTATGGTGGGTATGAACTTTGAGGTGGTAAGGGCATTTTTAGGTTTTAGGGTGGGTAGGGCATTTTTAGGTTTTAGGGTGGGTAGGGCATTTTTAGGTTTTAGAGTGAGTATGAGTTTTGGGGTAGTAAGCGCATTTTTAGATTTTAGGTTGGGCATTGGTTTTTGGGTGGGTATATATTATATATATATTGTATGTTATACTTGCCTCTACTTTTTACCACGCATATGCCTTTACTACAAAATATTTGTGTTAAAGGCATGCATGGTAAAAGCATATGCTAGGTAAAAGCATTTTCTTGTAAGTGTATGTGTGGTAATTATCATGCGTTGTACTTACCGTGTTGTAAAGGCATGTGTGGAAATTGAATTCTTTGTTCCGTCATACATCCATACTTTGGGGGCTTGCAATTGTTTATGTTGAGATTTTCTCCTAGGGATGGAAAACTCCAAAGCTTTCAAAACATATCTTGCTTCTTAGGTTTGTGATTTGTCTGTACTCAGGTGTTTACTGGCTTGATGTATGAAGCCTGTACAGTGTGTCAGTTATGTAGGTGGTCATTCTGACAATGGCGGCGACTGTTAAAGTGGCGGTAACACCGCCATCAGCCTGGCGGTAATTACTGCCAAATTATGACCATGGCGGTGATAACTCCCATGGACAGCCAATGTACCACACCAACCGCCAGGGTGATAACACCACTGACTACGGCGGCAGCCATCAACAGCCAGGTGGAGTGCAAGGTACCGCCTACCGTATTATGACATACCAAACCACCACGATTTCCGCGGGTCAAAGCGCCATCAAAAGCCTGGCGGAAACAGAATACAGAAGAAGAAAGACTCACCATCAGAGACACTGAGACGATCACCGCGCCGCCATGGAACCGGAACGTCAAGTCTTCCTGATGCTTCTCTACGCCATGCTCCACCTGGAACGCCGACGAAGACAACAACGGTGAGTACAGCCGCCTAGCACACAAGGGAGGGAGGGATGAGGAAAAGGAGAGTGACACACACACACACAACACCCAACATACACACACACACCATACACACAACCAGCTGCAGAGGAAAACCAATCTCACAGGACACACGTCATAATAATGCAAGGACAACATTTAGCCAAAACTGATTGTGTAATTTGATGCCAGCAGCCACCATATTGTCCATGTGATAAAAGAAATTTGAGTAAATGTTCAGAAAGGGCCAATGGCCAGTCCAAAATACAAAAGGCCCACATGGCCACAGGGCACAGTCCAAGCCCCAACTTGTTCCCTGACGAAATCCGCACTACACTGTGCAGGGGCATCATGTTGGAAATGGCCAGCACCTCAGTGGGAAGGGGGTTGGGGGCACCTTGGCTAAAGTGGGGAACTTGCCCACTGGTTCTGGAGGGGGCTCCATGCCCATTTCCCTTTGCTGGGGAGTGCAAGGTCATAGTCCCTGAGGTAGGGAACTTGCCCACTGGTTTTGGAGGGGCTCCTTGTACAACAGTCGCTGGAGGGTGACCTACATGTCCTCTGCTGGAGGTGAGGGTTGCTGTGTCCCAGCTGGAGGTGAGGGCTGCTGTGTCCCAGCTGGAGGTGATGGCTCCTTACCCACTGCTGTCGAAGGGGAAACCCTGCCAGCCTCTGCTGGAGGTGAGGGCTTGTTGCCCACTGTTGTTGGAGGGGAAACCCTGCCAGCTTCTACTGGAGGTGAGGGCTCCTTGCCCACTGCTGTTGGAGGGGGCCCCTTGCCTGTCTTAGTTGGTGGAGTGGGATCCTTCCCTCTCTTGAGTGGTGGAGTGGGATCCTTCCCTCTCCTGGGTGGTGGACTGGGAACCTTCCCTCTCTTCGGTGGTGGAGTGGGATCCTCCCCTTTCTTGCCTCCACGGCTAGGCGGTGCCTGCACTGTCCCCGTGGACTGTTTGGCTGAGGTGTTGGGCTGGGTCGTTGTGACCCTGCTCTTATGGACAGGACAGGAGGGTGAGGGGGAGGGAAGAGGCCAAGTTGGGCAAGTTAAAGCTTCTTAGGGGCGGTGGGGCGGGATGAGGGAGAAGGAGGGATGGGAGTGGAGGGTGAGGGAGTGGTTGTTGGAGGTGTACGTCTCCTCGACTTGGGTGCAGGTGCATGGGCAGTGTGCTGATGTGAGGTGGATGGTTGTTCGTAGTCTGAGTGCGTGCATTTGTGTCTCTTAGGAGGTGGGGCAGACAGGGTGGGAGAGGACACATGGGACGCGTGGATGGATGTTGTGGAGGTGTCCGCTAGCGAGGTGTGTGTGCTGCTTGGTGTTGTGATGGTGGTGGTGGCTGTTGATGCAGTGCATGCAGGTGTGAGTGCGTATGTGACTGTGAGGGAGGAGGAGGGGAGACAGTGGAGGCAGTGGATGTTGTTGTGTGTGCAACTGTTTGTTGTTTGTGTGAGTGCTTGTGGCCTGAAGTGTGCTGCCTGTATTTGTCTGTGACACTTTTGTGTGATGTTTTGTGTGCATGCTTCTCTGTATGTGTGCATGCGATGGGTTGGGGTTGAGGAGACTGGGACTGGAAAGAGGTAGTTGGAGGGGGGACGGTAGGAACAGGGACAGTGGATGCCATTAGAGAGGCCATACCCTGGATCGATCTCTGTTGGGCCACCAATCCACCATGAATACCCTGCAGGAATGCATTGCATTACTGCATCTGGGATGCCGGCCCTTGGATGGCATTCACAATGGTTGACTGCCCTACAGAGATGGATCTCAGGAGGTCAGTAGCCTTCTCACTGAGAGCAGCAGGGCTCACTAGGGCAGGGCCAGATGTGCCTGGGCCGAAGGAGATGCCCACCCTCCTGGGTGAGCAGGCACGGGCAACTCTGTGAGGGACTACTGGGAGGACGGTGCTGGTACGGGGGTTGGCGTCTGTACCTGTAGCTGGGGTGGTCTCAGAGGTGTCCCCCACCAACAGGGAGCTTCCATTGGAGGAGGAATCAGAGTCAGTGTTGTCACCTCCTTTCTCTGCCGTGGTGCTCCCTTCCCCTCCGTCTCACTGGTTCCCTCTGTGTCGGTGGTCTTGTGGGATGCAGCTCCCTCTGTGGCCATTGCCCCTGCTCCTCGGCAAGATGATGCTAATGCATACATGTACAGGATGACAGAAGAAAAATGGGGGAGGGGGAGTGAGAAAGGGAGCAGTGGGTCAATTACAGCACTAACACCACAGATGGCATACACATTACCGTCACGTACAGGGATCAGGATTGAGCACCATGCATCGCACTGGCATTCCATTGGCTAGGTACCACAGCAAGATGTGAGCCAACCACTGCCAACTGCACCCCTCCTGGGAGTCACTAAGCCCTGTCTGACATGGAGTGCAACCTAGCTAGGTTATCAGATTTTGCAATACACCCATTACCTTTGAGCTGGATCACGCTGCATTGTCTGAGCTGGCATTAAGGAGGCACCCACTAACTGACACCCACCACAAGGATCCCATGCCACCTACCAATTATAGTTGTAACGCCCACTGTACTCACCCCCTTGTGGCTGCTGTGATGCCCTCAAGCGCCCATCCAGCTCTGGGTAGACCACCGCCAGTATGCGGGCCATCAGCAGGGTCAGGTTCCGACGGGCACCACGCCCTCGTTGGGAGGCCATCCCCAGCTGGACCTCCGCCTTCTTCCGTGCCCAGCGTGTCATGTCCTCCCACTGTTTGCGACAGTGGGTGCTCTGCCTGCCATAGACCCCCAGGGTTCGCACCTCCTTGGCGATTGCATGCCATATACCCTTCTTTAGATGGGTGCTGACCTGCAGAGGCAGTACACACAGGAAAATTGAATTACACAAACAGTCCTGCCTGTTACACATATGGCCCACCAAACCCGTTTCCATCACCATTGGCACACACATGGCCCAGTACACAACCTATACACTGCCCAGAGGACATCCACCCACCCCCCTTACACAAGGCCTTCACACACACCACTCCATGCATTCCTGCCACATGCATCGTGCCCACAGTGTACTCACCTGTTGGTCTGGAGGCCCATACTGGGGTAGGACCCCATCCACCAGTCTCTCCAACTCCTCCGAAGTGAAGACAGGGGCCCTTTCCCCGGTCACACGGGCCAAGGCAGGATCCAGACACAGGTCACAGCAGCACAAGCAGCATAGGTGTTGCCCTTTGGAAAGTCAGGAGTCCAGTGAGGATTTAGATAGAAAATGGCGGTCACTTCTGCGGCGGTGTACACCGTCTCTGCCACCACTGATCCCTTTTAGCCACTGTACTCCATAGAGCCCCATATTAGCCAATGAGGAATTGCACGGTGGTGCAAGACCGCCTTCCGCCATGATGCACAACGCCGGCAGAGTTACTTCACTTCCACCTGTCCCTAGGTACAGGACAGGCTGTCGCCATTTCATGGTGGTGGACTACATTCAGATAATCCATAACTGCGTCATTGCTACAATTTGCACATACATTGACATTCCCATTGCCCCATCACATCAATGCTCAGTGTACTGCACTCCTCGCCGCCACAGATGACATCAGACAACAAATGGACAACGGCGAAACCTCAGCCCTTATCCTCCTAGACCTCTGTGCTGCCTTCGACACGGTCTGCCACCGCACCCTACTAAATCGCCTCCACGAAGCCGGTATCCAAGACAAAGCCCTCAACTGGATCTCCTCTTTTCTCTCCGACAGAACCCAGAGAGTCCGACTCTCACCCTTCCACTCCGAAGCCACCAACCTCATCTGCGGCGTCCCCCAAGGCTCCTCACTAAGCCCAACGCTGTTCAACATCTACATGGCCCCCCTCGCACAACAGGCCCACCAGCACAACCTCAGCATCCTCTCCTACGCCGACGACACCCAGCTCGTCCTCTCCCTGACCAAAGATCCTCTCACCGCCAAAGCCAACCTCCACGAGGGACTGAAATCCATCGCCGAATGGATGAGCAACAGCCGCCTGAAACTCAACTCCGACAAGACGGAAGTCCTCATCCTCGGTCGCACCCCCTCGGCCTGGAACGACTCTTGGTGGCCCACCGCCCTCGGCCCCCCACCTACCCCAGCCAGCCACGCACGAAACCTCGGCTTCATCCTCGACTCTGCTCTCACCATGTCCAAACAGGTCAACGCTGTCTCCTCTTCCTGTTTTAACACCCTCCGCATGCTCCGCAGGATCTTCAAGTGGATTCCAACAGGAACCAGAAAGATGGTGACCCAAGCCCTCGTCAGTAGCAGACTCGACTACGGCAATGCACTCTACACAGGCATCCCAACAAAAGACATCAAACGACTTCAACGCATCCAGAACGCATCCGCCCGCCTGATCCTCGACATACCCCGCCGATGTCACATATCCCACCACCTGAAGGACCTCCACTGGCTCCCCGTGGACAAGAGGATCACCTTTAAACTCCTCACCCACGCACACAAGGCACTACACGACACCGGACCCACCTACCTGAACACCAGACTCAACTTCTACGTTCCCTCACGCCAACTATGCTGTGCCAACCTTGCCCTCGCCATCGTCCCCCGAATCCAGCGCAAGACCTCTGGCGGCAGATCCTTCTCCTACCTCGCCGCCAAGACCTGGAACTCACTCCCGACCTCACTACCCCAGACCCAGGACCTCCTCACCTTCAGGAGACTCCTCAAGACATGGCTCTTCGAACGATAGCAGCTACCCCCCCCCCCAAGCGCCTCGAAACCCTAACGGGTACATAGCGCGCTCTATAAATTTAATGATTGATTGATTGATTGATTGATTGATTGATTGATACACTGAGGAAGTGGTTCCATTGTTCAAATTGTGACCGCCTACTCACTCTTGCGTCCCTTAGATACCTACCACTTTGTATGAATTGGAGGAGGAGACAAGCCCCTGTGTACAGACCCCTTGTGGACTTGGCTACACTGGAGGAGAGGCATATAATACTGACCTGTAGACTGGACAGGGCCACAATCACAGAGCTGTGTGCCCAATTGGAGCCTGAGCGATATCAACTATCCTTCATCCCACTGGGATCCCCCCTCTTGTGCAGGTTCTATCAGTGCTCCATTTCCTGGCAACTGGTTCTTTCCAAGTGACAGTGGGCTTGGCAGCAGGAATGTCACAACCAATGTTCTCAATCGTGCTGGGAAGGGTTTTGTCTGCCTTGGTCAAACACATGTGCAGCTACACTGCGTTCCTTCAGGTGGAAGATTTGGCCACTGTGAAGGCAGGATTCTATGCAATGGGACATATACCCAATATTATTGGAGCGATTGACGGTACACATATTGCGTTTGTCCTCCCCGGACAGAATGAACAGGTGTTCAGGAATCAGAAGATTTTCCACTCACTCAATGTGCAAATGGTGTGCCTGGTGGAAAAGTACATCTCCCACGTCACTGCCAAGTGTCCTGGGTCGGTACATGATGCCTTTGTCCAGAGGAATAGCAGCATCCCAATTGTGATGGCACAACTACAGAGGCACAGGGTGTGGCTTATTGGTGGGCCTCACTCCCCACCCAATGTATGTCAGTGTATGCCTTCTGGTGTTAACTCCATACCATTGTGTAAGGCTTATGTTTGTCCCTCAATACATGCAGGTGACTCTGGCTACCTAAACCTATCGAGGCTCCTGACCCCTGTGAGGAATGCCAGGAAATGGGCTGAGAATCGTTATAATGATGCATATGGCTGACCCAGTTGAATTTTTTAAAGGTTCTTCGGCCTCCTGAAGGGCAAGTCAGATGCCTCCATCTAACAGGTGGATCCCTGTGCTACTCACCCGAGAAGGTCTGCCAAATATTATTGGCATGCTGCATCTTAGTCAACCTGGCCCTCAGACGACATGTGCCTTATCTGCAGGAGGAGGAGACTGGAAATGCCCCTGTGGCAGCAGTGGACCCTGAGGACAGTGAGGATGAGGAGGCAGAGGATGAGGATGTGGAGAACAGAACATCAGTTATACGTCAATACTTCCAATGACACACAGATGAGACAGTGGAACTGATCATTCCTCTGAATATTGATGTTTTCTGTGTGGCTGTAGCAGGATGGCATTCACTTCCTTTGCATCTCAACTTACGGTCACCTATGGCTTCCCATTTTGCAGATGTTGGTGATATAACAACTGTGTACTGATGTTGATGACTACAGACAGCTACAACTCATTAATTATATGCTGTCACAGTGTTCAGATCATTTGCCCAAGATGTGACTCTTTCTATATAAGCACATTTTTATCACATAAAACACTGTTATTCAAGTTGTGTACCAGGGTGTTTATTGTAGTGCAAATAATTGACAGAAAAGTGCAATGGAATAGGGTGATGGTAGAAGAAAGTCCAGGGTATTGTTCCAGTCTGTTTGTAGCACAGGTCCAGTGTCCAAGGGGCCATAGGAAGGGGTGCAAAGGCAGTTCAAAGTGGACAAGGTGACAGGGTGGGACACAAGGGGGACATTCAGGAGGGTCTCATTTCTTGGCAGTGTTCTTGGTCTTGGCAAGTGTCTCTGGCTTCTGTCTGGGTTTCAGGGAATGTTTGCGGGGTTGTTCACCTTCTGCAGGGGAGGGGGGCTGGTGGCCTGTGGGTCCTGTGGCAGGGCCTCCTGCCCACTAGCTGCAGCGGAAGTGGTGAGCTGGTCAGTAGACTGGCTAGTGATACGGGCCCGCTGGTGTGCTGTCCATTCCCTCATGATGTTGGCCATATCTGCCAGCACCCCTACTATGGAGACCAAGGTGGTGTTGAGGGCCTGCAAATCCTCCCTTATCTCCTGATGGTGTTCCTCCTGCACCGCTTGTACTCCTGCATGTTGGTAAGGATGTGGCCTATCTTGTCCTGGGATTGTTGGTAAGACCCCAGGACATTAGTGAGTGCCTCCTGGAGAGTTGGTTCCCCGGGCCTGTCCTCCCCCTGGCGCACAGTGGTCCTCCCAGGGTCTCTGTTCCCCTGTGCCTGTGTCTCCTGAACGGTGTGCCCTCTGCCACTGAACCCAGGTCCCTGATTGTCTTGGGGGTGAGGTGTGATCTGGGGGTCCATGTACAGGTGGGCACACTGATGATTGACGTGTCCTGGGGACAGAGGTTTGGGGACGTTGGGTGGGTGCTGTGTTGGATACTGATAGGGAGGCTCTGTGGTGGACTGTGAGTGGGCGGGGGTGGCCGACTGACCAGTGGTCCCTGATGGGCCGGGTAGTTCATCCAGATCCTGATGTCCAGAGTTACTGTCATCACTGGGGGCATCTTCTGTTGGGGGACTGGATAGTCATGGCACCTTCTCGCCACTGAGATTGGCTGGGGCACCTGTGGGGATGTAAGTGATGTATTATGCTTCATGTCTGTGACATATTGTACATCCCCAGCTTACCCTCTATTGTTGCTGTTGCCCTGCCACCTTTGTGTATGGTGATGTATTGTGGGATTGTTAGTTCTCCATGCCGTGCATTCTTTAGTGATGGGTGTACATGGAGGGCCGGGAGGGCTGTCCATTTATTGGTATTGCATGCAGGGCTTGACATTGGGGTTAGTCAGATTTGTAGGTCCAATGTGTGGTATGGAGTAGAGTGATGGTAGTGCGGGTGTGATGGCATGCAGGACGGGGGTGATGAGTAGTAAATATTGACTCACCAGTGTCCAGTCCTCCGACAACTCCAGTGAGTCCCTCAGGGTGCAGGATTGCCAAGATTTGCTCCTCCCATGCTGTGAGCAGTGGGGGAGGAGGTGGCGGTCCACCGCCAGTCCTCTGGATGGCGAGCTGGTGCTTTGCTGCTATGGAACATACCTTCCCCATAGGTCGTTCCACCTCTTCCTTATGTTGTCCCTTGTTCTTGGATGCTGTCCCACAGCGTTCACCCTGTCCACGATTATCCCCCATAGCTCCATCTTACTGGCAATGGATATTTGCTGTACCTGTGCTCCAAATAGCTATGGCTCTACCCTGACTATTTCCTCTAACATGACCCGCAACTCCTCATCATTGAAATGGGGGTGCTTTAGTGGGGACATGGGTGTGTTGTGTGTGTTGTGCAGAGGGTGTTGAGTGATGTGGTGGGGTGTGGGATGTGGGGTGCATGACGGATGAATGGGTGTTTGTGGTGTGTGTGTGTGTGTAGTTGTCTCAGTGGTCTTCGTGTTAGTCTTGTGGCCATTTTTGGTGTTCATAAAGGGTTGTGTGTAATGTGGGTGGGTGTGGTGTGTTTATCAGTGTCAGTTTTGTGATTTTCGTTTAGGCCAGTGTTGTGTTATTTTGTATTTGGGTGGCTATTCTGAGCGCGCCGGTGTGTACTGCCAATGGTTTACTGCCATTGAATGTCCACCGTGGTGATTCATGGGTCATAATGTGGTGGGCGTTGTTTTTTAGGCGTAACGGTATGGGTGTTCATACCAACACTTTACCACTGGCCTTTGGGCTGACGTATTTGCGTATGTGGCAGTATTCTGTCAGTTTGGTGTGTGTGTGTATCATAATATGGCAAACGAATCTTTGGCACCGCGGCGGTATGTTGGTGGCCGTCAACGTGGCAGTAAGCGGCATTTACCACCAGTGTCATAATGAGGGCCTTAGTGACCAATCTCTGGCTGTAGCATAGATCCAGTGGGTTCTTCACAATGTTTTCTCTTCTCCTATACACAGCCACACATATAGGCTGTCAAACTTATAGAAGTTCACAGCTGCAGCCTTTGGATCTCCAAGGTGCCAATTATTTGTTGTGGAGAATTCTAACCACATATTTCACAAGTTTTAAATGTCCCAAAGGTGCCAGACTGTATCTGGAAAATGCAAAGCAGTGCTCTGGCAGGTAACTGTGTCCATGCCATTCCAGAAGTGATGATCGGAGCTGCGTATTAGTGTTACCCATGCCCACTGATGTCAGTTCCTTTCATTCTGCGCTATCTTTTTTGTTCACTTGTGAAGAGTTTTTTTACTTTCAAATTTTCCAGTGTGCAAGGGATGTCACCCCCTAAAATAACAGGGTTTAATCCATGTACAAAGTGATGCAAACGGATGTCTGTGACAGATGCCCACTATGTGTGTCTTTGGTACTTCAGTTTGTCGCATGACTTTAAGGCTTGTGTTATCTGTCCCAGAAGAACCCGAACACCCTCTGCGATTACGAGGTGAAGCAGAATGTGGTGAAGCACTGGATGTTTCCGAGCAAGTTCAGCTCCAAGCCGAACTCAAGAGCACAGACCCATTCCTGAGGCTGATCTGTCACGCGGACAAAGAGAAAACCAAGCAAGGCCAAGCAGCACTTGGGCCTTTTCCCACCACTCTTTAGAGAAGGTGGGAGAACATTACTGTGCCTCCCTGTCGCGCTCCCATTCCCCCCTAATGAGCCAATCCCATTTCTTATTCTGATGCACCTTGGATTTCATAGCCCATTGGAGACCTTGCAGCAAGGTGAAGCCTTTCTTGAGGCTATACTGTGGTTCATTTTCATGCTTCCAGTTCCCTCTGCCATGCCTACAGGCCCCAAAGATCTGTAGGGCCCTCCAGTTGTATTACCACCAATGAGTTCACCCTCGGTGCTGACTGGATTCGTTGAACTCACCTTGGGATCTGAACTGACGCTGGGCTTCGCATTGAAATATGCTTCATCACCTCATTAATCAGCACTGGCAGCGACACCACCAGCACTGGAGGAGAACCTCCACTCCATTTGTTCTATCTTACTCTGAGCTGGCTTTGGCTCCATCTACACTGCGGCCAGATCAAGATCTTGGCAAGCCACAGCCTATTTTGAACCCATCAGACTCAAATATAGTCTCACTACAGTTTGGGGGCACACGTACATTGTCCCACCTTTTTTGGTTGGATTCTGATGAGAGCCAGCCATAAGTAGGTGACAATTCAGGGGCGAGGGAAGAACGTGCTCGTCCTTATGATGCAAATGGCAGGTACATGAAATTTCAGGAAGGCAGTGGATTAGACACCTCACCGACACTGGATTGGTTCCACCTGGCTCAGCAACGAAGGAGAGTACTTCCTACTTCACATATTTAGAAGGGCCACAGATGTCCTTGGTGGGTGAGATCTTAACTGATCAACCAATAAATCTCCTTTGTCAATTGTCCTGCTCCGTATGACTCAAATTTTTTGACCTAAGCATCGAACATCGAAGAGCTTGTTGTTACAGATGTCTACAGGAAAGTAAATCCTAAAGTTTTGCCATCCACACACTTGACAGTGAGTCGAAATGTGTGTATACTTTTAGCAAGCAAATGTGCTCCTTGGCTAGTTTTGCCCTAGGGTCAGGTAATGCGCCTACTGAGCTGTCACGCCCATGCACTTTGGGATCCGGTGAGATCATGCCTCCGGTCTTAGAAGACCTACGACTCTCACTAGCACACACATTCAAGATGGTTGTGATGCAGCCAAATGTGTTATCTGCTCATGCCTAGACACCACATACTGTCTAGACAGGGCTATAGCAACTAGCTTGGTGCCTCCGTGCCATGCATGTATGAGCTCCACCAGCTTCTCCGGGGACGCCCAGGTGTCTTTAATGGGCATGCCTTTCTCCGGCCCGACTTGTTTGGCAAAAAAGGCAGACTTGGTTCTGGAACATTTTAAAGAGAACCGAAACACAGCACATTCTCTGAGCCTCTCAGCTCCAGTCCGGCAATCCCCACAACAATTCTGTCCTTTCAGGATCTATGCCAGGGTCCTGGTGTATCACCACCGCCAGCCATGCACAGTCTGCACAGCAGGCTTCTCAGCACTTTCAAGGGCTGGCAGACAACGGCCTGGTCATTAGAGATAATGGGCCAGATGTATGAAGAAGGCCCTTTGCAAATCGGAAATAGTGATTTTTAAAAAATCGCTATTTCTGATTGGCATAATCCAATGTCTCATATTTGCGATTCGGTAATAGCAATTTCTTAAAAATCGCAAATGGTATTACCGAATCGCACATTGCGATACAGCCCCCATTCGCATCTATGGGCCTGTCTGCCCATATTTGCGAATATTTTGCATGTCCCAAATTGCAAATTCCTAACTGGAATTCGCAATTTTGGGAAATGCAACGTACAGGGTGCTGGAGGCCTAAGGCCCCCTCTGCTGCATCCAAAACATTTTTTACAAACATATAAGGTGCTCACATGCCAAAAGGGCATGTGTGCTTTACATGTAATTTTAAAAAATGCATTTTAAATGCATTTTTAAAATTTGCACATGGTAATACCGATTCCTTAATGCCCAATTTGCATTAAGGAATTGCTTCATACATGTGCTTTAGAAATCGCAAATAAGGATTCCTTATTTGCGATTTCTAATTTAGAGAGTAGCAATTTGCGACTCTCTAAACAGGGTCGCAATTTTAAGGAGTTGCTATTTTAGCGATTTCTTAAAATTGCATTCAGAATGCCTTTGATACATTCTGAAATAGCTTTTTGCATTCGCAAACGGGCATTCGCACCGTTTGCAAATGCAAAAAGCTTTGATACATCTGGCCCAATGTTCCTCCCAATGTTCTACCACGACGGCAACTGCAAAACCTCTTTAGCGCATCATTAGTGGCATACCACCATCTGGTGAGAGACAGGATTAGCGACTTCATGCAGGGGTGGTAAAATAGCACTTCCAACAAAAGGGTCCTGCCAATCGTCTAACTGGGTTACACCCTGACATTTCTTTTCGACCCACCACAACTGACACCTACAGTGGAAAATCAGTTGGAGGACCACCTGTTTGTCTCATGTCAGGAAGTGCAGACTCTTTTGGCCAAAGGTGCCATAGAGAGGATACCAGTTTTGGAAATTGGGACTAGGTGGTGTTGTTGTTCCTGCTACATCCTTGTGCTTTAAAAGGACCGAGGCCTCTGTCATAGATCATCACCCCATCAAAGTCTTTCTGCACAAAGGAAAATTCAAGTTTTTCATCCTCCACTGGCTCAACTGGTGGTTTTGGACCTGCTGGATGTGTTTTTTTCACATCTCTGTCCTGCAGGGCCACAGGTGCTACCGGCTGTTTAAGGTGGGGCACAAGCACTTTCAGTTTGCTGTGCTTCCTTTCAGCCTCACCAGTCTCCCTCTGGTATTCATAAAGGTAATTGCAATAGTAGCTGCCTATCTGCAAATTTGATATTCTCTTACCTTGATGACTGGCTATTTAAGGCACTCTTGTCAGTCAGTTGTGGCACATCCTCAGGCGATGGCGAAACGCTTTACTTCATTGTAGTTCTCAGTCTAACAAAGTCACACCTGATTCCTTCACAGAGGCTTCCCTTCATCTTAGTCTTCCTGGATACAGTTCATTTTTTAGCTTTCTTTTGGACCAATAAGTCCAGGGCATTCGAGCTATGCTACCAATGTCTTAATCTCTGTCCTGATCAGAATGGCTCTGATGCTTCTTGACCTAGTAAACTCCTGCATCTTTCCCACTGACCATGCCAGAAGCACGTGTGAGCTTTGCATATGAATGGAGTGCAGGACTCCTGTGTGCCTTCCTTCCTTTACCTCTCCTGCCCCACGCTCTGAAGAAGATGAGTAACAACCAGTTGTAGGAAGCTGGCTCTGTATATACTATGCCAAAGTGAGTCTGTATATACTATACCAAAGTGAGGTATAGTGTGCACAGAGTCCAGGGGTTCCCCAGAGGCTTAACAGAAACTTAAGTAGATAATACTAATGCTCTCTTCTGTGGTTGTGTGATCCAGCAGTTAGGCTTATGAGAAGGGAGTGCTAAGCATTTGTTGTACACACACAGTCAAGAAATGAGGCACATACTCAATGACTAACTCCAGGCCAATGGTTTTTATATAGCAAAAATATATTTTGTTACTTTATTATTAGAACCAAAAAAACGTTGTTGCAGGTAAGTACAGTTGTCAATAGCCAATAGGTATCAAGCATATGTATCAAATGTACTTTGTCTTTGTTTTTGTAAATAAAGAAGTTTACAAGTAAGTAGCAATTTTCTGTTTCAAAAATTGAAACAGTGCAATTTCCCATAGGAGTCCATAGTCTTGGGGGACGGAGGGGAGTGTTAGCACAGAAAACAGGTAAGTACACGACTTAAGATTCCAGTCTTCAGGAATTAGGATGTCCACATGTCAAAGTTTAGGCTGACCCTACAAGTGAACCACCAGCAACACTGGGCCAGCTGGGTGCAGAGGTCCAAGTTGGCGGCGGGTTTTTAATGGAATCCTATGAGGACTGGAGGTGCTCGGTAGAAAGCAGATCGCAGGTAAGTACCTGCGGTTTCCAGGACATGGGCCTGTGGGCTTTAGGTCAGCACCGAGGAGGGGGGGGGCAACAGCATCACATCAAACACACACTCTCAGCAACACAGGGGCTGCCGGGTGCGAACACAGAGCTGGTTGCCCAATGCTTTTCAATGGGGGACCCGAGGGGGTCACAAAAGATGCTTTATGCTATGTCCAGGGGGTGGGTTCTGGGAAACCACAGGCTGGAGAGGCACCCGCTGGATGTTGCTGGACCGTCAGTCGAATTCCTCAAGGCTGGGGGCTGCATGCAGGGTTTCCTTGGGCATTGAGTATGTTCAGCGAATTCGGTCTAGGTCAGGGAGAGCCTTTGGATTCAGGCTGCAGACATTGTTGTATTGGCCAGGAGGAGTCAACCCAGGGTGGACTCAAGGTTGGAATCATCTGGGGATCTTCTCTGGACTGGTGGGCCACCTGGACTCGGGCCATGGGCGTTGCAGAGTGGACAGGCCTTGCGGATCCGGAGAGGTTCTGGAGTCCAGGAGTTCTTGGTCCTCTGCTGGGCAGGCAGTCCTCTTGGATTTGTAGAGGTTGCTGGCCCTGCAGGATGCGTCGCCTTCTTGGAGCAGGGGTCTTTGAATCTGCAGACAGGCCAGTAAGGCTGGGGCTAAGTAATTTGTCATCTGGAGTCTTCACTGCTGGGGTCGGCTTAGCAGCCCTTCTTCTTTCTTCTGGGGTCGCCAGGAATCTGGTGAGCAAAGTTCAGGGGTACCCCTAAATACAAAATTTAGGAGTGTTACAGGGGTAAGAGGGCAATAGCCAAAGGCTACTGTCCCTGAGGGTGGCCACACCCTTCTTGTGTCCACTCCCTTTGGGGAGAGGAGCACATTCCTAACCCCATTGGTCCCTATCCTCCAAAACAAGATGGAAGATTCTGCAAGGAGGGGGTGGTCTCAGCTTAAGTGGTCACTCCTCCTTGTTTTTCCTAATTTTCCTGCCAGATTTGCCACCACAAGTGGGGCTTGGTCTGGGGGGCGGGCATTATCACTAGCTGGAGTGCTCGGGGGCACTGTAGCAGGAGGCCAAGCATTACAGTTCCTGCAGGGGGTAGGTGTAAAGCACCTCCACCCAGAGCAGGCTTTGTTCCTGACCCCCAAAGAGCACAGAGGCTCTCACCCCATGGGGTCAGAAACATGTCTGTTAGTGGCAGACTGAGACAGACTGGGCAGCCTTATATTAAAGGGTTGGGTAAAATACAGGGAGCAGCTCTAAGATGCCTTCTGCGTGCATTGTACAATAAATCCAACACTGGCATCAGTGTGGGATTTTTGTGCTGAGAAGTTTGAAACCAAACTTCCTAGCCTTCGGTGAAGCCATCATGGAGCTCTGGAGTTCGAAATCACAAACTCCCAGCCCATGTACTTAATATGGCCACACTGCACTTACAATGTTTAAGAATGGACTTAGACACTGTAGGGGCATACTGCTCATACAGCTGTGCCCCCATCTGTGGTATAGTGCACCCTGCCTTAATGCTGTAAGGCCGGCTAGAGGGGTGACTTACCTATGCAACAGGCAGCTCATGGGCTGTGGGCATGGCACCCTGGAAGGGGGGGCCATGATGACATTTCCTTTTTCTCCCCACCAGCACACAAAAGCTGCAAAGGCAGTGTGCAGATGCTTGGTGAGGGGTCCCCCAGTTTGGCATAATACATGCTGCAGCCCTTAGGGACCTTCTGTCGCCACAGGGCCCTTGGTATCATGGGTACCTTTTACAAGGGACTTAACTGTGTACCAGGGGTGTGCCAATTGTAGAAGCAATGGTACAGATTTTGGGGAAGAACAACGGTGCTGGGGCCTTGTTAGCAGGATCCCAGCTCTCAATCAAGTCAGTATCAATATCAGGCAAAAAGTGTGTGTGTGGGTGGGGGAGGTAACCATGCCAAAAGGAGCACTTTCTTTCAGTATGTATGCAGGAAACGCACTAAATGCCGACCAGGGCAGAATGAGAAATAGGCTATATTGTCAATGGAAGTATGCGATTCTGTGACTGCTTCATATTTTTGTCATACTTACAGATTTTCGGCATTTGCCACGTAATCCATTGTCTGCTGCATAATCTGCAGGTTTTAACAAAAAGAAATTGTTGCTTGTTCAAACAGGTCAAACATTTCTAAAAGCTTGGCAATATATGTCCGCTGAAACTGGAAGGCCCATTGCAAAGGTTAACTGATCATCTTTTATTTGCTTATTTCTCTATTTGATTGTTAAATGGTACTATTGAGGTAAAATCTTTGCCCAAATAGTATCACCATGTGTAAAAAATACAAAAAATGAAGTAATACTTCCCAAAAAATGTGCCACATTTTGTTGCATAATTTGCCTTTTCCTGCTGCATAATTTAGTCAACCCTGCTGCATAATTCCAGTGGCCTTGGCTATACCCCATTGCGGTCTTTACTTCGGCTCATACTAAACACAATAGCTTGGCAATATTCATAAAAAAAATCTCTCTCATTTATATGTGATAGGAAAATGGATAAGAAGGTTACATATGTATTGCTTAGAGGCCATCTAAATATTATTAATAATAACAGTTGCCAGCATCTGTGCTCCTAGTGTGGCACAATGCACCTTCTTATGGAATTTCCATGAGACATCAGCAGCCTTTGCAAGAGGAGAAATTATTCTCATGGGTGACTTAAACACTGCAAGGAATCCACTTATGGAGAGAACGCATGAAGGACAACAGGCTGGTGAAATCTTCACATTATAGGAAATAAATTGCCAGCAATTGGACTGTGCGATGTGTGGAGATGACAGATAGCACATACATATTTCATTCACGCATACATCAATTATAGTCACATATTGACTATGTCTTGGTCAGTAATGCCCGCACCTCTGAAATTATTGTAGCAGAGATAGGCTCCATCTCAGTCTTTGATCATATATCCGTCTATATAAATTTACACATCTATAAAGAGACCCACTGCCCAACTGGAGATTACATCAATCTCTGCTCTGAGTTAGACGTTTCTGAGACAAACTCACACAAAGCATTGAGGAGTATTTCCTCACTAATGAATTGGACAAGATCCCTTATGATACTGTATTTGATGCCTTTAAGGCAGTAATAAAATGGAAATTATCTCTTTTCCAACCCAACAAGGAGATGAGAGTTAGAAATAGAATAGAGATCAGTAGAAATAGAATATAAAACATCCCCTCATTGCCAACAAAATGCTGCTTACTAGCAAGAAAGGACTATTACATATTGCACACACTAATAAAGCATAAATTACTGCATTACACTGAAAAAATTAATGTATCCCCCCTTATCCTCAATTGTATCTTCAACTCAAGTGGGGGTTAAGGGCCGGAAGAGGAACCGCTCTTTAGCGGGTACAGCTGCCCATCCTCCTCAGAGTTGGATTAGGGCCACAATTAGGCCCGGGCAGCCCTTAAATGTGCCCCACATTAACAGAAGTTGTTTCTGCCTGTTCCATGCAGGGCAGGGAGATAACAGTAACTGAAAAGTCCCCTAGCTGGCCCTGACCAACCCCCCCACTACCCACTCCAGTCCTCTCCCCTGCCTCAGTCCCCTACAAAGAAAGTGCTAATGGCTTCCCATCAGCAGCTCCTTGAGGTCTCTGTCACAACTTGAAGGACCTGGGGGGGGGCACACCTCATGCTGTGACAGACAGAGCAGCGCGTTATTTTTCTGCCTCTGCTTAATGAGCATCAGGTCAGGCTCCTTGTATGTATGTAACAGCAGCCTTGGACTTGCAAGTCCAAGGCTGTTCTTCATGCACTGACTCACACAGAATCTTAAGTGTCTAAATGTCACAGGGAGGAAGACTGGTTGGCCCTGAGGGCTTTCAGTGCCATGTGCCTCATACCACAATATTCCATGCTTCATTGATTATGGCTCGCTTTATAATTGTTATCCTCCCACTGCATGTTAAAGAGATTTTTCCTCAAACTATCTATTAGAAGGAAAAGATGCATCATAGCAGGCCTTAAGTATAAAACTAGGCACTGATAACCTGATGGTCCAATACATGGTGACTTGCACTAGTTTACGAACAGTGCACTTTTGTGGGATTTTATAAAGTGCAGTAATTGTGTTTTTCAACACTGAGACAAAATATTTACCAAATGATCACAGACGTTTCAATACACCTGTTAAAGTTCTGCCAAATCAAAACTGAGATTTCTAATTCTCATAAACGCCTTTATTTTTCTGATGCCCCTGACCAAATGTAAATTCGGCTGTGCAGTAGTGTCTTTAAAAGCAATAAAATTCGCTTTTGGCAGCCTGACCAACAAGGTGAGAATTGCTCCGGGCTTGGCTGTACCTGGATTAAGAATTGCACTTGTGTGATCATCTGGCCAGTGTCCTGAAAGGAGAAGCATTCAGCCCACTGTGGCCAAGCTAAGGATAGTCACAGGTGCATCCAGTGGGAATGCATTTGAGTGACAGCTCCATCAACAGAATGGTGGGGTAGTGCATCTGTGCAACAACTCCATTGAAACCCAATAGCCATTGAACTCTCTGGATATGAAAGTACATATAGACTGAACAGAACTGAGGGCATTTTGACTAGCAGCCGGAGTACAGGGTAGTGGGTTAATCCAGACCCTCAGGAACATTTTCACCATCGTGATCTGTATCAATAGATAACAAAATTTGAGTTTCAGCAGTTCACCTTGAGAGGAACCAAATTTGAGATCAGACTCCCTCTGCAGGTAAGTTATAACAAGCCATAAATGAGAATCTGATCGAGGTTTATAAAAGCAGATTCCTTACCTTTTATTGCTTCCCAGACTTGAGACAGGATCCAGAACATTTTTCGTTAGCACTATCCATGTGCGCCAGTAGGTGGTGTTGATCGGATCCTCATCTGTCGTCAGCATCGTGCATGCCAGAAATTACATTGCGGTTCCTCTGTAGTCGTCACCCAGGCACGCCAACGTCAATTCTTTCATTTCCCTGCTAGAATTAATGCTAATCTGGAAAAGAGCTACTCATCAGTAATTTTTGGACTGGCCTTTTTCAACAGTTGAAATTTCACTTTTTTGTAGGTTTACCTCCTGGTGTGTTAAGGATGTTGTTACGTAAGATGGGTTTTAATCCGTGCAAAGCCTGTTATCGGCCGATGTCAGTGACAGATTCGCACCTTGTTTGTGGAGTTTGCAGCGCGACCATGACCCGTAGTCGTGCTCCGAGTGCCGGGCCATGCATCCAAAGGCCTTGCGCTGAGGTCCCTACACACCTCTTGGACTTTCCTGGAGCCATAGCGACCCCTGCTCAATTAAAAGAATTTTATGAGGCCATGCGCCTCATTTTTTACCCTGTCGGCATGCCTTTTTCCGTACGGGGTCAGAGGGGGTCCCATCAGATTCCATGCCGGCAGCCTCAATGCCAGTGGGCCCCCAGGGATCCAGTTCTAAATCCATACCGGCACGGGTCATACCACCTCGACCTTCCTCAATGCCGGTCCTAATGTTGACATCCCCGGCGCCGCTTGCGCCCACCTGCAGTGCCATCCCCATTGTTATCTCCGACTCCAGCATGGAGCCGGATAGGCGTCATACGACGCCAGTTCCGGCAGGAGCTTTGTCTCTGAGATCGGATCTTGATCCCTATTACCTTCGGCTAGGCCTCAGAGAGCACTGGGAGGGGTCACTGGACCCTTTTGAATACCAGTCTTATGAGGATGAAATGGACTGGCATGAGTATCTGGGTGAAGCCAGTTGACTGGATACTTCTCCACAGATTGGTATGCTTTCCCCCCCTACCATGATGTGGCGGAGGGAGCTTCCTATGCTATGGTGGTGTGGAGGGCAGCTGAATTCCTAGGCTTTCAACTACCTTCCGTGGCAGTCATGACAGAAGTGCTACAGCCTGGAGTCTCCACATCCGAACCTTACACCAGTTAATGATGCACTTATGTATGTCCTTTTGGGTACCTGGTCAAAACCCAGCACCAGGGATACTGTGAATAGGATGATTGCCTGCTGCCATTACCCCATTCCTGGGGTCACAAGTTTCCATACATAACACCCTACTCTTGAGAGCTTGGTGGTCCAAGCCTTAACTTCCCAAGGTGCTTTCCTTACCCCTCCCCTGGATAGGGAATCCAAGAGGCTGGATTCATTTGGAAAGAAGATGTTTTCTTCCGCTAGCCTGACATTGCGGTCCGTGAACACTGCCTTCCTTTTGAGCCTTTATTCCCACACTTTGTGGGACACGCTTGCGCAAGTTCTGCCACAGGCCACGGAGGAGTCCACGGCTATACTCTCTCAGGCTGTTGCCGATGGGAGGGATGCAGCAAAGTTTACAATTCGTTGCAGACGTCACACAACTGACTCCCTAAGCAGAGCAGTTTCCATGGCCATTTCCTTCAGGAGCCACACCTGGCTGAGAACGTCTAGCTTCTCGGGGTATATCCAAGCTGCCCTTATGGATATGCCCTTCTATGGCACCTGCCTCACAGTGCCCCTCTGTCCCACCAATTTGTCTGTCACTCCTTTTGTGGCTGCGAACGGGGCCTCCACCCGTGCCAACTCCAGCCCAGCCACCATGCAACGCATGCCACCCAGCCTCTACATGGACGCAGTATCCACCGACCTCATGTATCGGGTGGTCAGCGGTCTTCTCAATCCTCTCCCTCCCCCAGAGCAGTTTCTAAGCCCTTCTAGTCTACCTCTCTACCTCCATGAACACCTAGTTGGCGCCCATTACCTCTTCCATTGGCAGTCCATAACTTCAGACAGGTGGGTTTTGCAGATCGTCCGAAGGGGTTACTCCCTCCCCTTCAAGACTGCCTTTCCCTCCATGCCACTATCAAACGACCAGATGACGGAGGATTATCTGTCCCTTTTCTGCATGGAGGTGGTGGCTCTCTTGCCCAAGGGAGCCATAGAAAAGGTTCCAGTGCCAAAAGTAGGCTGTGGTTGTTATTCCTGCTACTTTCTAGTTCCCATAAAGGACAAGCTTCTTCACCCTATTTTAGACCTATGAGCCCTCCTTCTGTTCCTGACAAAGGAGAAGTTAACAATGCTTACATTGGCTCAGGTCCTATCTGCCCTGAAACCAGGAGACTGGATGGTAGTGATGGACGTGCATGATGCTTATTTCCATATCCTCATCCTGCTGCTGGCCCACAGACGTAACCTGCGGTTCACGGTAGACCACAAGCACTTTCAGTGCACCGTACTTCCCTTTCGCCTTACCAGCACCCCTTGGGTGTTCACCAAGGTGATGGTGGTGGTTTCAGCAAATCTGCAGAGTTCAAGGGTGTCAGTCATCCCATATCTTGACTGTTGAAGGCGAGCTCACCTCAGGCTACGGCGTACCTCCTGCATTCGCTGGGGCTCACTATAAACGTACCAAAGTCACACCTGCCTCTCTCTCAGATGCTCCCTTTCATCAGAGCTGTTCTACACATGGTGCTTTTGACAAGATCACCCTCTGCCCCCTACCCCCTCCCACTTTTTGCCTGGCTTCTGATGCAATTTCGACTGAAAGTGCACTGGGTACCTGCTAAACTGGTCCCCAGTGCCAGATCTCTTTCCCTAAAACTGCACAGTTTTTCCCAATTGGCAAGCCTTTAGTTGTCACTGTAAGTCCCTAGTAAATGGTACCCCTGGTAACTAGGGCATATGGTATTAAAGAAGGACCCTGAGGGCTGCTGCACAGATTATGCCACCCTGAGGGACCCACTCACTAAGTGCCTTTGCAGGCTGCATGTCTTGGTGCAGACCGAAAATAAAAACCTGACATGGCAAACACCATGTGTGCCCTGTCCCCTTTGCACTTCAAGCAATATATGCAAGTCACCCCTCTAGCAGGCCCCCCAGCCCTAAAGACAGGGTGCATTATTATTTCTCAAATGCTTGTGTCACATAACACACAACGAGAGAGCGAGAGGATAGGGAAAACCTAATTGTGTCCGCCCTAAGTCATACACTAATCACATATAGGCACCTAAGTTTGGATTCTGAGGCATTTGAGAAAAAGTCAGGCACTACTGAGAGCATGAATAAACCCTATAAAGACTTGGAGGACACACGTCATACAGAAATTCATATGTGGCCTTCCAGGCACGCCATCAATTTGATGGAAAATTTAAACCGGGATCTCTGCTC
Organism: Pleurodeles waltl; assembly: GCF_031143425.1. Lineage (NCBI taxonomy): Eukaryota > Metazoa > Chordata > Amphibia > Caudata > Salamandridae > Pleurodeles > Pleurodeles waltl. The sequence continues at coordinate 637,122,878 of NC_090442.1, forward strand.
CGCGGAGAGAAAAAGGATATGGGCTAAGAAGTGTGTAAGTGTTTCTATATTCTAACTCTTGCGGGCTAGGGCGATAGCCAGCAGGATCATTACAGACATGTTCACCTTAATGAATCTACAGGTATTTTTAAACTTATTGGGCAAGGATTAACCCACCTGCTAGAGTAAACGCTTTTCATAGAAGGATGCCTAATAAAATGTCCTCTCTTTCAAGTTCAAGCCCAGGGTTTGCATTGGTAAAATAGAGGGCATTTTTGTTTAGAGTTGTAAAACACCTCTAGAAATACACCAATTCAGAAGGTTCCTACAGTATGCTTGATAACAGTATTGGACAAGTTACTTGCCTTCAGTAATGCCTTATCTGGTAGAGACTAGGGCCCTCATTACAACCCTGACAGTCAGTGGAGAAGTGGCGGTAATACCGCCAACAGGCTGGCGGTAAAAAAAATGAAATTACAAGCATGGCAGTGACCGCCATGTCAAACTGCCACTTCTCCACTCTGACCGCCAGGGTGGTAACGACCGCTGGGCTCGAGACTTCGGTCTCCAGCAAGGAGTCCGTCACTACACCGCCGGCGGTATCACGACCCCGCATACTGCCATGGATTTCGGGGGGGTCTGTAACGCCACGAAATCCATGGCGGTAGGCAATATCAGTGCCAGGGAATTCCTCCCCCCAAACCCACAACCCCCCTACCACCTCCCAAAGGTAGTAGGACTCCCCTCCCCACACCCCCCTCCCAAACATTGACACACACATCCCCTTACACGCACACTCACACAACTACTACACATACACGCACATACACACAGACATAAACACACACATTTCCCATACACACACCACACCCCTGCATGCATACATGCACTCACACACACCCTCTACACACACACATGCACACCCCCGTACACGCACACAATACAACACCCCCCTCCCCTAACAGACGATCACCTTAAATGGTCCGGTGATCCATGGGGGCTGCTCCGCCGCCAGCACCCCTTCACCAGAACACAGCCACACCGAATCCTGGGACGTGATGCGGTGGGCGTTGTTCTGATGATGTGGCGGTGGAGGTGGAGCAGCCTTCATTTCACTGCCGACCGCCAGTACGGCTGCTGGCGGCTCTCCGTCCGGAAAAGGGCAGAGGGCTGCCAGCAGTCATAATACGCTATGCGGAAAACTGCCTGCACTGGCGGTCTTCAGCACGGCGGTACCTCAGCGGTATTGAAAAGAGACTGCCGAGGTCCAAATGAGGCCCTATATCTAGCCGCAGATTCTTTACCTGTGAATTCTCCCCAGGCATCAGACTGGATCCAGAAGATTTTTTGTAAGCAGTACCCATGCGTGCTGGTAGGTGATGCCGATCAGCTCTGTATGTGTCATCGGCGTCACATGCGCCAAAAATAATGTGGCAGATCCAAACAGGCACCACCCAGGTGTGCCATCAGTTACTTTTCACGAATTTCCCCACCAGATGCGTAGAACCATGAAGAACTCTGACCACTGGTGTGTTAAAACTAGGGCCCTGAAAGGAAAGTCCCTGCCCCCTAGAAATCCATTCGCAGAGCAGGGATAATGGGTGGGTGTATTAGGAATCTGCAGATAGATAAACGGTCTGATTTAGAACTCAGCAGACGGATTACTCTGTCAAAACGGTGATGACTATCCTGTCTACCGAAATCTAAATACCATAGGTTATAATGGGATTTAGATTTCGGCAGATGGGATATCCGTCACCGCTGTGACAGAGTAACTTGACCACAGAGTTCTAAATCAGGCCCTAAGTCTCTACCAGGTAAGGCATTAACGAAGGTAAGTAACTTGTCCATCTGATGAACAAGTTACTTACATTTGGTAACAATATATCTGGTAGAGACATATTCTAGTTGCAGATTCCATACCTTAGAATTTCCCCCAGGCGTCAGGCTGGATCTGGAGATTTTTCTTCGAGCAGTACCCCTGTGTGATGTCGTGGCGTCGTTTGACCCAGTCAGTTTCTTTTCATGACTTTCCGCACCAGAAGCACGGAGCCATGAAGAACACTGAGAATGGTGCGCCAATATTAGGGCCCTTAAAGAGAAGTTTCTGTCCCTAGAAATCATTTTGCAGAGCAGGGAGTATGGGCGGGTCGGTAGGGAATCTGCAACTAGAATATGTCTCTACCAGATATTTTGTTACCAAAGGTAAGTAACTTGTTCATCTGATAGCAACTTCTAGTTGCAGATTCCTTACCTTAGAATAGATACCCGAGCAATACCATCCCCGGTGGTGGGCTGCGAACTACAATCACATCAAAAAGTCCTGCAGGACCGAACGGCCAAAGTTGCCGTCTCTGCGGACCTGACTATCCAGGCAGTAATGTTTAGTGAACGTGTGCAGGGATGCCCATGTCGCTGCCTGGTAGATATCTAGGACTGGAACTCCTCATGCTAACGTTGTGGTAGCAGCAGTTTCTCTGGCGGAATAAGCACGCAAACCCTCAGGGGTTGCTTTTTCAGCAAAGCGTAGCACATCTTGATGCAGAGGACTACCCATTGCGAGATGGTCCTCTTCTGCACCACCCTTTGTTCCTTCTCACCGACATAACCCACAAAGAGTTGATCGTCCACCCGGAAATCTTTGGTATGATTGAGGTAGAACGCCAACGCTCTTTTTGGATCACGGCGGCGGAGTCTCTCATCCTCATGAGAGGGATGTGGGGATGCGTAAAAAGTAAGCTAGGTGATTGATTGGCCTGCATGAAAAGGTGTCACCACTTTGGGAAGGAAGGAAGCCCTGGTATGAAGCACCACTTTGTCAGGATGGACAGCTAGAAATGGTGGCTTCGAAGAGAGAGCCTAGTGTTCTCCCACTCTGTGAGCAAAGGTGATGACAATCAAGAGTCAGGAGCCGCATTGGACAGTTGTGGAGCAGCTCAAAAGGAGCACATATGAGCTATGTGAGGACCAAGTTGAAATCGCACTGGGGCATTATAAACTGGATAGGAAGGAACATGTGAGTGAGTCCTTTAAGAAACCTCCCAACAGTGGGAGATTTGAACAGAGAAGGTTGGTCTGGGAGCCTTAAAAAGGTAGAGATGGCAGACAAATAATCCTTGAGGATTCCCAGAGCAGAGCCCTGCTGGGCAAGAGAGAGAATGAAGAATAGAACCTCCAAGAGAGGTGCATAAAAGGGGATCAGCAGACTTGGTGATATACCATGCCACACATTTTTTTCTAATGACATCTGTATACCGTTTTGGTGGGAGGAGGCCTGGCTGCCAAGATAACATCACAGACTTTGGGCGGAAGGTTGAAAGCTGTCAACTTCTGCCGCTCAATCTCCACGCACGGATGAGAAGACTGGAAAGGTTCGGGTGAAGGACCGACCCCTGCTGCTGCAACACAAGATGTTCCCGAAGGGGCAGTCTGATCAGAGGATCGATGGCTAACCTCAATAGCTCAGGATACCTGACTCTTTATGCCCAGTCCGGAGCCACCAGGAGTACTTGGACACGGTCGTCCCTGATCTTCTTCGGAATTCTGGGCATAAGTGGTATTGGCGGGAAGGCATAAAGGAGGCCTGAGCTCCACTCATGATGAAAAGCGTTGCTGAGCGGGTGCCGCCTTGGAAACTGCAACACACAAAACAGCTGATATTGCGCGTTCTCTGGGGAGGTGAACAGATCTAACCAAGGCTGTCCCCACTGCTGAAAGAGAACTTGCACCACCTCTGGATGGAGACACCATTCGTGCTCGACTACGCATCAACGGCTGAGTGCATCTGCTTTGGCGTTCAGAGAGCCCACCAGATGCTAAACTACCAGTGAAATGCCCTGGCATTCCAGCCATGTCCAGAGGTGAAGAACCTCTTAACTGAGGATCCATGACCCCGCTCCGCCCTGCTTGTTGGAGTACCACATGGCGGTGGTGTTGTCGGTGATTGTGAGGTTCACCTGTGAAGAATCCAAAGATTGTGGAGGAGATGCAGACGTAGGTGGCAGTGCCTGCATCTCAGACTAGCTTCTTCCCGCCTGACCGCCACCGGCACTGCCACCTTGATGAATGCGTGACTACAGGGTGTGCCTCCCTCTTGACTTACATGAATCACAAACCACCCAAAATCAAGTTTGTCTCCAAGAAGAGATTTATATTAGGTGAGTAGATGGGCAGGGATGCTAACAGTCCTGACGAAGGCTTCAGACCCAAATGGGCTTCAGATGTAGGCTGAAAGATAATTCCTTTTATGAGGGTGATTGAGTCATGGTTGTTCACATACACCCAAAACTGTTTTTAATCATGTCTGTGGTAATCAAAAACCAAAAGAAATTTCTCATACCTTATGCATTTTTACTTCCCTGGATCCCTGCTTCAAATCCAGTAGCAATTTAGCTAAGAACTCCCAATCTTGGTTGAGTCCACCATGATGGCACTAACCTACAATAGTGTGGATAGGTGCTGATGATAGAGCATTCCACGATACATAGTGGATGAGGTGTCTACTTCAAAATCTTTGGATTCTTCACAGGTCCGACCTCACAATCCAAACTTAGTTGCCTATATGAGATTAGTGTTTTTCTGTGGACATTCCATGGTTCTATTGAGAGTGAATTGGCAGTGTTACCAAACTTTTCAAATATGATTAATTTGACGAATCGGTGGTAAATAACATCTATCAGAAAGACATTATCATAAGTAAGTAACAAATTCTTTCCTCCAGTCAAGTATTGGCAATGATACTTGCAACAGTACTAGGTCCAGGGTTAGGTAGATGAAATCATTTTTAGTATTATAAAAGCCGTTTATGTTTAATTGTTTTCTTTCTTCTTTTCACAGTTGATAGTAACACCTGGACCCATGTCATTGCCTTATATCCCACACTTGTGGAATGTATCACTTGTTCATCCTCCGAAGTATGTTCTGCTCTTAAAGAAGCCTTAGTTCCATTTAGGGACTTCATGCACCCACCGGCATCCAAGGTACAAAATGGAGAGTCTTGACGAGGCTCCAGAGATGACGAAATCACAGAGAGCGTCCCATAAAAGGAATGACTGTTCCGGAAGCAAGTCTAAAGCAAAAGGGCCTTTGCGACAACTCTGGAGAGTCAGTTCCGGCACTGTTAAATTTACATTGCTAACAAGAGCTCAATAAGCCATGAACACGAACTTACCGTACTTCCAGCAAGGCCTAAGGAGTAGCAGTGTGAGCTTTTCATTAATTGAACAGAATCGCTAGAAAGAAAATGTAAAACGCAATCTAGGGTACTTCATGCAGTTCAGCATCTTGAAGTGGTTGAATGAATGTTGGCCTCGGTAAAGCTTGTGGGGTGGGTGTGCGTGTGTGTCTGTTAATAATGTCATTAAATAAAATTGAGTATTTCCATCAGTCCCATCTGCTGGGCTGCTGTTTTGGAACCATTGTCCAGGTCTCATTGTACTAGAAATTTTTTTTATGCAAGAAGGTACTGTAACATTCCACACTTAACCTGTTACCAGCCTTTATAAACAAAGGAATCCGAAAGTGCTGATGTGTATAATAAATGGTACAGTTGTGTATAAACACGCTGAATTTATTGTGTAACATTTTTGTATTGATCATGTTAACTGCTTACATATAATGTATTCACAAATCAGCCGTACACCAGCAATTTACAAATTTGCCTTCTAATTATGATGGCAGGTATGCTTATCCATATCGGATCATGTCGATATCTCCTTGCATAAATGCATTTGAATGTAACTTAACCTCAGCTACACAAATCTTTACTGCAGCACAAACCATTGTTTGACATGACCATATGGAAAAGATGATTTCGATGTATTCATTCATGCATAAATATCATATACTATACTATAACAAGTTTCAATTAGGATAGTATGTTCTTCGTTTGTGGGTTGTTTTTCGTTTCTGTCAAGATATTTTCTTTTTTTTAACCTGCTGTCCACACAAGTCTTTTTTTTTTTTTTAGAATTGTTCTATGCATGTCATTAATCTCTACTTGCTTCTATAATCACAGTTACGGCTGTGACACCCATCCCTAAGATGCCGAACGGAGTTGCAACATCAAAGGGCAAAATGACCACATGTTTTGTTTGTTTCTATAGTATGTGATGCTGTATTTCGAACAAACAGATAAATCTCATGCATAGGCTTTCAGGTGTAGTCTTGATGTATGTGAAGGCAACAATAGTTTAATGGGAAAATTCGAGAATATTATTTTTGAAGACCATGATGCATCAAAATACTGACCTTTTATATGTGATAATTTTGTTTCGCTTTTCATACACTACATTACAAATGGGACTTGAGTTTTAAAATGTGAATACAATGATTAAGTTTCACATGATCTGTTTTTAATGAACTGTGGACTTGGTGTTATACTCCTTGGTTAAAAGGTTTATTCTGATATTAGACTATTATTTTACTGGTGTTTCTTTCCATGATTATTTATGTAAAGACGTGAAAGGATGTTCGGGGAAAAAACACTAAATGATAAATGAAAATGCCAAAGGATGCACGTTTTCCTTTAGTCTTTAGCTTTTCTTATTTGCTTTATTTATACATTATTAGTCAGCCAAACATCATGTCCACTTCTCATTTGCAATCTTAGCATCCTATAGAAATTGTGGTTGAATTGAATAATAGTCATCATCCTTTGTATATATAACGTAACCAGCATAGAAAAGTTCATATTACATACATTGGAATTTTGTGAAGAATAGAGTATAAAAGCAGTTTGAAACCAGGACAGCAAAAGCTGCTGGAATGTGGTTGTCTGCCAGACCCCTGGCCCATCAGTAGCTTTCCGAGGTTCCTCAGGGGAGCTGCCCCCCCCCCCCATTCAATGCCTGACAAGACACCAAGTGAGCAAGTGAGGCTCCTTTTTCGTGAACACATTTATTTATTATATCACTGTGGCAGGAGTGAGTTCAGCTGAGGCTGAGGGAGCTGTCTGCCAGGCGGATAGATGCAAGCTTTCAGTGAATCTGCCTCAGTGGTTGGTAGTGATGCCAGGAAAGAAGAAGCAGAATTGTACCTAGAAAGGTTACCTTACAGTTTGAGGCTTGGTCTGATGCTACCAGTTGAAAACAGAGCCATTAGACACATTATAAACTTCTCTTCTTCCATGCTTACAAGTACCATTTACAGCCGATCTAACAGCAGGAACTCTCCTTACACATGGCCACGACCTTTCTTTACGAAGGCACCCTGGATGGAGCCATCTTACAGTGTGGGTTTTGTCTCACTGAAAAGGCAGTCCCACAAGCAGTCATTCGTTTTGCACTGAGACCTTCTTTTCTGAAGGATATTCCATCCCGCAAATTTCTCACTTTATTAATATCCCTCCAAGTGTCAGACTGGTCCACAAACGTTTTGCTAACAGTAGCTCTCCAACTCAGCAAGGTGGCTTCAACCACAACTCTGCCCACTGGGTGTGACAAATTCAGTTTATTACAAGCCAGCCAGGGCACTTGCATCTGTCCCTTTTTTCAATGGCTTATTGATGCAGGTCGAATGTTGTCTGTGCTTTACTGACAAAATTCCTCAGCGTTTTGACATCAGCTAGATCAGATTGTTCCTTCTAAGATTTCAGGGTTTAAACCCTGTCACATGTGCTGAAACAGCATTTCTTCATTGGACTCTCTTGACATATGCATATGGTTTTAGCACTAAAAGCACAATTCTGTTGCCTGTGAATGGTGTTCAACGATGTACCTGAAAGCCATCGGGGAACAGGAGGAACATTTTTGCCCAAGGCCTTCAAGGATGCCTTCGCTTCGCCGTCAGGTTTTCTTATTGGGAACAATTGCCCAAAAATGGCCACAAAAAGCTCCTTTGGAAGGAGGAATCCTCTTCTTCATTAAGGAACTTGTCTTCTTTGTGAGACTGCTTGCTGTCTCAGTGTCTTTACCCGACCTCTCCCTTGCTGATAGAGAAAATCCTGATGTTGAAAAAGATGCAGCCTGGTTTATCAACCAACCCTATACAGGTTAAGGACATCCAGCTAGTGATAGTTGATTGATTCAGGATGTTTCCTGTAACCTCTGGACTCCTATCAAAGGGCTACCACAATGTTGTGGTCCTGCAAACTCTGGCGGCTTTAACCTCAGTTCCTCCCAGATGTGAGCTTAAAAGGAAGTTGATGCCAGCCAAGGTCACCCATGCAATCAGTACCACCTTCAATGTTGTCCTCAAAGCCGACCCTGGCACCACTTTTTAAGTCAGTTTAAATCATAAATTTAGTGAAAGAAAAGGTCAGAAAAATGTTTGATGACTTGCTCTTGGTAGATCACGTTCTGGGACCCAAATATTTGTCCAGAAGAAAGAACGATTTGGGTGTGACTCAAAGGCCCTTTCCATACCTGATAAGTATTACGACATTATAGAAGACAGTGATTCAGAGGCATATAACCTTCCCCCCCCCCCCCACATAATACTGATGCTGGCTTATATCTTGAGTTACAAAATGCCAATTGGTTTAAATACTTGGCGAGAAGGGAACATCTCTTACCCCTCTGGCCCTCATGGTTCACTCGGTGATACAAAAAGCAGTTGAAGCTTTGGAGTTCATCCTTCCCTCGGAAAGGGCAAAATGAAGCATTTGCCCTTTCAGAGGGAAGGATGAACTCCTCAATCATGGAACTTCCTTCTTCCATCATAATCCTTGTTCTTATTTAAAGAAGCTTTTCTGGAATCCCACTGGGCTGCATGAAGAAATATTTTTTTGGGCCCAGTAGTCCACAGCTCAGTGCGTGGGCACACCCCACTTGGATGTGTTCCACTGGCTTCTCATGAGATACCCAGACAAGCTTCATGACCATGCCATTGGATGGTAAGTGGCTATTTGGAGAGAAGATCTACTCCTCCCTGGAAAGCTTCTAAAACAGCAAAGCTATGGCTCATTCAGTGAGGCAGCTGCACTAGAGATAAGGCTGCTCCAGAAAGCCTAAACCAGCACTGCCACTCCAAACACTGCTTCTGGGAACGGGGCGGTTCTAAGGAACACCATCTTCAGAAGCACTAGCAGATCAGGTCTCTGCTGGCTCTTCTGCCTCAAAACTTCTCTCATCACCCTTTTCTTCCACTGTACCATTTTTCTGATAGGGGATAGTGGAGATACAGTCACAAGAGATTATTGTGGCTTCCAAATAATATGTAAGGGCTACACCTACTCTTTCTGTCCTTCAGTTTGGGCTGTCCTCCCTCCACCAAGATGTGGTCTCTGACAGTTGCTTCTATTTTAGAGGTAGAGGTTGTCACCTTCCTGAACAAAGGGACCAGAGAGGTAGTGCCTCTTGAAGAAAGGGACATACATCAGCCTAATCCTTGACCTTCATCTCATGAATCTGTTCATTTGGCAGAAGAAGTTAAAGATGCTGTTTGTGCTGGCCCTCCATGCAGGGGATTGGCTAGTGTCTCTGGACCTCGAGAATACTTACATCCATCTGCCATGCATGAACTCCCAGAGGTGTTACCTGAGATTCACTGTGAAGCATCAGTTCACAGATCTAATGGTTGGACTGATGTCCACTCTGTCTCCAAGTGCTTGCAAATGTGGCTTTACTTTAACGGGCTGCTGTATTTCCTTACTTGCACGACTGACTAGTGAAAGGAGAGTTCCCTATATTGGCCAAAGAACATATTACACAACTAAGGACTCTCCCTCACAACTTGGGATTTACTATCAACACACAGAAATCTAAACTCACTCTGACATGAGGCTAACCTTCATAAAAAGATCACAGATATTCAGGAAATGATTCTGATGTTTCTCACTTGGTCACAGTTCTCGGTTCCTTGGAGCTCCAGGGATTTTGCAAGGGGTTCTTCTCGGATGTTGCTGGGGTCTGAATAAAGTCCAACTGGGTATTGGCATATTAAATTTCATATGGCAATCTGATTAGTTAATGCAACAGTTCATTTGATGTCAAAGGAGCAATATCCAATAGAAATTGGTAATACAACTCCAACTTGAAACAACTCCATATTTTCCCAGGTCTGCCATGAGAACAGTGTCTGTGTAGCTCCACACAAGGTTGAAACAAATGTTTAAATTGATAGTCCACAGTCCAGGATGTTCTACATCCAAGGTCAGATTCTCTCACACTCTGTATAAAACAATAGGCATCTATTACCAAACTAGTCTTCTCATAGGAATGAAGTCTGAAAGAAAGGTACATGTTAGGAAGATGACTTGACATTTTCTACAAAGTCACAAAATACAGGGCCTCTCAGGCCTCACTTAAGCTAATGCAAGAGAGTTAATGCAGCACATTAATACATTCAAATAAAACACATATTAATATGCAAAATATAAATTCTGCATTAATATTAATAAATCTTCATTAACATTCATCTTATAGCAACTTTAAATGATATAACTCTGTTAACACTTTTTGCACATGTATTTAAAACACAAATTATTAGAAATTTAGTTTAGAGTCTAAATTATACCATAATATCAGTTTAATCCTGCAAACGTTTAATTAAACTTCAATACCACCTATGATGAAGTCATTAGTCTAAACAAATGCTCATTAAAATGGCTTCTCAGTGCATCACTCTACAGTCAATTTATTAATAATCTGATCAACATAATGCATGGATTGTCAATTATAGATGATCTCTGTGACATGAGGGACAGCACTAAGGTTTCTGCTACATCGATTCAACAGGTAAAGATGCATATCTTTACTCCTCTAGCCCATGATGCCTGGAAACTCGGACCATCCTCCGTTATGGCCAGGCTCCTCAGCAGCCCAACCACTTTACTGTAACATGATTAACTCCTCTCTTTCACAGCTACAGATATCAGATTGGACTACTGTCCGTGGGCAAAGCTTCAGGTTGGGGTGCTCTCTGGGCGCGCTGTACATATTTCCATCAATACACTTCTGTAGGAGATCCTGTAGAAGGATTAGTACTGCTGCTTCAGACAGGAGGAGGAGGATGTGGTACATATCTGTTGGCATTCAGAATGTGGCCATACTATCCTCTCCCACTCTGAGCAGACCTGCTCTCACTGTGGGAAGGTTATGTCCTCCTTCCTAATTTCCCAGATGGTGCGGCGGCATGTGTGGAGCTTGAAAAGCGTCAGATAAAGTCATTTTGCCTTCTTGATGAGGTTGCAGATGCCATCCTGGCTGCCAGGAAGTCAGCTAGTAAATCCATCTACACAGGCGCTTAACTGAGTTTGTGGAAGTCGGAAGGCTTCACCACTTTAAATACCACTTTAATGATGTCTTATGATTAGTGTTGTTCCTCCCTCAGCAGGGCCTGGCAGTGGCTGGAGATTTGGTGCCTCTGTCTGCTCTTATGTGTCTGCATGACCAACCTTCCCTGTTTACCATTAGTAGTGCTTTTTTCTGAAAGGTTTGCTCTATTTGTTTATTCCCACTCTTAATTTTTATCGACTGGACTTTGAACCTTGTTCTGGCTTTCTTGATGGCATCTTCATTTGAACAGTTGCCTAATTTGACTGCTTGTTCTAAAAACGTTTTTGTTGTTGGAGATTATTTGTGCTCAAAGCATCAGAGAAACTCAGCTCTATTAGTTTGTCCATCTTTCGAGTTTTCTACCCAAAAGAGTTGGTTCTTCGCACCTGCCCTCATTATTATCCTTGGTGTTTTCTGCATTCCATATGGCACAGGCTACTACTCTTCCACCTATCTTTTTTGTCCACATCAAACCAATCCAGTGACCTAGGAGAATGATGATGTGTTTATGGGTAATGTAGTTCTTTGATTGTAACGTCTTTTATTGGCTGCTGTGTTGGAGATGCATACTCCTTGCCTCTGTGTCCTTATACCCTCAGCTGCTGGGCCTTTCGTCACCCCCCCACCCCATGCAAAGCCCTTTTTGGGCTATTTGGGATAGTTCACACTTAGGCGTTCGTAAGTTTTTGTCCACATAAGCTATCCATGCCAAATTTGCGTCCTTCTTTTCCAGCATCCTAGGGATTCTAAAGGTACCCAGAGATTGTGGGTTCCCCTGAAGGAGACCAAGTAGTTAGCCAAAATACAGCTAAACCTTTTCAGAAAAATGAGAAAAAAAGGCTGCAGAAGAAAGCTTTTTTTTCCCCTGAAAACGGCATCAACAAAGAGTTCACAGTGCTAAAATCCCATCCCAGCTTTCTGGAACAGGCAGACTTGAATCAGAAAAACATATTTTTCAACACAATGTGGCATTTTACTGGTACATACCCCATTTTTACTTTTTTTTGTGCTTTCAGCCTCCTTCCATTTAGTGGCAGAACTGGGTGTGAAACCAATCCTGGATCCCAGACAGCTAAACATTTCTGAAAAGTAGACAAAATTCAGAATTTAGCATGGGGTCATTTGTGTAGATCCTTCAAGGTTTTCCTCAGAAAGTAACAGCTGAAATAAAACAAATATTGAAATTGAGGTGAAAAAAGAGCCCTTTATGTCCATGTCTTCTATAACTTTAGCCAGCTATGGCAGATTTTTTAACAAAATATACTGTTACTTCTGCTGGACTCTTCTGGTTGTGAGGATATCAACAATGAAATGAAATTGTAGGTTCATCAAGAACCCTAGGTACCCAGAGCCAGTAAATGGGCTACACCTTGCAATGGGTTTTCATTGTATACCAGGTATACAGCAACTCATTTGGTGTTATTAAAGAGTGAAAAATAGGTATCAAGGAAACCTTTGTATTTCCAAAATGAGATAAGATGTTAAGAAGCAGTGGTTATTTGAATTCTGGGGTCCCCATATTAGCATGTGATTACAGGGCAATACTCAAATAGATTTCTTTTTTACAAACTGTCTTACATTTGTAAGGAAAAAATGTAAAGAAAGACAATGCGCAATAACACTTGTTCCTCTATTCTGCATTCCCCCAAGTCTCCCAATAAAAATGGTACCTCACGTGTGTGGGTAGGCCTACTGCCCGCGATAGGAAACACCCTAAAACACAACATGGAAACATCACATTTTTATATTGTAATCTGAAGTGTTTTTTGGAAAGTGCCTAGCTTTGGATTTTGGCCTCTAGCTCAGCCAGAACCTAGGGAAAGCTACTAAACCTGTGTATTTTTAAATCGTAGACACCTAGGGGAATCCAGGATGAGATGACTTGTGGGACTCTCACCAGGTTCTGTTACCCAGAATCCCTTGAAAACCTCACAATTTGTCAGCAAAAAAACACTTTTTCCTCAGATTTCGGTGCTGCAAAGTTCTGGAATCTGAGAGGAGACACAAACTTCCTTCCACCCAGCATTACCCCAAGTCTCCCAATAAAAATGGTACACACAACGTTCAATCTTAGTCCTTACATGAGGACAACTGTTGAAAGTGGGGTGATCCATTCCTGATGAAGGCACTAGGTACAGGCACTTAAGTGGGGTAGTGTTTTTATCAGGACAGGTGAGGAAACACTGGGTGGTGGGAAGTTTGTGGATCCCAGCATATTCCTGTAGTTTGTGTGACAGAAATGCAAGAAAAAATAGTTTTTATTCAACATTTCACCTTTGCGAGTATTCTTGGTAAGAAAACTTTGGGAAATCTACACAAGCCACGCCTCCGTGGACTCCCCCAGGTGTCTAGTTTCCAGAAATGTCTGGGTTTGGTAGGCTGCCCAATATGGCCACCGAGCCCAGGACCAAAAACGCATGTTCGTGCCTTACAAAACCAAGTTGTTTTGAAATAGATAATTTTGATGTGTCCACAACACGATTTGGGCGGTGGAATTCGGGGCTGAACTAAATTGGGGAGCTCCAGCTCAAGGGTAATGGGTGTATAGCAAAATCAGGTAACCTAGCTAGGTTGCATTCCATGTCAGACAGGGCTTAGTGGGTCCCAGGAGGGTTTCAAATGGCGGTGGTTGGCCTTCATCTAGCTGTGGCACCTAGCCAATTGAATGCCAGTATGGTGCATAGTGCTCAATCCTGATCACTGTGTGTGATGGTAATGTGTATGCCAACTGTGGGGTTGGTGCTATAATTGACCCAGTGCTCCCTTTCCCTCTCTCTCTCCCCCACCTTTTTTCTTCTTTCATCGTGTCCATGTGTGCATTAGCATCATCTGGCGGAGGAGCAGGGGCACTGGCGACAGAGGGAGCTGCATCCCACAGGACCCAGGAGGCAGAGTCCACTGACATTGAGGGAACGAGTGGGAAGGAGGGCGAGGGTAGCACCACGGCAGAAACAGGAGGTGACAACCCTGACTCTTATTTCTCCTCTGATGGAAGCTCCCTGGTGGTGGTGGACACCTCTGGGACCACCCCAGCTACAGGTATAGTCGCCACTCCCTTTACCAGCACCGCCCTCCCAGTAGCCCCTCACCGAATTGCCCGTGCCCGCTCACCCAGAAGGGTGGGCATCCCCTTCGCCCCAGGCACTTCAGGCCCTGCTCCAATGAGACCTGCTGCCCTGAGTGAGGAGGCTATTGACCTCCTGAGATCTATCTCTGTAGGGCAGTCAGCCATTGTGAATGCCATCCAGGGGCTGGCATCCCAGATGTAGCAATGCATTGCATTCCTGGAGGGCATCCACGGTGCATTGGCGGCCCAACAGAGATCGTTTCAGGCTCTGGCCTCCTCTCTGATGGCAACCATTGTCCCTGTTCCTACCATCCCCCCTCCAACTACCACTTTTCAGTCCCAGTCTCCTCAACCCCAACCCATCCCATGAACACATACAGACAAGCATGCACACAAAACATCACACAAGAGTGGCGCAGATAAACACAGGCAGCACACTTCAAGCCACAAGCACTCACACAAACAACAGACAGTTGCACACACAACAACATCCACTGCCTCCACTGTCTCTCCCTCTTCCTCCTCCCCCTCACAGTCACATCCGCACTCACACCTGCATGACCTGCTTCAACAGCCGCCACCACCATCACCATACCAAGCAGCACACACACACCTAACTAGCAGACACCTCCACAACATCCATCCAGGCGTCCCCTGTGTCCTCTCCCACCCTGTCTGTCCCCCCTCCTAAGGGACACAAACGCACGCACTCAGACACTCAACAGCCATCCACCTCACATCAGCACACTGCCCATGCACCAGCACCCAAGTCCAGCAGACGTACTCCTCCAACAATCACTCCCTCAACCTCCACTCCCACCCCTCTCCCTCATCCCCCCCACCATCTCTAAGAAGCTTTTACCTGCCAAACTTGACCTCTTTCCACCCTCCATCCTGCCCGTAAGAGCAGGGTCACAACGACCCAGCCCAGCACCTCAGCCAAACAGTCCACGGGGACAGGGGAGGCACCTCCTAGTCGTGGAGGCAAGAAAGTGAAGGATCCCATTCCACCAGCCGAGAAGGGGAAGGATCCCACTCCACCAGCCAGGAAAGGAAAGGTTCCCACTCAACCACCAATGAAAGGAAAGGTTCCCACTCAACCACCAATGAAAGGCAAGGTTCCAACTCAACCACCAATGAAAGGCAAGAAGCCTTCACCTCCAGCTGAGACACAGCAACCCTCACCACCAGCAGAGACAAAGCAGCCCTCACCTCGAGCAGAGGCTGCCAAGGAGACACCTCCAGCAGAGGCTGCTTCTCCACCAGCAGAGGCAGAGTACCCCTCACCTCCTTCTGGGACAAAGCAGCCCTCACCTCCAGCAGAGGCTGCCAAGGAGACACCTCTACCAGCAGAGGCAAAGCAGCACTCACCTCCAGCTGAGACACAGCAGCCCTTACCTCCAGCTGAGACACAGCAGCCCTTACCTCCAGCTGAGACACAGCAGCCCTTACCTCCAGCTGAGACAAAGCAGCCCTTACCTCCAGCTGAGACAAAGCAGCCCTTACCTCCAGCAGGTGGCATGTAGGCCACCCTCCAGGGACTGTTGTACAAGGAGCCCCCTCCAGAACCAGTGGGCAAGTTCCCCACCTCAGAGACTGTGACCTTGCACTCCCCAACATTGGGAAATGGGCAGGGAGCCCCCTCCAGAACCAGTGGGCAAGGTATCCCCCACCCCACCTTCCCCCTGAGGTGCCTCCCCACTTCCAAAATGATGCCGCTGCACAGTTTAGTGCTGACATTGTAAGGCACATGTTGGGGCTTGGACTGTGCCCTGTGGCCACGTGGGCCTTTCATACTTTGGACTGGCCATTGGCCCTTTCTGGACATTTGTTCAGAAATATTTTTTATCACATTGTAACATATGGTGGCTGTTGGCATACAATTACAATATCAGTACTGCCTAACTGTTGTCCTTACATTATTATGACGTGTGTCCTGTGACATTGTTTTTCCTCTGCAGCTGGTTGTGTGTATGGTGTGTGTGAATGGTGTGTGTTGTGCATGTGTGTGTCACACTCCTTTTCCTCCCTCCCTCCCTTGTGTGCTAGGCCGCTGTACTCACTGTCGTCGTCTTTGTTGGCTTTGGTGTTCCAGGTGGAGCATGGCGTAGAAGAGTATCAGGAAGACTTACATTTCTGGTTCCATGGTGGCGTTGATGGTGAGTCTTTCGTCTTCTGTGTTCTGTTTCCGCCAGGCTTTTGATGGCATTAATGCCGCCCCGGAATTCATGGCGGTTTGATGTGTCATGATATGGTGGGCAGTACCTTGTCTTCCGCCTACCTGTTGATGCCTACCGCTTGGTGTGTGGTGTTTGCACCCTGGCGGTTGGTGTGGTACATTGGCTGTCTATGGGAGTTATCATGGTCATAATTTGGCGGTAATTACCGCCAGGCTGTTGGTGGTATTACCACCACTTTAACAGTCACTGCCAATGTCCAAATGACCACCAAAGTTCTCAGACTAAACTGGAGTACTGTAAGTCTTGTACTTAGGTCACCACATTAAAAAAGGTGAAAGGAAAGTGTTGCAAGAAAGAATCTCAGCAATTCTGAAAATAAATCCCTCAAAGATGCAGAAAGAAGTCAGTATGTTTCTGGGAATGGTTGGCTACTGTCGGCAGTGGATCCCAACGTTTTCCCCTTTTGACCAAGCCTTTACAGAGGCTGAAAAACAAGGATGTGTTTGATCTGGTACAATTGGATGACAATTGCAAACTTGCATGAGTCAGAGTGATCAGGTTAGTCAAATTGCTGGGGATGTGCAGGTGGATGATATAGCACAATTGCGATCTGAGTGGGGGTCGGAGTGAGTCAACAACAATGGTTGGTACAGAAGGATTGCGACAGAAACAGTTGGCTCAGCAAAACTCAGATGCTGATGAAGAATCTCGTGCTGTAGCAAAACAAGTTGTACCTGGAGACAAATGACCAAATGAGAAAGCTATGCCAGTACTGTAAGTACCCCCAATGATTCCAGAAGAAACTGAGGAATCTGGTCAAAGCAACAGTGATACTGATAAACCAGTAGATCGTACATCAAAGAGAAAGAGTTCCTAGTCAAAAGTACCCAGCACCTGAATAGACATTTTGCAGCAAATGACTGGGAGAAGGAATTTACAACCTTTATTTTAACAATACATATCCAGCTGAACATTTTTGAATTTGTTCTTGTGGCAGAACTTAACTTTGAAATGTTGTTGCCACTTGATGAACTGAGACATTATACCCTGGATGTGATTATTAGTGATATTTTGAACTGCACATTTATTAGAGACATTTGAACTTTTTTAGAGGCGTTTAATGGACCTTGTAGCTATTTGAAGAACACTTTTGTGATACCTAATGCCTGAACTTTAAGGAAAGAGAAAAAAAGAGTTTTTTTATTTTTCTTTATCTTTGTTTTGCTCACAAATAAAAAGGAATGAAAGACACAGTTGACATTTTTGCTGCAGCTATTTGCATTTTTTAATTTAGCATTTTTGATTTTTGAATTTTTGGTCTGAAATTAGCAAACTCATGGTGTCAAGCAGAAGCAAGAATAGTAAACCTAAGTATTTATGTGTAGGAGTATTAGTTGTGACAGTTATAATGATTATTTTGTTCCTCATTGGATTGAGTTTACCAATACCTATTAGTTCAGAGAAAGTTAAATCCACAAGAGCCACGAGTTCCAAAGGCCCCGTAGCAAACAGAACGTCATTGATCAATGAGAAAGATTTGCATGTAGATGGTTCCAGAGGTGATCTGTCTGCAAATGTATATTATAAGTTGTATTAATATTTGAATACTATGGAAGCTAAAGATTGTTACGTTTGCACCCAATTGCATGCATCAGTTAGTGAGGGAATTACTTATCATGGTATGCACTTGACTTATGGAATTTCCTGTAGTTTGTTGCTGACTCTTTTGTATCACAAAGAGTATTTTCAGTATTAGTATTCTAATTATGACCTTGTTTTTCTCAATTTTCCCCATCACGAAACATGTAAGCAGCATTCCCAAGGCTCAAAATATTGACACAGTGGGAGGTTTCTTTGAACCTACATTGACATTTGGTACAGACTATGTGTATAGAAATAATCTGGCCTCTATTCTCACCCCAGTAGAAAAGGAGTTTATAGACATGAAAGAAATCAAATTTTATTAATATATTAGTGGCATAAAAGTTAGCATATGGTGACTTACAAAACTTTGTTAAAACGTCTAACAGAGAAATTAACTTAGAATGAAAATGTGCACGTTTGAATCAGGGTGAACAGTGTGACCTACATTTGTATTTTGACATCATGTTTTAGCATGAAGGTATTGTGCATTTATATTTGAGTAAGCTAGAAATATGAATTAACGCTAACTGTATTTTATTAAATGAATATTAGAATTTGAAGTATTAAATAAACATGAACTAATCGGACTTATATTGATATAAATAGATTTTATTAACGTGAGTTACATGTGTGCAGAAAAATAAATGCACGGTTAAACTGTCTATAAAATGTCATAAATACGCCTTGGAGTAAAATGATTTGCTTTACACATGTGATTAAAATTGTAAGGTGTGTAATAGGTTTTATAAATGTATTAATGTGTAGTAAGGCTTTCTTAGCTTGACTAGGTCTGAAAAAAATCATTTTTCAGCAGAAGAGGAACATTACTTGCTTATTCTCTTCCCTCTGACATTAATTTTTCTCTAGGTTACTGATATGATGTTGAATGTCCTAATATATTGAAGACGAGGAACATGTTTCAGAACGTTGAGTCCATCCTGTGTATCGTGAGAAAGAATCCTGATATTACAAATCAACTAGATAATGTAATATTTTGTCGGAACTGTATGAAATCATTGAAATTACATTGCGCTTTTGATGAGAAAATCGTGAATATTTGCAAACTTGATGGTGTCAACGGCAAACATTGAATGCTGAATCTTGTACGTAAAATGAGCTTATCGGAAGGACCAATCGAACGGCCCATGGATATTTCTAATTAGTGAGGAACTTTGAAACTTTAGGTCACTGGCTAGAGCCAGTCTTGACGCGCTGATGATCCCAGATGTGGTGCTGCTCTGTGCTTTTTCTGGACCCATCTACCCATTAGCTATCTTCTGAAGAAAAAAGTCATACTTTCTAATTACCCTACTTGCTTATGCTGTTTAGTACTAATATGCCCAACTAATTCCAGACTGCTAACATGTCCTATGTGCAGCCCGTGTTTTGCACTATCCTGATGCTGCTGTCTACTGATGTTGGGTGAAGGTGAACACTCTGTTGATGAAACTTCCCTATCTGCTGTCCTATAAGAAGAGGTTTAACTAAATTAGGTTTCTTATTTCCTTTCCAGTTTTAATAATTACACCAGCACATTTTTTATAGAGAGTAACCCCAGTTAGATATTTCCAAATTATTTTTGTCCTTTCTTTTGCCTTTGCCCGCATTTGTTAGCCCGTTCCCACACATGCAAGTCCAAATTTGTGTTAGTGATAGGAGCAGCCCAGCCTTGAAATCTGAATGTTATTAACTGAATTTGGATGACTTACTGATGTTACCACCATCTGCTTCAAAATCTGAAATTAATGTGCATATTGTAGTTTTACTAATTTGTGGTATTCTTTTGGAGTGTTTAACAGTATTGATGTTTAATAGACCAAGGTAATCAATATGACATTGGCGGTGACTGTTAAAGTGGCGGTAATACTGTCAACGGGCTGGCAGTAATTACTGCAAAATTATGACCATGGCGGTGATAACTCCCATAGACAGCCAATGTACCACACCAACCGCCAGGGTGTTAACACCACTGACCACGGCGGGAGCCATCAACAGCCAGGCGGAAGACAAGGTACCGCCCACCATATTATGACATAGCAAACGGCCACGATTTCCGGGGCGGTACCACCGCCATCAAAAGCCTAGTGGAAACATAACACAGAAAACGAAAGGCTCACCAACAAGTACACGGAGGAGACCACCGCCGCCATGGAACCGGAACTAAAAGTCTTCCCGATGCTCTTATATGCCATGCTCCACCTGGAATACCAACGCCGACGAAGACAACGATGGTGAGTACAGCCCTACAGGGAGAGGGGGAGGAAAAGGAGAGTGACACACACGCACAACACATATCATTCACACACACACACACCATACACACAACCAGCTGCATAGGAAAACAAATGTCACCTGACCCAAGTCATAATAATGCAAGGGCTACATTACGGTGCAACTGTTATTGTAGTTTGGTGCCAACAGCCACCATATTGTCTATGTGAAAACATAAAATTTGAGTAAATGTCCAGAAAGGGCCAATGGCCAGTCCGAAGTACAAAAGGCCCACATGACCACAGTCCAAGCCCCAACTTGTTTCCTGACAATATCCGCACTACACTGTGCAGAGGCATCATGTTGGAAAAGGGCAGGCACCTCAGGGGGAAGAGGGGCATGGGGGACCTCAGCTGAAGTGGGGAACTTGCCCACTGGTTCTGGAGGGGGCTCCATGCCCATATCTCTTTGTTGGGGAGTGCAAGGTCACAGTCTCTGAGGTGGGGAATGTGCCCACTGGTTCTGGAGGGGGCTCCATGCCCATTTCTCTTTGCTAAGGAGTGCAAGGTCACAGCCTCTGAGGTGGGGAATGTGCCCACTTGTTCTGGAGGGGTCACCTTGTACAACAGTCCCTGGAGGGTGGCCTGCATGCCCTCTGCTAGAGGTGAGGGCTCCTTGACCACTGCTGGTGGAGGTGTTACCTTGCCTGCCTCTGCTAGAGGTGAGGGCTCCTTGCCCACTGCTGGTGGAGTTGTTACTCTGCCTGCCTCGGCTGGAGGTGAGGGCTCCTTGCCCACTGCTGGTGGAGGTGTTACCCTGCCTGCCTCTGCTGGAGGTGAGGGCTCCTTGCCCGCTGCTGGTGGAGGGGGCCTTTTGACTCTCTTTGTTAGTGCAGTGGGAACCTTCCCTTTTTTGGGTGGTGGAGTGGGAACCTTCCCTTTCTTGCCTCCACAACTAGGAGGTGCCTCCACTGTCCCTGTCTCATGTCCCACCACCCTAGTCCTCCTTTTCTGAGGTGGCAGTGTGCTCACAGTAGGATTGGCAGCCATCACACTCTGGGGCCCCTTCATGCCAGCAGCTGTTGACTTGATGGGAGCAGTGGCAGACTGTTTGGCTGGGGTGCTGGGCTGGGTCGTTGGGACCCTGCTCTTACGAGCAGGACGGGGGAGTGGAGGGGGAAGGAAGAGGTCAAGTTGGGCAAGGAAAGATTCTTAGAGATGGTGGGGCAGGATGAGGGAGGAGGGATGGGAGTGGAGGTTGAGGGAGTGGTTGTTGGAGGTGTACGTCTGCTCGACTTGGGTGCAGGTGCATGGGCAGTGTGCTGATGTGAGGTGGATGGCTGTTGGGAGTCCAAGTGTGCGTTTGTGCGTCTTAGGAGGGGGGCAGACAGGGTGGGAGAGAACACAGGGGACGCATGGATAAATGTTGTGGAGGTGTCTGCAAGTGAGGTGTGTGTGCTGCTTGGTGTGGTGATGGTGGTGGTGGCTGTTGATGCAATGCATGCAGGTGTGAGGGAGGAGGAGGAGCAGGAGGGGGAGACAGTGGAGGCAGTGGATGTGGTTGTGTGTGCAACTGTCTGTTATTTATGTGAGTGCTTGTGGCCTGAAGTGTGCTGCCGGTGTTTGTCTGTGCCACTCTTGTGTGATGTTTGTGTGCATGCTTGTCTGTATGTGTGCATGGGATGGGTTGAGGTTAAGGTGACTGGGAAGTGGTAGTTGGAGTAGGGACGGAACAGGGACACTGGCGGCCATCAGGGAGGAGGCCAGAACCTGAAACTATCTCTGTTGGGCCGCCAAACCACCGTGGATGCCCTCCAGGTATGCATTACATTGCTGCATCTTGGATGCCAGTTCTGGATGTCATTCATAATGGTTGACTGCCCTACAGAGATGGAGGTCAATAGCCTCCTCACTGAGGACAGCAAGGCTGACTGGGGCAGGGTACCTGTAGCTGAGGTGGTCCCAGAGGTGTCTGCCACCACGAGGGAGCTTCCATCGGAGGAGGAATCAGGGTCCGTGTTGTCACCTACTGTCTCTGCCGTGGTGCTGCCCTCGCCCTCTGTCCCACTCGTTCCCTCAGCGTCAGTGCCTCCTGGGTCCTGAGGGATGCAGCTCCCTCTGTCGCTGGTGCCCCTGCTCCTCAACCAGATGATGCTAATGCACACATGGACTGGATGACAGAAGAAAATATGGGGGGTGAGAGAAAGGGAGCACTGGGTCAATTACAGCACCAACACCACAGTTGGCATACACATTACCATCACACAAAGGGATCAGGATTGTGCACTATGCACCACACTAGCATTCAAATGGCTAGGTGCCACAGCAAGATAAGAGCCAACCACTGCCAACTGCGCCCCTCCTGGGATCCACTAAGCCCTGTCTGACATGGAATGCAACCTAGCTAGGTTACCAGATTTTGAAATACACCCATTTCCCTTGAGCTGGATCACGCTGCAATGTCTGACCTGGCATTAAGGGGCACCCACTAACTGAAACCCACCACCAGGATCCCATGCCACCTACCAATAATTGTTGTTACGCTCACTGTACTCACCCCCTTGTGACTGCTGTGATGCCCTCAAGTGCCCATCCAGCTCTGGGTAGGCCACCGCCAGTATGAGGGCCATCAGGGGGGGTCAGGTTCCAACGGGCACCCCACCCTCATTGGGAGGCTATCCCCAGGTGGACTTCTGTGGTCTTCCGGGTCCAACGTCTCAGGTCCTCCCACCTTTTCAGACAATGGATGCTCTGCCTGCTGTAGACCCTGAGGAACGCATGTCTATGGCAATGGCACGCCACAATCCCTTCTTCTGATGGGTGCTGACCTGCAGAAGTAATACAGACAGGTGGACACAATTACACATACAATCCAGCCTGTCACACACATGGCCCATAAATCCCATTATCGTCTCCATTGCCACACACATCACTCAGCGCACACGATGTTCACTACCACCAGACATACCACCCCACACATGACACGATGTTTGCACACACATCTCCATGCCATCTTCTCACATGCATCGTGCCCAAGGTTTACTCACCTGCTGGTCTGGAGGCCAATGCAGCTGACCATACTGGAGTAGGACCCCATCCATCAAGTGCTCCAACTCCTCCGAAGTGAAGGCAGGGGCCCTTTCCCCGGTCAGACGGGCCATGGCAGGATCCAGACACGTCACAGCAGCACACACAGTGTAGGTGTTGTCCTGTGGAAAGTCAGGAATCAAATGAGGTTATGGACCGAAATGGCAGTCACTTCCGCGGCGGTGTACACCGTCACCGCTGCCGCTGATCCCCATTGGCCACTGCACTCCATAGAGCCCCATATTAGCCAATGAGGAAAAGCACGGCTGTGCAAGACCGCCTTCCGCCATGACACCCAACTCCGGCGGAGTTACCTCACTTCCACCTGTCCCTACATACAGGACAGGCGGTCACCATTTAATGGTGGTGGACAATATTCAGATAATCGAGAACTGCATCATTGCTATAATTTGCACATACATTGCCATTCCCATTGTCCCATCACATTAATGCTCTATGTACACTGAAGTGGTGGTTCCATTGTTCAAATTGTGACACCCTACTCACTCTCGTGTCCTTCGGATACCTACCACTGCAGAAGAATTGGAGGGGGAGACAAGACCCTGTGTACAGACCCCTTGTGGACTTGGCTCAATTGAAGGACACTCATACTCACCTATAGACTGGACAGGGCCACAATCACAGAGCTGTGTGCTCAATTGGAGCCTGATCTAATATCAGCTATCTGTCATCCCACTGGGATCCCCCCTCTTGTGCAAGTTCTATCAGTGCTCCATTTCCTGGCAACTGGTTCTTTCCAAGTGACAGTGGGCTTGGCAGCAGGAATGTCACAGCCAATGTTCTCAAACGTGGTGGCAAGGGTTTTGTCTGCCTTGGTCAAACACATGTGCAGCTACATTGCTTTCCCCCAGGTGGACGATTTGGAAACTGTGAAGGCTGGATTCTATGCAATGGGACATATACCCAACATTATTGGGGTGATTGACAGAAAATATATTGCATTTGTCCCACCCTGCCACAATGAACAGGTCTTCAGGAATCGGAAGAGTTTCCACTCACTCAATGTCCAAATGGTGTGCCTGGCCGACAAGTACATCTCCCACGTCACTGCCAAATATCCTGGGTTGGTGCATGACGCCTTCGTCCTGAGGAATACCAGCATTCCAAATGTGATGGCACAACTACAGAGGCACAGTGTGTGGCTAATATGTGAGCCTGAATCCCCACGCAATGTATGTCAGTGTATGCCTTCAGGAGATGTCCCAATACCATTGTGTCACGCTAAAGTTTGTCCCTCAATACTTGCAGGTGACTCTGGCTACCCAAACCTATTGTGGCTCCTGATGCCTGTGAGGAATGCCATTACAGGGGCAGAGAATCGGTATAATGATGCATGTGGGCGAACCAGGCATATCATCAAACGTACCTTTGGCCTCCTGAAGGCCAGGTTCAGATGCCTCCATCTGACAGGTGGGTCCCTGTGCTACTCACCCGAGAAGGTCTGCAGATAGTAGTAGCATGCTGCATGTTGCACAACCTGGCCATCAGACGACATATGCCTTATCTGCAGGAGGAGGAGATTGGAAATGCCCCTGTGGCAGCAGTGGACCCTGAGGACAGTGAGGATGAGGATGTGGACAACAGAACCTCAGTTATACGTCAATACTTCCAATGACACACAAGTGAGACACTGGATCTGACCGTTCTTCTGACTATTGGTGTTTTCAGTGTGGCTGTAGCAGGATGGCGTTCACTTCCTTTGCATCTCAACTTAATGTAACCTATGCCTTCTCATTTTGGAGATGTTGGTGTTATAACAATTGTGTACTGATGTGATGACTACAGACAGCTACAGGTCATTATTTGTATGCTATCACAGTGTTCAGATCATTTGCATAAGATGTGACTGTTTCCATTATTGCATATTTTCATCACATAAAACACGATCACTCAAGTTGTGGTCAAGGTTGCTTATTTTAGTGCAAAGTAGAGATGGAATAGTGCAATGGAATGGGGTGATGGTAGATTTAAGTCCAGGGTATTGGTCCAGTTTGTTTGTAGCACAGGTCCAGTGTCCAAGGGGCCATAGGCAGGGGAGCAAAGCAGTTCAGAGTGGACAAGGGAACAGGGTGGGACACAAGGGGGACATTCAGGAGGGTCTCATTTCCTGGTGGTCTTGGTCTTGGCAAGTGTCTCTGGCATCTGTCGGGTCGCAGGGAATGCTTGTGTGGTGGTTCACCTTCTGCTGGGGAGGGGTGCTGGTGGCCTCTGGGTCCTGTGGCAGTGCCTCCTGACCACTAGCTGCAGCAGATGTGGAGGGCTGGTGAGTAGACTGGCTAGTGGTAGGGACCCGCTGGTGTGCTGTCCATTCCCTCATGATGGTGGCCGTATCAGCCAGCACCCCTGCTATGGAGACCATTGTGGTGTTGAGGGCCTGCAAATCTTCGCTAATCTCCTGATTGTGTTCCTTCTTCAGCCGCTTGTTCTCCTGCCTGTTGGTAAGGATATGGCCCATCTTGTCCTGGGATTGTAGGTAGGCACCCAGGACATTAGTGCGTGCCTCCTGAAGAGTCGGTTCCCTGGGCCTGTCCTTCCCCTGGCGCACAGCTGACCTCAGAGTGTCCCTGCCCCCCTTGTGCCTGTGTCCTCTGAATGGTGTGCCTGCTGCCACTGACCCCAGGACCCTGATTGACGTGTCCTGGGGAAAGAGATGTGGGGACATTGGGTGGGTGCTGTGGTGTTGGATACTGATGTGGGGAGGCTCTGTGTTGGAGTAGGTGTGGGCTGGGGTTGCCGACTGACCAGTGGTCTATGATGCCAGGTAGTTCATCCAGATCCAAAGTTACTGTCATCACTGGGGGCATCTTCTGTTGGGGGACTGGATAGTCGTGGCACCTCCTCACCGCTGGTATTGGCTGGGACACCTGTGGGGATGTAAGTGATGTATTATGCTTCATGTATGTGACATATTGTACATCTCTAGCTTACCCTCTATCGCAGCTGTTGCCCTGCCACCTTTGTTTGTGTATAGTGATGTAATGTGTGATTGTTGGTACTCCATGCTGTGCATGCTTTGGTGATGGGTGTACATGCAGGGCTGGGAGGGCTGTCAATGCATTGGTATGGCATGCAGGGCTTGGCATTGGGATTGGTCATGTGTAGGTGCACTGTGTGGGATGGGGTGGAGTAATGGGCATGAGGGTGAGGGGGTGAGATGGCATGCAGGCATGGGGGTGATAAGTAGTAAGTATTGACTCACCAGTGTCCAGTCCTCCGGCTACTCCAGTGAGTCCTTCAGGATGCACGATTGCCAAGACTTGCTCCTCCCATGCTGTGGGGGAGGAGGTGGTGGTCCACCGCCAGTCCTCTGGATGGCGAGCTGGTGCCTTGCTGCCACAGAACGTACCTTCCCCCGTAGGTCATTCCACCTCTTCCTAATGTCGTCCCTTATTCTTGGATGTTGTCCACGGCGTGCATCCTGTCCACGATCCTCTGCCATAGCTCCATCTTCCTGGCAATGGATATCTGCTGTACTTGTGCTCCAAAGAGCTGTGGCTCTTCCCTGACTATTTCCTGCCCCATGACCAGCAACTGCTCATCAGTGTAACAGGTGCATTAGTGGTGACATGGGTGTTGTGTGTTGTGTGTGTTGTGCAGAGGGTGTTGAGTTATATGGTGGGTTGTGGAATGTGGGGTGCGTGACGGATGAATGGGTGTTTGTGGTGTGAGTGTATAGTTGTCTCTGTGGTATTCGTGTCTGTCTTGTGGCAATTTGTGGTGTTCGTAAAGGGTTGTGGGTAATGTGGGGGGGTGTTTTATAGTGCTGTGGGTGGGTGGGTGTGGTGTGTGTATCAGTGTCAGGTGTGTATGTTTGGTATTGGCCAATGTTGTGTAGTTTTGTATTTGGGTGGCCATTGAGACCGCGCCGGTGTGTACCGCAATTGGTTTAGCACCGTTGAATGTCCGCTGTGGTGATTCGTGGGTCAAAATGTGGTGGGCATTGTTTTGTTGGTGTAACGGTATGGGTACCAACACTTTAACACTGACCTTTGGTCTGGTGGATTTGTGATTGTGGCAGTATTCTGTCGGTTTGGTGTGTGTTTGTTATAATATGGCAAACTGATTTTCGCCTTCGTGGCGGTATGTTGGCGGCCGTCACTGCCGTGGTAAACGGGATTTACCGCCATTGTCATAAGAGGGCCTAAATCTCTTTAGATGTTCTGGTCAACCTATGGTTTTCATGTACGTTTATAACTATGTTTTGCGCACCATATATGTCACATTGATTTTAGGATTGTAATAAATCTTTGAAACTTTATTCAGACTGGAGTTTGATTTGGTGTTTAAATTGTTAATGATGTCTAGAATTGTTTATGGTTCATGGGATTGATTTGTGATTAAATTAATCTGACTACTTCACTTTTCACTTAGTCCAAAGAAGCAGTCTACTTCTAGCGGTGGTACAAGGTAAGGTGTTTCACCAGTGTGCTTGTGGTTTCTAAACCCGTGAGGGGGGGAGTAAACCTCTGTAAGCACACCAGCAGTTTTTGGTAGCAGAGTTATGGTTTTGTCTTATGAGGAGGAGAGTCAGAATTTGCCCACATTGTGAGTTGTTTTTCTTGGTGTAGTGTAGGGGTTAATGAAATTCCACCATTGTGTCACAGGTGTACTGTGTATGTTTTGAGCAGGGTTTGTGCTTGCAATGCTTTTGACTAAACTGTGCTGAAGTGTGATGTAGGAAGTGAGTAGGGAGTTTGCGTACTTCAAGAAAGAGAGTGAGGAGCTGGTGTACTCCAAGTGAATGTTGCATTTTGTGCCAAAAATTGCCCACTTGGTTGTTGTTGTTTACGGGTCCTGCGAGTCCTAGACCCTGGAGTACCATACACGAGTAGTGAAACACTTGGCTAATTTATTGTCTGAAGTGAGGTGTTGGTTGATTGAGCGCTGTCGACAATACCAGCAGATTCTTTGAGTGATTGAGTTGTTGGTTGATATTAGGTGAATGCTGAGTTCACATGGAGAATCCCTATCAATCGGAGTGAGGTTTGCGGGTCAAATCTTACTTGAATTTGTGAGAAAGCCATAGTCAAAAAGAGTGCCTGTTTGTGTGAAAGGCCACAGTTGAAAGTTCTGTACCGCTTTTAAAGTATTTGAATCGTACCCCTAGTGAGCCGACAGGTTTGGTTTTTGTGCTCCCAATATTCACATTCAGGTGTTTGCGTGAGAGGTGTCTCTGAAGGCGGCTCTGAAGTGAGTCGCAGCTGCCGAGTGAAGTGAGTGTGACGTCATGTCCCCACTGGGATAGGTTGGTTGGTAAGAAAAGCGCACAGATTGGTGGTCAAGACTGCGCTGCTATAGGTTGAGAGCAGCTCGTGAAGAAGATTGTGGGATCGAAAACTACCTCCTGATTTCATAGAATTTGTGTTTGTTTACTAAATTTGTGCAAATATGACGTTTTTCAAAGCTTTAAGGAGTGTGTTAAGAGATGTTTTTATTTCAGTTAGAAAGGGTGTGCATACGCCACCTGAGGGTACTCCAGCATTTGAAGTAATGGAGGAAAGAGGAGTTTCAGCATGTCTTTGGGTAAATCAATGGTACAAAATAACTGAGAACTTTAGCTTTTACCTGTTATGGATCTTTTAAGAGTATTGGAGAATCTGAGGAGGGTGTTATATGAGTCAAAACCCCTTCCGAGGCCTGCACAATTTGAAAGCACTTGCCATTTGGGAATTAGTTGCGAGGCAGAAAGAAGCTCCGAAATTTGAAAGGAGAATGAGGAAAGCAGAAAAGACATTGGCAGAAGCTAGATGGGATGAGGATCAGAGAATGTGGAGAGCAGATTCATTACATGCAATTAAGTTATTCCCAGCAATTACACAGGAAGGCAATGGAGATGTTAAACCTAAAGCCAAAAGGAAATTCAGAACAAAAGTTAGGTGAAAACAAAAAGGGAGCAGACACTGAAAGTGAGTCAGAGAATGAATTTATATTTCAGTTGTTGCAGAGTCGTCCCCACAGTATGATGCAATCGAATTAGTAAATCAGACTGTAGTCCCAAATATTGCCTCCGCTCCAGTTGCACACAGCCAGGTTCAGATGACTCCAAATGTACCTACTGCTAATGTTGCTCAGGTGTCAGTGGTTTATCCGACAGTTCCAATTGTTAACACAGGCCAGAACTCACAGTTCAAGAGTCACCACACCCAATTCAGAATGCAGGAAATACTCAGTTGGAGTCTACACCTAATGTACAGGCATCTGCACAATTTATAAACCAGACACAGAAAAGGCCTATGTATTCCCCAGTAACAACGCCACAGAATGTTGTCCTGAATCAGTCAAATCCGGCTTTTGGTACAGTATTAACTGGTCAAGGTAAAGTATTAATGTTCCCACCAAGTCAAACGAATTTGTTGGGGCCAGATGTATTGACAGTTTCTGTGATGATAGGTCCAGTTGTCCTGTTGTATTCCCAGGGTAATAATGAGTGGTCCACAGATTTCAAATCCGGTATCAGCAATTAACTCTTTTTTTGGCACCAATGCAGAAATGGAGAGACTGGGCACTATGGTACCAGCCATGAACCCTATGAATTCCTTTGGTTCGAACCAGACATATGATAGAGTAGGTCCTCTTATTCATTGAAATTTCCCCCATGCTCTACAGGCTCATCTGTATTAGCTCAGGGAGGCTATGAGTGCATCCTGTATTCATCCACAGCTCCTATCTCGAGGTAACAATACTAGTTTACAAGGGTTATCAGCACAACAACTGACTGAATGGCTAGATAATTTGAGTGGAGTATCAGTTGGAGTAAACACACGTGAGAGAGAAAAGACACTGAACATGGCTAGATTAAAATTGGAACTAAATAAAATGATTGAGGGAACACTTAAATTGGACAGATTAGATTCTTCCAATGGAAAAAAATTGCGCTTTGTATACAAAGATGTTACACCTCGAGCAGGACAGGATTATGAGTATTTTATCCAATTTAGCTAAGAAATATGAAATCAAAATGAATAAATCTAAACAATTGAAGAAAAGAGAGACATTGAAAACATGAGATCACCATGAATACACATTCATTTTAAGGAATTGATTCAGAGCATTCAAACTTGGGGAGCATTAGATAAATGTAAAGGCAGCTGGGCAAAGAAAAGAGATCAGAAGAAAAAGCCGACTGCATCTTCAAATGATGTAAAGCAGCTGAGGGAGCTGTATCAATTATGCCAATGAGAGAAATGCCAAAAGGGAATTTTGTTCATGTACCATAGAGCAGAAGTGACATACTGTCATTTACAAATGATTACCCAAAATTGAGGGAAAACCCTGTGGAAAAGTACCAGCAAACAGAAAGGTTTTTAAGCTTCTAAAGTTCCTGAGAGAAGTTTTGAACACTTTATTTGAGATTGTGGTTCCAGCAGATTTATGGGTTGAGTGTAAGTGAAGTATTGATTGGCCAAGGGGTGAGCCGCCAAGGGATGCAGTGACAGGTGCACCATCTGAAGAGGTGATGAAAAGCTATTATAAGGTGATTGAGTTTTTGAAAACTAGAGTTTCCCCCAAAGATGTTGATTGGCAAAGGATTGACAGGACAGCTCAGGAGACAAAGTAGTCTGTTCATGCTTATTATGAGAGATTGTTGTGTTGTGTAGCCATTTTAGCTATAGCTCCATGAACGTTATTTTAATACACTAGGCCAAGCCGCTGTACACCTTAACCTAGATATATTTTATTCAGCTTTATTTTATTATTGTTACAATAGCCACTTTTATTGTCTTGTTTTATTTTCTGTTTATCTAACTATTTTTGCCTCGGCGAGCACTCTGTTCTCAAACAAGACATTCTTGCTCACTCTGTGCTTCTTCCAAGGCTACAGCACAGCACAGTACATTGCCGGTGAACGTGGTAGAAGTTTAGTCTCCAACATTCGTAGAAAACACACATCCGTACATAGGGACATTTTCTCAGAACATCAGCTGTGTTGTTATAAAAACACCTCCTTGTCCCTTACACGTTAGACGGCGATTCCAGCCAGAGAACCACAACTGTATGCTGATTGCTGAATGCTTCGTTACAGATGCTAACGCAGACTGCAGGCCTTTGCTCAGGTATGGGGGATGATGTCTTCCCAGGGGAACCTGAAGGGCAGAATAGGAGCTTAACATGCTGTGCTCTGTTATAGCCTAGGTAGGAGTTAGTCTATTGACCATAGTGACAATATGATAGCGTTATTTCTATGCTTCACTCTCCAAGTCACAATTTTAATATTGTTATGCTGTGTCGTCCTTGTTATTGCAGCTCAAGCTTTGCTATCTAAGATGCAGTTGTTTTATTAAAGTCATTATTGAAACATATACTGCCTCTGTTTGCATTTATATATGAGACTAAGATAGCTGAGAGAAACGGATGAGACCTGAGTGACCACGGCTTCCCTGAGAAACCAAGTATGTCATACGCTCAGCTGCCCAGTCATCCCTATCCTTGGGTAGAGATGAGGCACTGTTGGTTAGCCGGAGCAAAACCCGGCTTGGAGCAGCAGGTGTCACCCGTAGTGGGTTAGACTTAGTCTCCCACACCGCTGGCGATTCTGCCACTCAAAATCCAGTAGTCTCATTAGAATAATGAGAGCCTACGTGACATGGCGCCGCCAACGGTTGGTCAGGCTCTACTTTTTCGGGTCCTCCAGAGTATCTCTGTTTCATTATATACAATGATACCTCATTACTGCATACAGAGACGTCTGTGGTACTGAGGATTTCCACTCCAGCTACGTAGGCTATCCTATTTGAGGCTGGAGGTTGTTCAAGGTTGAACTTTAAATGGGAAAAACCCTATTTTGTGTGCCTTCTCTGAACATATCTTCTATCTAACATGGCGACTCCGCAGCAGGTAGCAATAGCAGTCAATATGAGACAACCTCTGACTGCACACTTACAAGCAAATGGCTTAACGGTCCAGGGGGGTCCAGTCACATTTGTGGTGGACGCCCATCCAGCTTATAGAACAGAACTTTTCTATTCTTGTGTCACATTTCCAGCAGTTGATGGGAACACAAACACATTTCATCATTATACACTTGCAAACGTACCTGGACAATACATATTTAGAAATATCATTATCTTATCAAGAACATAATAATTGGCTTGATGGCACCCTACCCCACACAATATTACCAGTAAGGTTAGGTCCTCTAGGTAACGATGGTCCTACCTGGCCTTTATTGGCCACCTATACACGACATCCTGCAGTAGCTAATTTAGCAGTAGCTGAGGTTCATTGTTGATTAGTACAGTTTGTGATGCAGACATTAAATACAAACCCAGCACAACCACATGCAGTTACGCCAGGCATAAACCCTGCGACTGTACATTCGATCATGGGTAGAGTACCCACCAAACGAGAGGAAACTCCGTTTTGGTTAGCACAAAAAATAAATGCGCTGGAAGCAGTATTTCCCTATACAGGACCTCAGGATAAACATAGAATTCTAACAATGTGCTTGCCATTTGGGATGGTCCCTACAGTAGATAACTGTAATACTTGGGGCACAGTATTTGCCGCGCTCTATACAACCGCACACGGTACACCGACACTTGCCAATTTACCGAAAGTGTTGAAACAAATTCAGATGAATACCGGGCTTCCCTGGACTTGGGGATGCAACTAATGGGCATTTTTGCCACAGTATCCTCAATTATTTTAAGTAATCTTAAAGGGGAAGCGGTCCCACTAGCAATGCGCATGCAGCTCTGTGACATTCTTCAACAGGATCAGGAACACGAGCTGGTTTAAGATTATCGCAGAGATCTATTCTAGCATTGGTCGAGATAGTTTAGGGGCCAGACCAACTAAAACACAATTTCAGGGCAAATCTAACAAGTATTTTTCCAAGCAAGCTCCTGAGGGTAATGAACGCTGGGATAAAAAACAACAAACTCCTAAAAAAGAGAGGGGAGAATCTCCACGTATAGAGACCCCACAGAATAGATATAATCTCAGAAATAGAGAAAATATAAAAATGTCTGATAGATATCAATATACTGATACACGCCAATCTCGTTCCTTTCAGGACTCATCGGAAAACAAAATGAGAGAGGTGGGCGATCAGAGCGGAGATCAGAGTACGTGAAACCGAGACAGGATTCACTACGCTCTTCGGAGGTTTCTGTTAAAAAGGAAGAGAAACCTGCCCAACAAAAACCCCAATTCAAAAAGAAAAAAGTGGCAGCGGTCGCAGTTCGACATGCCACTCAGGAGGAGGGTCCTCTTGAAGAACAGGAAGTGGGCACTAGCACTGCTAGACAGCACGGCAGAGGTCACAATAGTTCGCCAGAGTCTTCTAGAGCAACTGGAGGTGAAAGCAACTGATGACTTTATACAAGAAGAAACTGCGGACATGCGTGTTTCCACGCCTGATAGGGTGTATAAAGTAACGCTACAGTTAGAAGGAGACATTGAACTCATAATTGACGCGATCTTTTGGGATCGCGTAGTAAACATATATGATGTCTTGTTGGCCGAACAAGATTGGCCACCTGAATTTGTCTGCACCTGCCCATATCGAGAAGATGTTATTAAACCTTCCTTCTCACCCCTTGTTCCAGAGGAACTCGTTGAATCCTATGCCTTTGATTGGGCTTTGGCACAGGCACCTGCGTTATATCGTAATCACGTAGGGTGGGATAAAGAATCCCCCTACCATGTAATTCCTATTAAAAATCAACCCCAGCCACAACCTCACTATCCAATAAAACATGATTCTAAAGCACCTGTGAGGGAAATACTCACACAACTAGAGTACCAGGGCGTAATTGAACCCTGTGTCTCCCCAATGAATAATCTATTATTCCCAGTAGCTAAACTGGACAATTCATACAGCATAGTCTTAGAGTACAGACACTTCAGTCATACACGCACATATGCTATACAAAACTCACATAGCACAGCACTAATGAACAATATAGTGCGTAAAAAATACAAAATAACACTGGATATTTCCAATGGTTTCTTCTGCCAGAATATAGCGCCTGAGAGTAGAGACGTAACAGGTTTCAGTGCACTAGGCTCACAGCTAAAATTCTGTTGTTTACCCCAGGGGTATAAGAACAGCCCAGCACTGTTCGCAGCTCGTGTTACTGCAATTCTGCACGAGATTGACCCTGAAGCATTGTCATATATAGATTATATTTATTTTATGGATGGTGAATTACTACAACATTTAAGACGGGTAGCCCGCATTGTCGTAGGATTTGCTGAATTTGGCTATAAGTTCAACTTAAAAAGAAAAAAAATTGCCTTCCTTAGTGTCCTGTTTCTGGATATGAGCTATCAAGTGAAAGAAAGAGCCTAGCGCCACAATTCTTAGAAAAATGCACACAACTACAACCTCCAAACACAATAAAAAAACTCCAATCTCTATTGGGTTTCCTGAATTTTGGCAGAATTTATATTCCAGATTATGCTTCACGCATAAAACCTTTATATGATTTGATGCGTCCTGATTTTTCAAGTAAGTTTTGGACAATTGAACATGCACGCATTCTCAGAGAACTGCAGACAGACATGCTTGCAGCACAACATTTACACACAAGGGACAACAAAACACATTTGTTCATCAGAGTAAGTGCTGGTGCCATCGGTTTCACTTATTTGACATTTAATGAAGGTGAGACAGTCCCGATTGCATACAAATCACACTTGTTCTCAGCAGCAGAACAACGCTTTGCTCCCACTGAGAAAATCCTCACTGCTGTAAAGATGGCTGTCATTAAAGAAAGACCTCTAGCCCAGGGCAAACGCATTATTGTCGTTTCTCCAATCCCAGCCCTAGAGGCTGTTACAAAAGCCAGCGTTCTAAATGCAAAAGCATTACATCCACGCTGGATACAATGGGCCACGTCTTTGACAGCCACTGATGTAGACTACATTGTTGACCCAAAATTACAAACTCAAGAATTTTTGCAGTATGAACTAGAATACCCAGTTCCAGCAAACACACTGCCTATCGAACAATATCATAGTCATGTATACCGATGGCTCTGCCTAACCTGCAATTGGCACAAAGCATCAATATTCTGCTGTTTGCGCAGGTGTAAGCAGGTATATTGAAGACAATAAATGTTGTCCTCTACATACATTTATGCAAACCCTAGGGGATTGCACAGCAAAAGTGGCAGAGCTAAAAGCTCTGTTGATGGCACTGGAACATACGGATCTTGCACAGCCAACGCTGATTGTTTGTGATTCGTACTATTGTGTCCAGTCCTTCAATTAATACCTGCATTACTGGCGCCAGAATGGGTTCAGAGATTCTAAAGGCAACACCATTAAACAGAGTTCTGTGGGGGAACGTAGCAGATCTAAAAGAAACACTACCAAATGTCCATGTTGTACACACACTTGGACACCAGCCCGTTGGAATACACGTTGCTGGGAATACATTGGCTGATGAAGCTGCAAAGTCAGCAGTGGCTGTGGCTGCTTTTGCTGCAGTAACTCATTTGAGTTCAAAACCGGACACAGACATATGGGCTGCCGTGACCGCTATGCTGGATGGTACCCCCTATCCAAAAGGATTTCCTGACAAATATTCCTACCGAATGTAAGGTATGCTGAATGCTGAGGTTAAGATACCAGGTTTAGAGGTACGAGATATTCCCAACCGAGATATAAGATCACAATTGATTAAAGCAGCGCATGAAGGGGTGGTATCTGCCCATGCTGGTGTGGCGGCTACAATCTCAATCTTACAAGCCTGTTATTGGTGGCCAGGCCTCTACAAAGAGACCAAGCAGTATGTTCTTTGTTGTGACATCTGCCAACAAATCAAAGTTTACACTGCCAAACGCCCTCCGCAGACACCACTCTTGATTTTAAATAAACCCTTACAATGTGTGTACTTGGACCATTGCAGTCCCCTAACACCGCATAGTGCATACAAGTATATATTGGTGGCTGTTGATTCTTGCTCCAGATTTTCATGGGTGTGGCCACAACGCTCGGCTGATGCTCGGACTGTTATTAAAGATTTGCAAGTCTTTATCTGTACATATGCGGTTGCGGCTTTCCATTCGGACCAGGGCCCTGCTTTCGCCTCGAGGGCATTCAACACACGGAATCACTATCCTGTCCCATGCAGATGACACCCAACTCATCCTCTCCCTCACCCACAATCCCACCACTGCCAAAACCAACCTACACGCTGCTCTCCTCGACACCGCCAAATAGATGACCACTAACCACCTCAAGCTCAACTCCAACAAAACCAAGATCATCTTCGGCCCCAACAAAACCACATGGGACGACTCCTGGTGGCCCACCGCCCTAGGTCCCGCACCCACCCCTGCAAACCACACACGCAACCTCAGCATCATCCTGGACCCCTCCCTCTCCATGACACAGCAAATCAATGCTCTAACCTCTTCCTGCTTCCACACACTCCGCACTCTAAAAATAATCCTTCAAATGGATTCCCCCAGAGACCAGGAAGACCGTCACCAACGCAGTCATCAGCAGCAGACTGGACTACGGGAACGCCCTCTACACCGGCACCACACTCCAACTCAAATGCAAACTCCAGAGAATTCAGAACACAGCCGCACGCCTCGTCCTTGGCCTCCCCCGCCACAAACGAATCTCACTGCACCTCAAATCCCTTCACTGGCTCCCCATAGACAAGAGAATCACATTCAAGATCCTCATCCACGCACACAAATCCCTCCACAACACCGGCCCAACCTACCTCAACGAAAGAGTGAACTTCCACACGCAACCTCCTATCAGCCGACCTCACCCTTGCCGCATCCAACGCACCACCACAGGAGGCTGGTCCTTCTCCTTCCTCGCCCCCAAAACCTGGAACTCCCTCCCCACCAACCTTCGCAAAACCAAAGACCTCCTGCTCTTCAGAAAGAACCTCAAGACATGGTTGTTCGATCAGTGACCCTCCCTGCCCCCCCCCTTTTTGATTTCCTCCCATGACCCCCCACCAGCGCCTTGAGACCCTCATGGCTGAGTAGCGCGCTCTACAAATTTTTTGATTGATTGACTTCATGGCTTCATTGGGTGTCCAACTCCAGTATTCGTCTCCATTTCATCCCGAGGGAAATAGTGTTGTGGAGCGATTAAACCGTGATTTAAAGCAATCCTTAACAGCCAGAGTCTTAGGTACTGGTCGTAGTTGGCTTAATCACCTGATTGGAGTTCAGAGAGCACTTAACAATCTGCCTAGACGGTCCCTGGGGGGGTCGTACTTCATATGAGTGCCTGTTCCTGATCTTGATGGTTCTGGCATGGAGGCAGCAGAAACACCCTTAGACATAAATGAACGTGTCACTGTTTTACAGGAATTGCAACAGTTCCGTGATGACAATTCTTCTATCAGTGCTGCCTCCACAGGAATCAAGGATGTACCTGTAACGCCTACCGGCTGGATTCTTAGAATCAGCTATCTAGTACGTGAAAAGGTTGCTGTAAAAAAGGAATTGTGTCCTTCCTAACGAGCACCAGTCCCAGTCTTGGGGATACACAGTATCAGAACTGTAATTTTACCGCCGTTGGCAGGTGCCAAAGAAAATCATTTTGTCTCCATCGACAATGTCAAACTGCACCATGTGGCCGATCCTGCGCAGCAGACCAAGAGGAACACCCGGTAGTTCCCGGATCCCTCTCACTACTGGTCAAGAAGTTCCTCTACAATTTGTAAGCAGCAACTCTGACACCTCTCCTACCTGGGGGAGGGTGGAAAATGATCTTGCATTGGTTCCACTAACATCAAATACAGAAATAATTGATCGATTCGATACAGTTTCAACACAAATGGATGGTGCTATTTATTCTGTGCCACCGCTAGAAACACCAACTCCACCAATGAACACAGCTCCAGCTTTTGCACGAACTGCTTCTGGATATTTTACCAACATCAATGATGATGTCTCAGACTCATTCGCCTCTTCAACACCTGAACTGTCAAGCACAGGTAAGCTAATGAACTGGCTTAAAATAACATACTTTATTTTTCCATGGAACTAGCTATGGCTTTCCTTGACTGTACTAGCTTTCCTATTTTGGATCGGTTTTGTTATCACTTTCTTTTTGTTAATACATGCTCATTTTCTTTCTGAAAAATCGACAGTTGAATTGGTGGATGAGGTCCTAAAACAACGTTTTTGATCACACAAGGTCCGAAGAGACTTATCTTTTGTGAACATTTCCGCAGTACCAATTCCTGATGGGATTGTTTGGGATAAAGTAATATTTGACATATACGGTCCACAAAAGTTATTCAAATACCATATGTGTTCAAACTATCAATGAATGATATAATAATACCAGTCATTGTTTCTGATGATTGGGATGTGAAAACAGTTGATTCTGTGATGACTGAATTGCAGTATTATACTGTATTTGAAAACGAAGATGTTTATCAATCTAAAGAAAATTATGGTGATATGTTTTGCTATCAATATTATGTTCACCATTTCATACATAGAGCTAGCAGCCCTGAAACTGTTTTTAATTATACTCAATAGGAACATTGTCCGACTCCACCACAAGGGAGTTCTAAAACATATTCTGAAAAGTTAACATATTTTCTGGGCACGATGTAAAAAATGCTGAGTCGTATTATTTTAAATTGCCACCTACTAAAGAATTACATATATTATTGATGAATATGAAATTCATATATTCGGAATCCTTTGTTTCCTGGTTGTCTATAGAAGGCTATGAATATTGGCTGAAGTCGAATGACTTAAAAAGTGTATGGGGACCTAGACATTGGCAAATAAGGGGGAAGGACGCATTATTCAGAGCATGCCTGATACCTGTACAAATGATATTCTTAAATGAAACTGTACAACAAACAAGTTGTCTAGGCTTAGCAAAGATTAAGTAATTATGCTCTTTCGAACACGCACTGGAAGTCTGTCTTTCTATGCAGCGCTTGCTTTCATTGGACGCTGATCTGTTGATGTTCTCGTTGAGGGTTCATTACCAGACATGCGCGTTGAGATTGCGTTTGCTACGGGAATCTACTTATGAGTTGCCCTTCCTGGAGGATGTGGCTCGTGAGTCATCATTGGGCACACTACGGAATGCTGGCTTAGCTGAGGCTATGGAACACGACTGCTCCTTGAGCCTTCTTGGCGATGACTTTACAACTTTAACACCAGCCGAAGTGGAAGATTTTCTGTCCTCTATGGTCCCGGAATCAATTGGAACTTTTAAACAATAACTTTGCCTTTTGAAATTCGGTTTCATGCCACATGTTCCTGTTTTAAATTGTCTTTCTACATGCTCACGTGTCCCTTCAACTTGTCATAATTGACATTGCTTTTACATATATATCTTAGGTTGAGCTTTTAGTAGCAATTTTATGTCCTTAGGCTTTGAACCACCTTCAACCGACAAGGGGAGGATGTTGTGTAGCCATTTTAGCTATAGCTCCATGCACATTATTTTAACACAATAGGCCAAGCCTCTGTGCACCTTAACCTAGATATATTTTATTCGGCTTTATTTTATTATTGTTACAATAGCCACTTTTACGGTCTTGTTTTATTTTCTGTTTGTCTAACTGTTTTTGCCTAGACCAGCACTCTGTTCTCAAACAAGACATTCTTGCTCACTCTGTGCTTCTTCCAAGGCTACAGCACAGTACATTGCCAGTGAACGTGGTAGAAGTTTAGTCTCCAACATTCGTAGAAAACACACATCCTTATGTAGGGACGTTTTCTCAGAACATCAGCTGTGTTGTTATAAAAACACTTCCTTGACCCTTACATGTTAGAGGGAGATTCCAGCCAGAGAACCACAACTGTATGCTGATTGCCGAATGCTTCGCTACAGATGCTAACGCAGACTGCAGGCCTTTGCTCAGGTATGGGGGATGATGCCTTCCAAGGGGAGCCTGAAGGGATGAATTAGAGCTTAACATGCTGTGCTCTATTATAGCCTAGGTAGGAGTTAGTCTATTGACCATAGTAACAATATGATAGCGTTATTTCTATGCCTCACTCTCCTAGTCACAATTTTAATATTGTTATGCTGTGTCGTCCTGGTTATTATAGCTCACGCTTTGCTATCTAAAATGCAGTTGTTTTATTAAAGTAATTATTGAAACATATACTGCCTCTCTTTGTCATTTATATATGAGACTAAGGTAACTGAGAGAAACGGATGAGACCTGAGTGACCACGGCTTCCCTGAGAAACCAAGTATGTCATGCGCTCGGCTGCCCAGTCATCCCTATCCTTGGGTAGAGATGAGGCACTGTTGGTTAGCCGGAGCAAAACCCAGATTGGAGCTACAGGTGTCACCCGCAGTGGGTTAGACTTAGTCTCCCACACCGCTGGTGATTCTCCCACTCAAAATCCAGTAGTCTCATTAGGATAATGAGAGCCTATGCGACAGTTGCAAGTATTCAAAAAATACAGTGGCACAGAGATTACTGAACTGAGAGATATGATTCATTTTGTGTTCAAGTTCGGTCAAGAATTGAACCGTCAAATTAGCAATATGATTCAGAATCATTTGATTTGCTGGCAGGAAAAGCCAATTGATGAAGTACTGCAAATACTGCAGTGATGAAGCTGAGTTGAAGCAGAAAAGACTAAGGAAAAGGCCATGATGATGCAAATCAAATCTGCCCAAGCAGCAGGTATGCAGGGATCACAAGGAATGATGAACTTAGAAGGAATGCAGGGAACACAGCAGCAAGGCAATATGATCCCTCATTTCAGAGGTAAAGGTCGTGGAATTCGAGTAGACCCGAATGTTAATGTGACTGATGTTCAAAATATGAAGAAAAAAACTCTTCCTTGTCAATCGTGTGGTAACGTCCGACATTGGAAATGGGAGTGTCCTTATAATAATGTAAATAATTTGGTGCAAGGTGGTGGTGTTGCCAGATGGTTGACAACAGTCAATTTCAAAACCAAAGAGTCCAAAGGCCCAGAAATCAAAACATGAATGTTCCTACTGGATCAGCCCAAATGCAAGTTCCCCAGCAACAAGTACAATTTCCCCAAAAGCAAATTCAAGCCCCACAGCAAATGCAGATTCCTCAAGCTCCGATGGCTCAGCAACAGGTAATGATTCCCCGGTAGAATGCAATCCAAAGATCAAATGCAAAATAAAATCAGTTAATCACACAATACCCATTGATAGATTTCAGTGATGACACTGGGGCAACTCGTTCCACTGACATATCTGCAGAAGTCCCTAATGTGCCCCTTTTTAGAAGGATAGTTCAGAAGGTAGGAGTAGCAAATCAGCATTTGATGAACCCCATTACAATCAAAATAGGAACATTTAAGGATTTGTACTAATTTGTAGTCCTCAATTCAAGTCCTGTGAGTCTGCTAGAAAGAGACTTGCTATGCAAATTAAAATGTTCCATCACTTGTACTCAAGATAGGGATAACAATACAAACAAATAGTGATGATGAAACTTCCAGTCAGATTGAAGAGGTGTATACTCTCATTTAATTGTTTCCTGTTATAAAAGTTAAAGACTTGTCTGATTAATTACAATACACAGTAACGCTGAGAGTTTGGGATCTCTCTGGAAAGGATATTGGACTCATACGAGGTGTTGAACCAGTCAAAGTGAAGGTAAAGCCAAATGCAGTTTCCCCCAGAACGCCACAGTATAACATGTCTTCCGAAGTGATTGAGGGTATTACTCCGGTAATTGCAGACTTTGTTGAGCAGTGAGTTCTAAAAGAAGTAATGGGTAGCCCAAGTAATTCTCCAATTATGGGATTGTGAAAGTGTGAAATACCATATAGTACAGGATTTGAGAAAGGTGAACGAAATTGTAGTATCCTATTGTCCCTTAGTGTCAAACCCAGCAGTCATTTTATTCCAGATTCCATGTAAGGCAGAATGGTTTTCAGTTATTGACTTGTCTCAAGCATTCTTTTTGGTACCTTAACGCAAGGATAGTCAATTCCTTTTCTCATTCAGATTCAGCAACCATGTGTATTCATGGTGCTGTACTCCACAGGGGTTTTTGGAATCTCTTTCCATTTTTAACCAGATGCAGACATGATACCCTAGGGTTGTTGACTCATTTGTGCAAAAAGTGGACATAAGGTTTCCCTACCAAACTACTGTATTACCAGAAGGAAGTAAAGTATTTGGGTCACCAAATTGAGAAATGTGCAAGGAAAGTGTCCTGAGAGAGAGTTGCAACTATTATGCAAATGAATCTTCTAGTTACACAGAGAGATGTCAGAGTGTTTTTCGGCATGGTGAGTTATTGTCGCCAATGGATCCCAAATTTTTCAGTAATTTCTAAACCACTGCAGAAGTTGACGCACAAAGAAGTTACAGACCCAGTCACCTTCAATGAAGAATGCATGAAAAGTTTCACTGAGTTGAGGGAGAGTTTGTGCAGAGCTTCAGCCCTGAGAATGCCTGATTGCACAAAATGTTTTTCACTGTTTTGTCATGAACGTGACAGCGGTGCTCTTTCTGTTTTGACACAGTTGCATGGAGGAACAAACAGACCTGTTCCATATTCTTCTGCCACATTGGATCCTGTTGCTGCTGCTTTGCCCGGCTGTTTAAAAGCAGTGGCAGCTGCTACTGTAAGCATAGGTCAATGCGAAGGCATTTTGATGGGACACCCTTTAACTGTTTATGTCCCACACTCATATGAGGTTATTTTAACAAGACCAAGTATCTGACCAGTGCCTGTCTTACCCATTAGGTGTTATTGATCCTTGATTCTGCTAATGTGATTATCAAGAGATGTGCTGTGCTAAACCCAGCTCCATTGTTAACTGTTAACATTAATTATTTGAATTATGTTAATGAAATGGAACAGGACTGCCTCAATGTCACTGAACTGTGCACCAAAACCAGATCTGATATTCAGGACACTCCTTTAGAGGAGAATGATCAAATTATGTTTTGTGATGGCTCCTGTTTAAGAGACCATGAAGGTACTCTGAGAGCTGGTTATGCAGTTTGCACCCTCTTAGGAGAAGTGGAAGCTTCCTGGCTTCAAGGAGTTGTTTCTGTCCATGTAGCTGAACTGGTTGCTCTTATAAGAGCATGCTGCATACCTGAGCAGCTCAAAGTGAAAATATTCTCAGATTGTCAATACAAATTTGTTGTTGTGCATGACTCCGGGCAGTTATGGAACCAGAGATGTTTTATGACCTTATCAGGATCACCCATTCAAAATGATGAAACAATTCATAGTTTGTTAAATGCTTTGCAGTTACCTGAGAAGATTGAAGATGTGAAGTGCACAGCCCATCAGAAATCAAATGATTATGCATCGTTCGGCAATGCTTTTACTGACCAAATTGCCAGTTATTGTGCACTGCATTGCGTCAACTTCAATGAAGAGTGGGATAATGGAAGTGACACCGGTGAGACAAATCAAAGTTTCTTGATGTCAGCTGTTGATACCTGGATGAAATCAAGAGGTTGCAGGAAGAGGCAACAGAGGAAAAGAGGTTGGAATAGAGAAAGTTGTGTTCAAAGAGAGGAAGATGATGTCTGGATTTCAAATGAAGGGAACGTTGTGTTGCCTGATTGTTGAGCTTGATGGCTAAATATTACCATGGTCAAGTTCATCTTGGTAGAGATGCAATAATTCATACATTCAAACAGATATGGTACAACCCCAGATTTAGGTTGATCGCAGAAGCTGTTTGTCACAGCTGTCCTACCTGTAAACAGATGAATGTAGGTAAAGGCACAGTAGTTAATTTGAGCTACATAGGCAGATCGGGAGGTCCATTGAACAGAATGCAACTTGATTTCATTGAGATGCCTTCTTGCAATGGATTGAAGTTCGTACTAGGTGTATGTGTGTGTTTTCCTACTGGATAGAGGCCTATCTACATGTAGGAATAACAGTCTTACTTAGCTACGCTGCTGCTCAGGGAACTAATACCGAGATTTGGGTTCCCGACTTCTTTGGAATCAGATCAAGGAACTCATTTTAATAATGAGATCATAAA
Organism: Pleurodeles waltl; assembly: GCF_031143425.1. Taxonomy (NCBI): domain Eukaryota; kingdom Metazoa; phylum Chordata; class Amphibia; order Caudata; family Salamandridae; genus Pleurodeles; species Pleurodeles waltl. The sequence continues at coordinate 637,167,212 of NC_090442.1, forward strand.
ATTGTTGAGTGCAGCACTGAACATTTAGCAAAAATTGTGCTACAGTTACAGACCAGAAGCATCTGGATTGGTGGAACAAATGAATGTAACACTGAAAGCTCGATTGGCAAAGTTTTGTGCCTCTACAGCGTTTAAATGGCCTGATGCATTATCACTTGTCCTGATGAGCATGTGTAGCACCCCTGATTGGCAGACAGGACTGTCTCCCCTTGAGATTCTTATGGGGGTTGCAATGAGGTTACTAGCAGTACCTGCAAATGCGAACATAACAAATTACTTAGTGCTGGATTATTGCAAAGGTCTGGCTGATGTGGTTCACACTTTGGGGGTTATTACAACTTTGGAGGAGGTGTTAATCCGTCCCAAATGTGACAGATATACCACCAGCTGTATTACGAGTTCCATAGGATATAATGGACTCGTAATACGGCTGGTGGTATATCCGTCACTTTACCGTCACTTTTGGGATGGATTACCACCTCCTCCAAAGGTGTAATAACCCCCTTTGTCTCATCAGGTTGAAGCAGCAACAGTTAAAATGGCTCAAAAACAGTGTCACAGCTTGAAAGCTGGAGATTGAATTCTTATAAAGAAACACATAAGGAAGACTTGCCTAGAGCCAAGATCGAAAGGTCTGTATCAATTCATCTTGGTGACGGCAACAGCTGTGAAGTGTGCTGATCTTACGAACTAGATTCATGCAAGCCACACGCACAATGTTCTGTGTCCTTTTGAAAACACAGAGTCTGATCCTCTAAGAGTGGATGCAGAAGAAAAAGGGTTCAGATTGAACAAGCTTTGAGGACTGAACAAGAGGCTGAAACAGAAATTGTGCAAAATGGTGAAGGTGCAAGTAATCTGAATGCAACGTCAAAGTCAACTGACTCCTTCTAACACAGCAAATGTTGTGAACCCAGTTGAGCCTGAAAAGAGAACTGTAAAGGGAGACAAATGGCCTACAGCCACACATGAATTGGCTGCTGATAAACTCCCAGCTGTAACAGGAGCAGTTGAAGAGTCAAATCAAAGTGAAGACGAATATGGTGCTGTAGGGAGAATGAAAAGGAAAAGAGTGCCAAGCTGCAGATACTCTTCACCTGAATGGATATATCTTGTCACAAGTGAATGAGAGAATTATTTTTTGGCCTTTTGTTTTGACCATGAGAATTCAATTAAACATTCTGAAACTTGAAATCTCATTTGAACTGAATTTTGAAATAACCTTACCATTTGATCAACAAAGACATTACACTCTGGAAGTGACCATAAGTGATCACCAGGCTGTGTTTTATTGAAAACAAAAATTTTGAACTATTTTTTAGAACTTTTAGTTGAAACTTGAACTTTCTTGAAAATCAAGAATTGTTGTAAACAGTGTAAAAGGACTTTGAATTTAATATTTGCTCGCTTTGCTTTTGAATTTTTCTTTTTCCTTTCTTCTCTGATTTGAGAGAAGCCATGAACCCTAAACAGGGTAGATACCTTGAATGTAAATATGTGTACATTGGTTTAGTTATAGTATGTATGATTGTGTGCATTTTATTGATTACGGGAATGGGTGTTTCAATGAAAGGAGAGACGCAAAGCACAGCAACTCCAGTGAAGAGAATGACAACATCTAAGCAGGATAAGTTTTATAAGGAAGAGGGATTGCTTCATTTAGATTACACAAAGGGAATTTTGTCTTCCAATGTTTATTATAGCTTGCTGTATGAATACGTGGATACAATGAATGTGTCTGACTGTTATGTGTGTACACAAATTCCTTTTTCAGTACAACAGAGAATCACCTATCACAGCTTACCATTGACATATGGCATAAGTTGCAGTTTTATTAACACGTTTGTACAATCAAGAATACATTCAGTATTTCTATTCTATCTTTGATTTTGTTTTCTCTTTTGTTCCCATTATTCAGCATTTGAGCAGTATTGCAAAGGTTAAGAACATAGAAATAGTAGGTGGGTTATTTGAACCTACGGAAATTACACTAACCTTTGGCACAGCATACGCACATCAGAATAATTTAACATGTCTTCTTACACAGGTAAAAAAAAGAAGTTCATTAATCAAGTTGATGACATAAGAAAAGCAATGAAAGAAAAGATAGATAAGGGAATAGCTTCCAAGAAAAAAACAGTTCACAACACATCCGATACACAAAGACGATTAGCTTTAGATTGGCTACATGTAGGGACGCTTTGTATATATGGGCTGTGTTAGACCTGGCCCTTTTACAGGGTCCTTCTGCAGACTTTTTTGCCTTTTGCCTCCTTATTTTTATGAACTTTGTTGGCTGACGTTATGACTCTGAGCACTTTCTCACAGCTAACCAGTGCTAAAGTGCATGTGCTCTTCATTGTAAAATTGGTATGATTGGCTTATACCTAATTGGCTTATTTAATTTACCTATAAGTCCCTTGTAAAATGGTATCCCTATACCCAGGGCCTGTAAATTAAAAGCTACTAGTGGGCTGCTGGCGCCACCCACTAAAGTAGCCTTTCAAACCTATCTCAGGCCTGCTAGCGCAGGGCCTGTGTGTGCAGTTTTCTGCCACAGGAACCTGGCATCTAAATTTACTTGCCATGCCCAGAACTCCCCTTTCACTACATTTAAGTCACCCCTAAGATACGCCCTAGCTAGCCCTATGGGCAGGGTGCCATGTATGTGGAAGGCAGGACATGTGGCAGGGTGCGTGGCCTGTCCTGGTAGTGACAAACAGCCTAACTTGGTGTCTCACTGCTGTGAGTTCTGCCTTCTCCTAGGATTACATTAGAAATGCCCTGCCTTATGTGTAAGCGGTATTGTCTGATTTATGAGGGGTAGCGTAGGCATATCTGATAGAGACTTCTAGCTGCAGATTCCTTACCATAGAATTCCCTGGCATCAGCTTCAAATCCCGAATTTTTCTGCTGTGCAGTACCCTGTGCGCGCTGTTGGGTAGCGTCATTCGGATCCGCGTGCGTTGTCCGGCTCCGCATTCGTTGTCAGCACCGTTGGAGCCGTCTATGATGTCACGGTTGTCTATATAGATGCTGCGTCAGCGTGGGTATGTCAGTTCTTTTCCTTCCGCGCCGGTTAAGCGCAGATCCAGACTAGAGCTACCCTTTCTTCGATGTTCGTCGAGGTCTTTTTGACTGTTTGAAGTCATGTTTTCAAGAAAGACTGGGTTCAAGCCGTGTGGTGCGTCTCATCGTACCATGTCGGTGATGGACCCGCATCGTGTTTGCCTTTGGTGCCTTGAGAAGGATCACGATTCCACCTTGTGCTCTGACTGTCGACCCATGGCTCCGAAGGCCTTGAGGGAGAGATCCCTTAAGCCTCTGGTGGCCCAACAGCTGTCTTTGGTCGGCGCGACTCCGAGGAGGTCAGGTTCCGCAGTAGGAGGAGGTCGCAGCTCCGCTCCTGGAGCCCCAAGTCCTCTTCCTCGCATTCGAGTTCATCTGATCATTCAGGTAAGAGGCACAAGAAGAAGAAGTCCAAGCAGACTTCGACTTTGCCACGCCCGTCTGCCGACGAGGCGTCTAGGGATCGTCGATGTTCCGAGCGCGGTTCCGCAGAGCCGTCGCTAGGGCCGACTCCACGTCTTCCCCCTTTTCCAGGGACCGGAGCGACCCTCTCTCAAATAAAGGAAGTTTACGAGGCCACGTGTCTCGTTTTTGAGCGGGCTGCACCTTCGGGTGGGTCTTCGGGCCATGCGGGGTCAGAAGGGGCCCCTACGGGTTCGACATCAGTGCCTTCGACCTCGGCGCCGTTAGGGACCCAAGGATCCGATACCGGATCCAGACCAGCGCCGGTCCCTCACAGTCGACCTCCTCCGGCGCCAGGTCTGACGTCAACGCTTCTTCCACCGGCGCCCACCGGTGGTAGCCCCATCCTCATTCTGGATGATCCGGAGCGACGTTGTACGACGCCGACTTCGACGGCACCGATTCGGCCCAGATCATTGTTTGAGCATTATTTAGAACAGCCAGGCACAGGAGAGGAATGCTTTGGAATAGGACCTGGGACAGGCCTGCTATGAGGATCTAGGGGAGGCCAGTGGACTGGACACATCTCTAGATACTGGCATGCTCTCTCCTCCTAATGTGGCTACGGAAGAGGGAGCTTCTTATGCTATGGTGGTGCATAGGGCAGCTGAGGTCTTGGACCTAGACTTGCCTACGGTGCCAGTCAGGACGAATCTCCTGACAGAGGTACTTCAACTGGGGGTGACAACATCAGAGCCGATGTTGCCCTTCAATGAGGCCCTAACAGATGTCCTTTTGGTTTCAGAGGCTCCTGTGAATAGGACAGTCGGTCGCCGCCATAGACCCACTCCGAGCGACCCTAGTTTCCTGACACAACACCCCACCCCTGAGAGCTTGGTAGTCCAAGCCTCTACCTCCCGTGGTGCCTTCTCTTCCGCTCCCCCAGATAGAGAATCCAAGAGGCTGGACCGGCTTGGAAAGATAATATTTTCTTCCACCAGCCTGGCATTGAGGTCCGTAAACACCTCTTGCCTTTTGGGCCATTTTTCCCATACTTGATGGGATACGGTGGCACAAGTGCTGCCCCAGGTCTCGGAGAACGTTCGGGACACTCTCACACAGGCTGTCAAGGATGGGAGAGATGCAGCCAAGTTTACGATCAGGTGTGGATTGGACACGACCGACCCGCTGGGCAGAGCGATTTCATCATCAGTGGCCCAACGTCACCATGCCTGGCTACGTTCAACTGGCTTTTCGGGGGATGTCAGGTAAAGTTTGATGGACATGCCTTTTGCTGGTTCTTGCCTTTTTGGTGAGAAGGCAGACTCTGAGCTTGAGAGGTTCAAGGATTCTCTAGCTAGGCCAGATCCTTGGGCCTTTCATCGCTTCACAACATCCCGGAAGAGGACGTGATCATGGTATCCAGAGGGTCTGGCCAGAGGTCGGCCACCACACAGCCCCCCTCCACTGCGCCCAAGCTCTCCTAGTATGGTTCTGCAGGACCACGTCCATCCAGTTGGAGGGAGGATTCAACTTCATCTCCCTCACTGGCTTTCCATCACAACGGAGAAATGGGCTATGCAGATCATACGGTAGGGCTACTCCCTCCCCTTCCAGTCTTTCCCTCCCTTTGTCCCTCCGACAAAGGAACGGCTGATGGAGGACCATCTGTTTTTGCTCTGCAAAGAAGTTATGGCTCTCTTGGCCAAGGGAGCCATAGAAGCACTCCTGATGTCAGAAGTAAGCAGTGGTTGTTATTCCCGCTACTTTCTGATTCCCAAAAAGAACAAGGGCCTTCGCCCTATCCTGGATTTAAGGAACGTCAATCTCTTCCTCAAGAAGGAGAAATTCAAGATGCTCACTCTTGCTCAGGTCTTGTCTGCCCTAGATCAATGAGACTGGATGGTACCGTTGGACTTGCAGGACGCGTATTTTCATATCCCCATCCTGCCAGCCCACAGGCGTTACCTGCGGTTCAAAGTGGGCCACGAGTACTTTCAGTTTACCATGCTCCCTTTTGCTCTCACTAGTGCCCCTCGGCTGTTCACAAAGGTGATGGCGTTGGTAGCAGCTCATCTGCGCAGGTCAGGGATTTCAGTCTTCCCCTACCTCGACGATTGGCTGTTGAAGGTTTCCACGCCCCAGGCTCTCGTCACCCATCTACAGACGACGGCGGACCTCCTGCACTCGCCAGGGTTCACTATTAATGTGCCAAAATCACACCTGACTCCCTCTCAGAAGCTCACTTTTATCGGAGCTGTTATGGACACAGTGCAGTATTGGGCCTATCCTCCCGAGCAGCGAGTTCAGGATATTCAGGTTATGATACCTGTGTTTCGGCCTCTATCCTGGATTTCGGTGAGACAGACTCTGAGGCTGCTGGAACTCATGGCTTCCTGCATCCTGTTGGTCAAGCATGCCAGTTGGCATATGAGGGCTCTGCAGTGGGGCCTGAAGTTCCAATGGGCACAACATCAGGGAAATCTTACTGAAGTGGTTCAGATCTCGGAGGGGACTGCAAAGGATCTGCAGTGGTTGTTAGTGAACTGCGATTGGGTCAAAGGCAGACTCCTCTCCCTTCCCCAACCAGATCTCACAGTAGTGACAGATGCGTCATTTCTGGGATGGGGCGGCCATCTGGGAGAGGTGGAGATCAGAGTTCACTGGTCTACGGCGGAATCTGGGCTCCATATCAACTTACTGGAGCTTTGGGCGATCCGACTAGCATTAAAAGCATTTCTTCCTATTGTAAAAGGGAAGGTAGTGCAGGTGTTCATGGACAACACTACTGCGATGTGGTACTGCAACAAGCAGGGCGGTGTGGGACTGAAGACCCTTTGTCAAGAGGCTCTGCATCTCTGGACATGGCTGGAACACCAGGGCATAACCCTGGTGGTTCAACACCTAGCGGGTTCTCTGAACGCCAGGGTGGACGAGCTCAATCCAAAATGCTTAGCGGATCACAAATGGTATCTCCATCCGGAGGTGGCGCAAGGACTCTTTCAGCAGTGGGGAAAGCCTTGGTTAGATCTGTTCGCCTCCGTAGAGAACGCGCAATGTCAGCAGTTTTGCACGTTGGACTTTCCAAGGGGGCTATCGCTAGGCAACGCTTTTCGGCGTGAGTGGAGTTCAGGCCTCCTGTACGTCTTTCCACCCATACCACTTCTGCCCACAGTTCTCAAGAAAATCAAGAACGACCGGGCCCAAGAAATCATAGTGGTTTTGGATTATGCACGGAGAGTCTAGTATCCAGAGCTTCTCAAAATGAGCTTCAGTCCTCCAATCAAGCTGCCTCTTCGGAGGATCTTCTGTCGCAGCAGCAGGGGAAGGTTCTCCACCCGAACCTGTCAACTTTGCGGCTTCATGCGTGGAGGTTGAGCAGCGACAGTTGATGGTTTATGACCTCCCTTCCGAAGTCTGTGATGTCATTCTGGCGGCCAGGCATGCCTCTACTAAGTCGATTTACGCCTGCTGATGGAAACGTTTTGTTTCATATTGTACAGAGAGGTCTGTTGATCCTCTTTCTTCTTCTCTTTCTAATATCCTTTTGTTTATTCTATCTCTCGTCCAACAGGGTTCCTCCTAAGGGACCCTTAAGGGCTATCTTTCTGCCTTATCGGCTTTCTTACGCTTGCCCGACCAACCATCTTTGTTTAAGTCTCCTATAGTACAAACATTTTTGAAAGGGCTTGTGCATTTGTTTCTACCTGTGCCTTTCGTCATGCCCTAGTGGGATCTTAATCTTGTTCTTACCTTTCTAATGTGTGCTCCTTTCGAGCCCTTGCATAACTGTCCTCTCCGGCTGCTCACTATTAAAGCAGCCTTTTAAGTGGCAATTACATCTTCAAGGAGAGTGAGTGAGCTGCAGGCTTTATCTTCAAAACCGCTGTATCTCACGGTATATCCTGACAAGGTAGTGTTAAGAACTCGTTCCTCTTTCCTCCCCAAGGTGGTGACCCCTTTCCATCTTGGTCAAAATATCACCCTGCCCACATTCTTTGCACCACCTAATCCCTCTAAGGAAGAGGAGCATCTCCATCGGCTGGACCCAAAAAGAGCGTTATCGTTCTACCCTGACCACAAAAAAGAGTTCCGGGGGACAACCAACTCTTTGTGGGCTACGTTGGTGCAAAGAAGGGTGAGGCAGTACAGAAACAGTCCACTTTGCGCTGGGTCGTTCTCTGTATCAAGATCTGCTACGCTTTGGCCAAGAAGCAGCCTCCAGAGGGTTTGAGAGCTCACTCTACCAGAGGGAAATCTGCTACCACTGCGTTAGCTCATGGCGTACCCGTGTTGGACATCTGTCAGGCGGCAACGCGGGCTTCCTTGCACACGTTTGCAAGACACTACTGCCTGGATAACCAGGTGAGAAGAGAGGGGCATTTTGCCCGCTCAGTCCTGCAGGACTTTCTAGTATGAAAATATATCCTTCAGACCCACCACCACGGGTTATATCTTGGGTATCTATTCTAAGGTAAGGAATCTGCAACTAAAAGTCTCTATAAGATGAACAAGTTACTTATCTTCGGTAATGAATTATCTGGTAGAGACTTTATCTAGCTGCCGATTCCTTACACCCTCCCAAGCCTCCCCGCTCTGCAGATATTTTTATACATATATATGATTATGTATATATTTTTTGGGGCATTTTTGCCTTTCTTAAAGGCATGTAAGAATTTTTACTTCAAACAGTCAAGTGAAAAAGATAAAATCCATAACTGTTAATTCTTCCATGACTCTGCGCTTTTGGTGTGGAAAGTTGTGGGAAAAGAACTGACGTACGCGCGCCGAGGCGGCATCTATATAGACAACCATGATGTTATAGACGGCTCCAACGACGCTGATGACACACGCGGATCCGAACGATGCCACCCGACAGCCCGTGCAGGATACTGCTCAGCAGAAAAATTCTGGATTCGAAGCTGACGCCAGGGAATTCTAAGGTAAGGAATCTGCAGCTAGATAGAGTCTCTACCAGTTAATTTGTTACCGAAGGTCAGTAACTTGTTTGTTTGGTATGGTTGTGATAGTGATAAGAAATGCTGCTTACTGGTGTAAGTGTATTTTTTATTACTATTACAGAAATACCACTTCTAGAAAGTGCGCATTTATTTGTGCTTATGACTCTGATGTTTTTGCAGCTTGACTCTAATCCACGTCTGGGCAGACTGACAGTTGCGGCTTTGTACATATTTTTCAGACAGCCTGTACACAGGGAGGGTGGAGGTGTCACAGAGGTGCATCTACATATTGTATAGCCTTCCTGGGCTGAGAGAAGGGGGAGGCGGGGCACACCTGCATTTATAAAGGCTGTGCCATGGCCTCGCACAATAGGGTTGTTTACCCCCCACTGATGTTTGGAGCCTGTACTGGAGGAGAGAAGGGGCATTCCCAGAACCAATTGTAATTGGTTGGAACCCCCTCTCCTCCTCATTGTAAGAGACACTGCAAACTTAGTATAAGTACAGGGGAATTTTCCCCCAAATTTAGACATTCTTGAACCTTGAAGAAGCTTACCTAAAACTGGACACTGGACGCTTCTGAGAGGACTCACCACGACCCACCTTGGACTGCTGCTGTTGTGCTGACCTGTGACCTGCCTGGTCACTAGGAGGAACTGCCACTACTTGCATCCACTTTTGTGCAGGCATGTAGCTGGGTTCGCCAGCCCTGTGCTCCCTCTTCTTCTCCTGTCTTCTTCTTCTCCTGTCTCCAGGGGCAGGGTGTTTTGGCCCTTGACCCCTATCATTCCAATCAGAGCCCAAGGAGTACCCCCTCTTCTTTTGTTGGGGCCATATGCTGAGTGCATTTCCCCCTTCTAGCGCCTCATGAGCGCTTTATGGCCTATAGCGCTCGTAAGCGCTTCCTGATTTGGCGCCCGCTCTCACCGCTGCAAACCCGGGCTCCCTTCCTGCTAATCATCTGAGCGCGTCAGCGACGCGCTACAGTGGGTGCCCCTGGTGCACGGCAAGGTGTTAACCGCAGCTGATGGGACTTCCAATGTCCCCCCGGGGTGAAGCGCACTGAAGGAGGCACCCACTGGGGACAATCCGGCACTAACTGTAGTACTGCTTTCTCCACCACAGCCAGGGAACTCGTGCACCCGGGATCAGGTGCGACTGGGCTGAGAGAAGGAGGCGCCGGGCTCAGGTGAGCTTGCGGCGCGCCTCTTTCCCTTCGAACCTTCGGAGGTCTGGCCACAGGAGGTCTTCTCCTTTTCAAAAAGGGGTGAGGCCTGGTCCTGGCAGGAAGCTGCCGAGCCTCACTCCTTGTTTGCCTGACCTGGGCTTGGTAAAATAAAAAAGGGAGGCCTCACCGGAAGCCCCTTCCTTCAGCCCCCCATTACTTTGTTGGGTTGCCTGCACCCTCTCTTGGTGGTAGGGCCAATGGAGGCCCGGTGGCCCATTATGCACATCAGAGAGGATGCAGAATCCTGAGTACTTACGTTTTCTAATGTTTATTCTTGCAGGGTATTAGTAACTTGTGTAACATTCTAACAACTGCTAAGGTAGCAGGGTATTACTGAGGTGTAATGTTTGGTCAAATTATGTTTTGTGCAATACAGTTTATTTTTACACAGCTCAGTGTTGTGTTTACTTTGTGGTGTACATATTGCTTCATGTGTGTTGTGCAAACGCTTTACACATTGCCTTCGGGTTAGGCCTGACTGTTCGCGCCAAGCTATCAAGGGGTTATCTTGGACGTGTAACTCCCTTGCCCTGACTAGACTGGGTGGGTTGTGCCTGGCTTAGGTGCATACCCTAGCCAACCAGAAACCCCATTTCTAACATTGGTTGTCAGCAGTGAGGATAGGACTTGCGCTTGCACAGTACCTTTGTGACTCATTTTTGCACGGCAAATTGCACTTAGACCATTACATGTTTTAATTCTCTTTTAAATTATTCTCCTGTTCTCTCAAACTAATCATTTTTATTTTCACTCTTGTGTTGTGTACTTGCACTTTGGACTCTTGTTGTTTTACGCCAGTGTTGTGCTCTTAACAAAATGGAATCTACCTTTGACATGGAGGAGTTGTGGTATTACACTCTAGAAGAGTTAAAGGGATTCTGCAGGGAGAGAGGTATACCAGTTATATGTGGAGAAACCGTTATGATGGTCCTCAAGAGAGCCCTATATTATTTTGAGCAGGCATGGGAGAAAGCAACAGAAGAAGAGGCCCGAGGGTGGGATGGTTCTGAGGGAGAACCTGAAGAGACCCATGAGAATAGTGAGGACTCTGAGAAGGAGGATTCACAGTCCACACCCCGGGGACCAACGGCGGGCATAGGTGGTCCGGAGCCGTCAGATCCACAAGGAAACCACAGTGGATTTTTCAAGCCTGATGTTTTCCCCGATGAGGCCCTACCTTTAATATTTGGAGGGTTCTGATCTCCCTATTATGGGATTCCTAATTGTTTAAAGGATTAGGTATGTGCTAAGGCCTGACGAATCGCATAAGATCATTTATTGACTAAAAATAAGCGAGAAACGTGTTGACCTATGATATAAAGTAACACAGGGGATCCTGTGTTTACTTTTCTCTTTACTACTCTCCATTGCAAGATTTAGTAGCTGTATTTAAAAATTTCTTTCATATGGGGAGTGTAGACATTATTTTACTATATCCCTATTTATTGTTTGTAATCATGTCAGAGGTATCAGCATCAGATTAAATATATGAACTATTTTTTACCCCTAGTCATTTTTAACTATTCTTATACCAATCCTCAACCCCTTCTTTTGACTGGTTGTGCATTATCCTCAAAAGATCTCCGGCGAAGAGCCCCTGTGTGGGGCCCATCAGGCATTGCAGCGCCGGCCTGACGAGGAGCATAGCCCTATGATGAAGCATGTCACCAGAGGGTGAGTGAGGGCTCTTGCTTCGAACACTTTTGTTTTCCATTGTATGCAGAACCTCTAAGTTTGAAAGAAACCCTCTTTTGTATTTTGGAACCGTGTGTGCATTATTTGATTTATTGATTATCGGGAGCTTCACACACGGGACCAGGAGTCTTTCCTCCGAATCTCCCACACATGCTCTTCCTCGTTGTTGTTTTTTGATAAACTCTTGGATGCCCTAGGGCCCTTGACCAAGATTATTGAGTTGGCTGTTTCGGCCAATGTCACAGGGGAACCGTTGCAGACAGATCTGGTCGCTGGATGGGCACAAAGGGCGGTTTGTCTGTTGGGCAACGCCAATTGTGCCATATCTACAGAGAGGCGTCGCTCTTCCTGATCAAGATTGACCCCAAATTAGGGGAATTGCCGATGTCTGAGGCAGGTGTGGTAGCCCAGGGCAATCTCTTTGGGGACCCCTTCGTGAAGGAGTTAGGGAGATTTGTTTCCACCTTCTCTGCTTTGGACAAGGCACAGTCCTCGATGCGCAAGATTTTTCCAGGAAGGTTTTCTCTGGGGCCGAACGAGGAAGGGGGGTCGCTCCTCCGGCTGCTCCCTGCAGGCAGGCCCCTCCAGAGCTCAAGGACGCCGCAACAACGGCTGGAGTGACGGTCGACAGGGGGCCTTCTTCCCCAACAGAGTTTCCGGTAGAGGACGTTCCTCACGTTTCAAAAGAGGAGGTTCCAATACTCCGAGAGGAAGCAGTGGTGAGCATTCCCCTTTTTTCCCCTCAAGAGCTATGAGACAGAATTGCTCCCTTCTTAGAGAATTGGGCCCAGCTCACTTCTGACCCTTGCATCTTGGAGACAGTGTCGGGTTTCCACATAGAGTTCTATGGGACCCCAGTTCAGCCGGTTCGGCCTCCTCCCATTCGGTTCAATGTTCAAGATTCTCAACTAATAGATGCAGAGGTTCAGCTTCTTCTTTGCAAACAGGCCATTGTTCCAGCACCTCTTCATCCAAGGGGGTTCTTAAGCAACATTTTCTTGGTTGAAAAGGACAAGGGTTTCCGTCCGGTGATAAACCTCAAGGCATTCACCAAATGGGTGGTTTATCGCCATTTCAAGATGGAGGGTATCCATCTCCTCAGGGATCTTGTGTGCCAAGGGGACTGGATGGTCCGCTTGGACCTCAAGGACGCTTAACTTACGGTCCCGATTTACTCTCCTCACCAGCGTTTTCTGCAGTTTCAGTGGCGGAACCAGATTTACGAATTCAGGTGTCTTCCCTTCCACCTTTCTTCAGCACCTTCGCGCTTCACGGAGTTGCTGAAACCGGTGGTCGAGTTTCTGAGGACTCAGGGTGTCAGACTGATTATTTATCTAGACGACATCCTTTTGATGGATCAGTCCCGGTTGCAACTGTTGTGTTACGCAAACATGATTATTGCTCTGTTGCAGGATCTGGGTTTTGTGATCAACGCGGAGAAGTCCTCTCTTTGCTCGTCACAGTCCACGACTTTTGTGGGTTTCGTAGTGGACACTACGTCGGTGACTCTCAAGCTCCCAGAGCACAAGGTCTCCAAGATCAAGAAGGAGATTTCCAAGGTGCTCCGCAGGGACAGGAACTGCCTCCAGCAGATTGCCAGGATTGTGGGTCTTCTGTCGTCCTCTATCCAGGCGATCTTTCCGGGTCCCTTGCATTACAGGGCCCTGCAGCGTTTGAAGGCATCACATCTCTGGAAGGGACATATGTATTCAGCACTGGTGGAGCTTTCTTCGGAAGCTCGTTCGGAGATGCAGTGGTAGTTAAGCCATATGGACGCATGGAACGGGAAGGCCATCTTTGGCTCTCTCCCTGACCTAGTGATAGAGTTGGGTGCCAGCAGACTGGGTTGGGGAGTCAGGTGTGGTCAGATTTCTATGGGGGGGGGTCAGTGGACTTCGGAGGAGTTTACCCTTCATATCAATTGCCTCGAGCTCTTAGCGGGTTCATTCGCAATTCGGTCCCTGACTCACGACAAAGTATCCTGTTGTGTCCTTCTTCGTATGGACAACATTTCAGCCGTCCAGTACATTAACAGACTGGGGGCACTCGATCCAGAGTCCTGTCGGACCTGGCGAAGGATTTGGGGTATTATTGCCTCCAGAGACAGATTTCTGTAACAGCTGAATATCTTCTGGGAATTCAGAACAAGGTGGCAGACTGGAATTCCTGCCATCTCAGGGATACCAGCGACTGGCGACTGGATCCGGTGATCTTTCGGTCTCTGATGGATTGTTGGGGCCCATGTTCTGTGGACCTATTTGCCTCCAGATAAAATGCTCAACTCCCAACTTTCTTCAGTTGGAGGCCCGATCCGGGAGCAGCCGCAGTGGATGCTTTCTTGCAGGATTGGTCGAAGAACCAAAGTTATGCTTTCCCTCCATTTCTACTGATTCCCAGAGGGGTTGTGCAGGTCCTGCATCAACGGGTGTCCTTGATTCTGATACCTCCGATATGGAGGGCACAAGCGTGGTTCCCCACTCTTCTGGAGTTGTCGTGGATGGCTCCTCTCAGACTTCCGTGTTCCTTGGGAATGCTTCGGAATCCGTTGGGTCGCCCTCATCCATTGGTGGTCCAGGGACACCTCAAACTCATGGCTTGGAGGATTTCAGGGGACGTTGGGAGAACGTCTGCCTTTCACTGGATGCTACGGCCCTTATTAGACAGTTGTGGGCTCCAGAAACCATCAAACGATATAGATCGGCCTGGAACAAATGGGCTTATTGGTGTCTGGAGAGGGAAGTGGATCCCGTGGGGGCCCCAGTTGAGTTTGGAGTCAATTTTCTGGCTGAGCTTTTTACCTTGGGCCTGGCGCATTGTACCATCAATTTCTTTTGTTCTGCTATTTCAACAGGACACAATACGATCAATAACCTACCGGTCGGGGAACACCCCTGGGTAAGTAAACTGTTAAAAGGAGTACGTTTGTCTCTCTTCCTGAACCTAGATATTCTGGTTTATGGGATGTCAATAAAGTTCTTAACTTTATTTCTTCCTGGCCGGAGAATCAGTTTTTGTCCAGGAAACAGATTTCCGCTAAGTTGGCGATGCTCTTGTGTCTCATTTCTTGTAAACGAGTTTCAGATGTGCGCTTTGGATGTTTCAGTCTGGGTTTTCACCCCCGAAGGGGTTACTTTTACCATATTGAGAAGGACTAAAACGAGTAACAGGTTGTTTTCTTATCCCAGTTTTGCATCTCAACCTAAGCTATGTGTGGTCAGATGTCTAAAGACCTATGAGGCTGTCACGGAGGAAGATAGACCTCCAGGAGAGAGACAACTCTTAACTACTATCAAGAAACCGTTTAAGGCAGTTGATTCCCCTACTATAGCCAGGTGGGTTCACTGGCTCATGTCTGAAGCTGTGATTGACTTTAGGCGCTTCGGGGCTCATTCCACTAGAGGGGCGATGGCTTCCAAAGCTATTCAAGTAGGTGGTAGGTTGGAGGACAATATGTATGCAGCGGATTGGTCCTCAGAATCAGTTTCAAGAGATTTTATTTCAAAACGATTCATGAAGCAGCATCTTTGGTGGTAAGTAAGCTTTGAACTTGCATAATCCTCGCCTCCGGTCCTGATATGGAATGAAAAATGTCCTAGCTTTTGTGAAGGAAACTTCCAATTCTATCAAGGACACGGAGGCAAGGATTATCCCTCCCTCATACTGCGACAGTATTACCCACCCGAGGTTGATTTATCTTTCCTTTTGTTTCTGGGTGGAGTCCTCTTTTACAGGTCAGTGGTATTTTTCCTCTCTGCTTGAGGCTTGTTGATTATATGTAGTGTTATTGGTGACTCACTTGGTGATGACCTTGATATGCATTATGTTGTCTCACTGATTTTGTCTTTCCACTTATCAACATGATATTGTATTCTTGTGGGATTGTTGCTTCTCATGTGACTCTGCTTACTGTTGTCTGATCAGTTCTTTATTTTGTAGGAGGTGATTCCAAAGGTGAATGAGATTGCAAGTTCCTTAACTTCCTTCAGTGAAGAAAAAGCCCATCAGCTACTTATATACTCCTCATTATAGACAGGGGATTGGTTATGGGTTGCCATGGTTACTTATGGGCATCATGGGGTTTTAAGTTTTATTTTGTTCTTGATCATGTTTGAACTTTAAACTTGCTGTTTGTAATAAAGTGAAGAAAGGACTCCATAATCCTCGCCTCCGTGTCCTTACTAGAATTGAAAGTTTCCTTCACAAAAGCTATAAAATTGTTATTTCTTTCGGCACGTGGAGAGCGATTTGCCCTCAAACCACAAGATGTTGAGCTGCCGCTGGGACGGCTTCCCTAGTTCAAAAGTCAGCAGCTCCAGTCGTCAGACAACATCGAGCTCCGCCGCATCAATTGTGATTCATGGGCTCCGTTGTCAAAATACTATTTACACGTCTATTAATTTCTTGCTTAAATCGCTGTTTTGTCTAGAAACATGGCGCGTAGCCGTGCACAGTCTAGCAGTTGGTAAGTTAGCGCTCTAGTTCCCTATTTTAAGTATGTGACGAGCGCTGCACAGTCAGCCGGTTGGCGCGAGCGGCTAAAGACAGAACACCGGATTTCCTGCACAGAAACAGTCTTCGTAACCACGCCCTGCGCTATTACGCTTCCCGCGAATTTCTGGGCAGACCAGAAGCGAGGAGAGGAGGAAGTAAGACGGATGTCAGGCGCGATAGCCTCACCCTTGCCGTGGATTGGCTCCTTGGAAGGAGGATGCCGGAGAAGTGATGCTTGCAGGGGGGGCAAGGATCAGCTCAGGAAACTGGGGTCCGGGAATGAGATTGACAGAGGAGAGCAGAGAAGGACCGGAATGGGGTGGGTGGGAAATGAAGGCGATCGGCGGGTGTTGGTCGTTCTTTGATCTATGGAGTGCTTACCGGTCGGTAAGAAAAGTAATGGCCGTTCCTGCTAATCTAGGGAGTCAGGCTGAAGTGATCGGTACACAGTAGGAAATAGTTAAACGGTCTCACTTTTACATAACTGTTCCGGGTAACGTAGATTTAATTGGGGTTAGGCGGGTTGTGCGGGGCTTACTTCTTCGGTTGCTGTTGTGCGTGTGTTTGAGACAAAGGCTGGATTTGCTTGGTTAATTGTGTATAGTCACCTACGAAGGCGCATCTGTGTGCAAACACATTGCCTAGTTCTTACTCCTCTTAATATGTTTCCTTGAAACTGACGCGCTGCTTTTTTTTTTTTTTTTCTGGAGACCCCAATCTCCTTCCGCCTCCTTCTCTCTTGGGGCGAAGTGCTTATTTGCTGCAACGAAGTAGACTCTTGCGGTGGCAGCCTTACCACATGATGTACCAGTCAGGCGCAAATTTATCGTGGTGACCTGGAGATGCCCCAGTCTTCATCACTTTTGGTGGCGGGAGGCGCTATGTGCATAGATTGGCTCTCTCCTGCTGTTACCGTATATGCCTGTGGTATTGGTGACGTTTGACCTGCGGTGATTTTCCCTCCTTCCTGCATATTCAGTCCTCGATATATTCCCTCCCTCGCCCTCCGGTCTTTTCGACGCGGATCGCCTTCAACCGCACTCGCTTCTAGTTGGCTAAAGATGTGAGACTTGCTGTTAGTCTGCCTGGCCTACATTATAGCCACCACTTGGGTCGGGACGTGCGCCCCGATCTCGTTCCGGACGCCGCCCCCTGATACAAGCAAACCCCCTACTGCGTGGGAACAAATTGAACTTAATCCTGGCGCCCTCTGGTCGTGGGAATTCGGGGCGTAAACTCCTGGCGCCGTGGGTGGTCCATCTTTAGTTCCTTGTTTATAGGAGCCGCTCCCCATTTTTCTCGATGACGGGATATTTCTATAAGGATGCCCCAATGGAGGAAAAGCACGTGCTTGCGGAGATGTACAATCAGCTCCGATCGCTTTCTCTAACGAATCAGTGCAGTTTTCGAAGCCGTGAAATATATGGGATGGGGCACACATTTTGTTTTAGCCTCTGGCAACTGAGAGATGTGCATGTATAGGTAGAAAACCGTGGAAACATAAGCTTGTTTTATTATTAGTCAAAATAGAGCAAACATTTATATTGTATTTGCTCATCTAAATGGGATGGAGATGGTCACTATGTTGCTATTCAGTTCACAGAATTCCAGTTCTGCTATATAAAAATTAATTGAAGAATGCAGAAAGCGCTTAGGGTGGTGACTATAGCAGATTTTGTGTCATTGTATTTGCTGTCACTTAATGTTTTGTCATTGAATTTTGTTGCAAGAATTGGGTGTGTGGTGTCATGAAGAGAAATGTTCAACCTTTATACCAGTCGCATATGGATGTTAGTACAACTATGCAGTCTAAACATGGATATTTGTCTTAGAAACCCGAATTTGCACTTCGAAACGGCAATAGTGTGATAATGACTGAATATTTAAGTTTTTCTGTTGGTGCCAGGAATTACCGACTATGGAGAGGTTGACCTGCACTAACATCATACTCCGGGGCCAGGCGTCCTACTGGTGTTTGCAGGAGCAGATATTCCTTCCAGTATCACATGTTGCTATGTCGTGAGTTTGGTGCACTTCCATTGTCTGTTTCATTTGTATTTGTTTTGCATGTTTAGCCTTCCACCACCCGCGGAAGCTTTATGGTTAAAGCTCACATTTAAAGAAACTGCTTGTTTTATCGCATGATTCTCCAAATTTTCAGTGAAATATATTTAATGTATGGTGTCATCTTCCTTTACCTTAAATTTATGACTTTCAAAGTCACATGGTCCGCTTGGACTATTTCCAGACATTTGTCTCCACGCGTTGATCTTGTACAAAAGTGGTGCGGACATTTTGGTCTTCGATGTAGTTTGTGAATATGTGAAGGCCTTCCAAAATGTGTCTGGAATTATTTCTTTAATATGTATGCATTCTGTTCCGCAGGCAGTCATTCGAAGGAGGAGGCTGAATTCGTTCGTGAATACCCATTTTCTCTTGGTAAGGCTTGCGGCTTCTTTTGGATGTAGCGAAAAGGCAACTTCTTGTATTTTCGTTAAGAGCAAATGTAAAACACAAAAGTTAATTGTGTAACGAGCCATAATGTATATGCACAGATCAGTTATGCTTATCTATTCAAACGCTTGGTGGAAAGGGTCCTGCATTAAATATTTTCATTACATCTTAAGAAGGTTAAGTTTTGTTGTTGAATCAGCCGTGCAGTGAAATTCTAGTGAGCCCACGCACAACATATTGCTTTTATTAAGGAGTAAGACGTAACATTTCGTCTATTAGCTGGGCATGTGTAGAAAACAAATCAATCTGAAAATCACAGAAGTTGCAGCGAAAAGAGTGCCTTAAATACAAAAGAGGTAGTATGTAATATCTCCCCGTCTTGGTCCTTCAACGCACAAACACTTGGAATGAAAACTCTGGGTACAATCAATACATTTAAGGTGTGATGTAGAGGTTTAGAGGACTGTGGTCACTGACAGCTAATGGGCAATGGTTACAAAAACCTCCCTTTTTGAGAGGGTGAAGAAGGGGCTGTGTCTGAAGTTTGACCTTTTTTTTAATTATTTTTTTATTATTAAGCATTTAAAGTACCTCGGTATGCGTTGTTCCCCACTCCTGATCCATGTGGAGGCAGTTTCACAATATTGATCTCAGTGTGATCTACTTTACCTCCTTGATGCCTTGGTACCGATTTCAAAGGATGTGTTCTTCCTGCATGAGTGTCGTGGTCCTGGCTGAGGTAGTAGTTTGTGCTGTTGGTCGGGTTGTGATATTGCCCGCTGAGGAGATAACTGCGCAAACTACTGCCTTGCTAGTGCTGGTGATCTGCAACTGGTGAAGACTACTCTGGATCGCTCCACCCATTTTTATGTTGCAGTGATAATAGCTTTCGTTTTGCAGAACTCAAAGATAATCAGTAAAGACTTGATCTAATTTGTATAAGTGTTGCGATGTTGTTAACACTTTGGGTCGCCCAATTTCCAGGATGAGTGTAAAAGTTCATGTTAATCTGTAAACATCCTCCAATCTAACACATCATAAATCTACTGTGCATATTCGGTACTATTGCGAAGCTACTTGAACAGTTGGCTGTTACATTTTACTTAACATTTTTGGTTGTACTTGATTTAACATTTCATGTACACATTTTAACTAACGTTCCCAGTTGTTTTTTTTTGTATGCTTTCTGAACATTTAATGGACTGCTAATGCTTTGTGTGGGAATGCTTGTAAATTACCATGGTGTGTTTAAAAAAAAAAAAAA
This sequence comes from Pleurodeles waltl, assembly GCF_031143425.1. Taxonomy (NCBI): domain Eukaryota; kingdom Metazoa; phylum Chordata; class Amphibia; order Caudata; family Salamandridae; genus Pleurodeles; species Pleurodeles waltl. The sequence goes on from NC_090442.1 coordinate 637,186,776, forward strand.
AGACACTAGGACATATTTGAGAACCTTGTGCCATGTTTGCACCATGCAAAGTGGTACATGAGTGACACAAGGCTCGGAGTCATATTTATGAAGCCACGCAAAGCCACATTGCTTTGAGTGGCCTCTTAAATCTTGAGTACGGTAACGGCTCAAATCACTGTATTGCCTTACTCTGTGCAAGGGAGGTGCTCCATGGCTGTTGCAGTGTGTGTTGTTCCTTTGCAACTCCCATGGGTCTTGAAGCATCCCAGGCGTATAAGGGCTGGGAATGTGTCAAAATCTTACTCCACCCCAGGTCAGGTGTAATGAGGAGAAATATTATTTTGCTTCATTTTTACCTCTTTCTAGTGCATAATTGCATTATTTATATATATATTGTTTCTGTGAAGCAAGGTGTACTATTTTTGTATTTTATTAATAAAAATATTAATCTGTTTCAGTTCTATTGCGGTTTCAAAACTTTGACCTCTCTACTCTAGGGGAACTTGGAAGGTGGTGGTGTGGAATACATATCTTGGCCCACCTTCCCACTAACCAGTTGCTATGTGCAAACTACATAAGAGTCAATTTTTGCAAAGTTTACCTTTTTTTATTTCAATGTGACGTCCTAGCCACTTTGTTTTGCAGTAGAAAGGTGTGCTATAGGCCAGTAAAGCCATCTATGGTGTGTAGAATCTGGATCTCCTTTTTGTAGTTTTTCAAATTAGAAGTGCGCCAAATCAGGCTGTTTTTAATTTATTTATATATAATTTGGGTACTGTGCTTTTAGTGAAAATTCCAGATGAATAACATCTAAAGACCTGCACTCTGAACTCATGCAGAGTTTAAGTATCAGTGATGATTTTTGATATTCATCAAATCAGGAGATGTATACCAGATCCCTCGTTGATGCTTTAATTTGTCTGAGAAACGCAACGTTTTGTTTGGGAAACCATTTTTGTGTGGGGGGTGGGGGCTAATCTTGTATGGGTAAGACAGCTGTGTGCTAAGGACATGTAGTTTGTATAGGTGCACTGCAGAACTGGTTTGAGCAATGTCGTTTTGAATCTTGGGTGGTGGGCATGTCTGCATAAAGATCCTTGTAGGCACAATATATAATTTGGATCAGTTGTGTTGGGTTTTTCACTGTTTGTTGGAGACCCAGTATGGGTCTTCCTTTTCCAGTCTCTTATTGCCTAGTTCTACATTTCTGAACATTGTTTCTGTGACTTGTTACCCTTCATAGATAGCCATGTACGAATGTTTGTATCAAGATTGTGGCTGTGTATGCTAAAGTATGGAACTATATATACTGTTTCACTGATGTCTATTCTTCAATATTCCTTTAGCCAGCATTTGTGTGTAGTTATCACACTTTGTCATGGATCAAAAGATACAGCCTAGAAAAGGATGTGCGGGATGCTTGAATTAATCCCAATCATTCATAATTGCTTGGACCCCCATCTTAGTTTTCCTCAATATGCTGCTCTGAACAAGGCCCATCCACAAGTAAATCGCGGTAGTCCGTGCTCAAGGTAGAGCTGCTATGTCAGGTGCCATACAGAGGGGAGACCCAAACTTGTATTATTTGAAGCTCATCAGTTAGGTGCAAGCTCGAGTTGAATGGCACGGTGAGCATAGGAACCATGTCGGAGCATGCCATAGCAGCAGCGTTGTGTGTTCTCCATGTGTCTGAAGCGCCTCTCCAGGTAGTGCAGATGTTCTGCATGGACCACACACCTGTGCTTCTCTGTTATGGATTCATTGCAAGCGTGGCTTTTAATTTTTTTTTTTTTTTTTCTTGCACATCCATGATCCTGATATCAATAGTGATGAGGGCTGTAGTGTGATGTCTGTGTGCTAAATTACTTTTTAAATAAAAGTTTTTTTAGCTGACTATTGGTTGCCAGCTTGGGTAAGCTTGCTCCAGTAGCAGACGCACAGTTGCTCAGACGCTGGAGACCAGTGGGTGTGTTCGGCAAGAGAGCTGCACTCATGGAGCAGTCAAGAGAGGAGGACCTGCCTGTAACAGCAGCTGCATAGAAGGTGGAGGATGAAGATGCTGTGTATGTGTGATGCAGGAGAAAACACTCTGGTGCTTGGTACTTTTTAAGTATACCCAGGGGGAGAAAACAACAATGCCACAATTAACTGACATCTTTGCGAAGTACAGCTCAGCAGGGGGTGGGACATGACCAATCATTTGCATGTATGCAGGAGAGTGGCTCGAGTAGGAGGATCAGGAGAAGATCTACTGTGGATTCCACCAGTGACTAAGTTTAAAAACGTGTTTTTGCCACAACCATTGAACAAGAGTGATTTCCCCACCCCGAACTACCACTTTAAAACATAGCAAGAGTTTGTCTCCAATCAGTTTATTTAAATAAAAAAAGTTGCTTTATAGGTCCTTTCAAAGGACTGTGCAATCCTACACTAAGAATAGTATATCAGATCTGTTTGATGAAAATATTGTGCATTTTTATGACAAGTAGACAGCACTGTGAATATTAAACCAGTTACCATTACCATAATTTGAGGCCGCGTCGCCTAGATTCCCATTAAAATTGTAACTATTTTATATGAAGACCATATCAAGTTCATATTAATAGTGTTAGAGCAGTGATCTGTGATTATTATTTTTTTTTTTTTTTGTTTGTTTGTTTTTCCGAATCAATATTCATTTGCATCAGGTTAGGTGTTTACAATGTAAGTGCTGATTTGAAACGTGTCTGTTTGCAGCTCTTGGCACCGAAAAGAAAATATGTGAAAATATACAGGTAAAAATGTGTAAACCTCGGTGTGATTTTTGTTTTGGGCTGTACACTGTTTGCTTTCTTTACATGGTGTATTGTTTGGATATTTGTTGGCCATAGGACTGAACCTGCTGAGCAACCATTTCAGAGAGATGGGAAAAAAGTCAGTATTTTTTAAATCCATTTTTAATTGGCATTCTGACCGAAGAAGTTAACACAATCTTGCATTCTTGAAAATATAGGGAACTATCATTACTTTGGTGACTTAAGTACAACCCTACCATGCATTTTCTACTTTGTGCAGATCTCTTTTACAGTACAGATAAAATGTAGTGTATAGTATAAATCTCTCGAGGGGTTTCCTAAATGCCATAACAATTTAGCTTAGGAGATGATATTAGGAGTCTTTTTTTTTCCTGGAGGCAGCTTGTTGGGACCTTTCATCGGCAATCAACTTGGTTAGCATTGTTTACCACTCATTCAAGTCTTTCTACAACTTAATATTCGGCACAGATTTTATGTGGATATCCCCTGCTGACTTCAGTTCCTCAGTGCCCTTTCATTGCTGAAGGGGAAACCCTTCTTGAAACGTTCGGAAATTCAATATTTTCCCAGCAATATAAAGTGCTTGCTTGGGAAGAGCTTCAATATTGTTTATGGACGGATACTACATATACCGGCCAGAGTACCTGTCTTGAAACTTACAAATGAGGAACAGCCTTGCAAGCATAGTTGTCATTATTTTAATACATTAATATATGATATAAAAGAGCTATATAAGCAGGTATTACTACTGTATAATGCTTGGAGGGGGTGCGAGGGCAGAGGAGGCATGTCCATTCTGTTTCATTGAGCTTGTTTTGTCATTTTGGTAGGTAATGTCACCTATATTGAATTTTAAATAAACAAATTTATCCCTGAACACCGAGTCTAGTCTAACTGTATTCAGACTTTTCCTCACTGGAGTTGGGAGGCGCGTGGACCTTTTCTGAGTGGTATGATGGATTTTATAATCTATAAAATGGTTCTTATGTTACACATTGTGAATCAGTTTCTCAACTGCCATCATCATTTTACTGTTGGTGAGAACTAATGTTAAACATGCAGGTATCGAAAAAGTGGGGTTTATGATCTCAGTGGTCTCGCACTGCCAACGGACAGCTGTCTTTACCGTCAAAACAATGTGCCTGCCTTGCTGTCACCTTATTGCAAAAAGCATCTCGGCCATGCTTACACTCTCGTACAACATTTAGCTTTCTAAGAAGTGGTTGGCTCTGACAGAATCTGTTATCACTGTACATCGGGGGATTAGGCTTGATGTTGCCCAACCTTCCCCTCCCACCTCTGCAAGACTTTGCCATTGATCTCCGGATCAAGCAACAGCACTCGGTCAGTTTTCTGGTCTTCTGAGTTTGCATCCCCAGTGAGATGCTTGCTATGCTCTATTATCTGACCACCTGCTGCCACACAAGACATTGCTTGGCAAGGACTCAGCATCACCTCCACTGCAATTCTATTCCTCATTTTTCTACTCCCCAAATGTTATCTGCTTCTGTCAAAGAGAGGGTACAAAACATTTATTGACTTTTGAATATAAAATGGCAAACACCCTTTCTCTGTTACATTTGTCTTATACAGAAAGTCTTATTTTTTGTTTAGCATATTGACATTTTTTTCACCAGTTTAAACTTTTCATACCGTTTTAAGATAAATGTTTCCGACACATCGAACACAGTAACAACAACATTAACAAAGTTTTCCCAAACTATGATTAACGGTTGTAGTTCAGTGCATGCAATCTTATGTAATTTCATACATTAGTGTTAACTGTCCCCTTTGGATTCTGACATTTTCTACTGAAAGACGGATCACCCACAACTTCACATTATCCATAATATCTTTTCTGTGCTAGCAGCAAAGAAAATAACAGCTTCTTGAATATTAGAACTTGCACTCTTTTTAAAAATAGGTCACCCTCAAATCCACATTGCCCATTATATCTTTTCTATCGTCATAGCAATGAAGCCAGTTGATTATGTCTTGTGAAAACTTCCTTGACGTACTGCAAGTTGACCTTATGTGCTCTGTCAAGTCTGGTAGATTCTTACATCATTGAGCATTTCAAGAATGCTCCTAACTGTTCCTGTTTGTCGATCTTTTCACATGTTTCTTCTCTTCCTACTTCTGTTTTGATCACAGTATTTCTCACCTATTTTCCAGATCTCAGCTTGTCCTGTTTTGTTGCTTGAGACGGTCGGTGGGAGGACATCTAGTGACCGTAAGGGTTGGCCTATTCAGGGAGGGGCCCTTTATTAATCCCCAAAGTTCAGTCTTCTGGGTCCTTCAATGCATCCGTCAGAGACTGCCATGCCCTCGCCACCTCAATCGAGCTTCGCATCCTGGAGTTGAACCTCTGTTTCATAGCTCATTTTCTGAATTCTTTCTGCCATGTAGTTATGCGGGCACCCCCTGGCACTTCCAGTTATGGGCTATCTCCCTCTTACCAAGGATAAAGAATTAATCCTGGAAGTGACTAGTGACCTTATTGTTACTGGTGCGAGGGTCCCAGCTCAGGAACCATGTCCTGCCGTGCATGGGACCTCCCGCTCTGATGGTAGATTGTGTTTCAGTGATCGTGCCCCAGAAACCAGCTATTTCTGAGCATTCCCAAAACATATGGAAAAATTCAGCATTTAATTCTCTGCGCCTAGGGCATTGAGCATTTGCCGTCCGATACCTTATTCACCTTTCCCGGCGTAAGATGTACCCTGTGTAACCCATAGTAATTAGGTTAAGTCTAGCATTCCTAGTGGCCGGTCTTGCATGAAGATCACACATGGTGGTGTAAAAGGAATAATCGTGATCCTGGGGATGGTGGAGCTGCCAGCAGTCAACCAACCCCCATTTAGTCTGCCAGCTTGAAAAGGTGCAGGCTACTCGCTCGATCAGCACTCCTTTTGAAGGGTGGGTGTGATCAGTCCAATGTCATTTCTGCTATGCAATTATAATCTCCCCCACAAAATGATAGAACCCATTAGATCGGGTGCCAGTACTTGGGATAGGTCTGATAAGAAATGTTTGGTCCACATTTGGACCATAGATACTACCTAAAGCTATGTCTCTGCCATCAAGATGACCCATCATGACCACATACCCGCCAGCCGAGTCAATCACATGGCCTGTATGCTGAAAAGGGACTCCTGGCGGATCCAAATCAGCCCAAATCATGAGTGTAGGTGGAGTACGTAGTATAGTAGACTTTACCTCACCATCTGCCCAGCAGTGCTAGCCCTTCTTTATCTGTTAAGTGCGTTTCTTGCAGGACGGCAATCTGCGCCCCATGTCGTTGCAGGTAGGAGTGGACTTTATATATTGTTTGGCCATGTTATGCATCCCCCGATTATTCCAGGTGATTATTTTTATACACTATAGGGGTTGCCATGGGTCAACCCTGCAAAAAGTAGTTGTTTCCTAAGAGGTACAGAGCAAGCAAGGCCATGGTTTGTATGGTTGTAGAGCAGTCATCTAGGACACACAACTTCCCCAAAAAAGACAATAACCCCCCCCCCAATCCAGATATTTAATGAAATATTAGTGGGTGTGCCCACTAACAAACTAAGGCCCTGAAATACTTTTTGGTGCAAAACTGCACCAACGCAGTTTTGCACCAAAAAGTTTAGCACCGGCCAGGCACCATATTTATGGAGTGGTGCAAGCTTGTGCAAAGGGTAGGCTAGCGTAAAAAAAAAAAATGATGTTAGCTGGGTGGTGCTGCTGGTATGGAAGAAGGGGGTTTTGCATCAAAAAATGACGTTGGGCAGGTTAGAGTAAAAAAAAAAAAAGACAAACCAGCCTAGCGTCGTTTTCTGGCGCAAAACCATCCATATCACATGACTCCTGTCTTACAAAAAGACAGGAGTCATGCCCACCACCCCAATGGCCAGCACAGGGGATCAGAGTCCCCTGGGCATAGCCATTGCACCCAGTGCCATATAGGGGGTGTGGGGGGGGGGAAACCACCTAGGGTGGGGTACCATATCCTACGGTGTCTGTCTGGTGGGGGTGTCCCTGGGAAAGGACACCTGTGGGTTTATTCCATGTGTTCCACTATGAAAATAGGCCCACAGGTCCCCTAACGCCTGCCCCAGGCATTAAATAATGGTGCGAAGCAAGCTTTGCTCCGTTATTTGGACCCCCCCGTGCATGATTTCAGCACTTGGATAAATATGGCGCTACGGCCATAGTCATTTCTTGCACAGGAACGCCTACTCTGCATCTCATTAACGCAAAGTAGGTTTCCACCTCCAAAAAATGGTTAGTTTTGCACCGAATTTGCGGGGGGGGAAAAGTGATGCTAATTTGGCACGAAACAAGTATAAATATGCCCCTAAGAGTGATGCTGGTCACACCCACATGGCTCAACCCCACCTGCTGGCATCAATGCTGTGTGGTTTCCAAGCCAAATAGTCACATTATCTCTGTTTGTCGCAATCCAGTCAATTAGAACTTGGGAATTCCGAATTGTAAAGGCTACATTGTAAAACCCCCCCCCAAAAAAAAGAAACGACACGCCAGGTAATGGAAGCCTCCTTCACCATTTACTTTGGTCACTTAAGATCCACATTACATGTTTGACCATTTTAAAACAACTCGTCTGCTGTTCCTGTGGTAACCTTGGGCAAATCTTCATCTGAATGGACAAAGGAACTGTCATTGCTGGAGAGGGCGGAATTGCTAGTGCCATCCACCGTCGTCTTAGCAGGCACCTCTCCTACAGTCTTATCACCGCCACTGTCTCCACTGCTCTCTGTTGTCTCGCTGAGCTTCCACCTCAGATGGCGGACTCCCCTGGGGCCTTGTTCCCTTCGCTTTTTCTTCCTCTTCTGCGGTCTCACTTCCTCAGGAGGCTTTCGGCTGGGCCTAGCTTGTTCCTGCAGATCTAGCCAGTCCCATACCTCAGGGGGAGTTTAGAAAAAAGTGCGTTCCTTCGGAGGTCGATATCTGGAGACGGATGGGGAACATCCTGTCCTATTTCAAGTTGAACTGCTGTAATCTTTTTGCTTTGGCAAACGTCGCTCTCTGCTTCTGTATGGATTTGGTAAAGTCGGGGTGGATCTTCTCTGAGCGCCTTTGTGCAGGACAATGGAGGGCTCACTGAAGGTGTCTTTTGGCAAGCAATTGTTTCTCCGCATCCTCTTTTTCCTCCAAACTGCAGCAGTAATTGTCAATGCATCATGAGCAGTGTCCCATAGTGGTAACTTCTGTTGTCCAGTTCTGGTCACCGTCAGTACATTAGGCGATCTGCCCTTAAGTACAGTGATCCCTCAGGGGAGCTTGGGCTAGCCACACAGTCTTGAAAGCTATCAGCATGTATGCAGTAAGAGAAACCTGCATTCCCCCCGTCTCTGCTCCAACAGCAGTGTCCACAAAAAGCGACTCCCCAGTGTCCGCTACAGTGTGCGCCTGATGCGGTAATCCAAATCTGCTCCACTGTGTGAATTGTAAATCCCAGGGTCAGCGGCGGCTCCCCACTTTAGCCGTCTGTTGCTCTGTGTGGCGCGCTATAGGCTCCCAGGCACCCATCCCTCTTGCTAGTGCGCCCATGACATCTCTGCTCTGTCCCCCAAGGCGTGCCAGTGCTCACTGTGTCTGTGGTATTCAAAATGCTGGGTCTCTATGATCATCTGTATGTTGCCTCTGCCCCTCACGTCGATAAGGCAAATCCATGACAAAAGGGCCTAGAGGCTACGCAGGGCCGTCCCAGAAACTCAGCTGGTGCCCTCCACAGCTCCCAGGAGTCAAGTTCCAGGACTCTCAGCAGAAGTCCGAGGTCAGCTACTCTGAGAGCTTGTGTAGTCAGGACATTGCTCCGGTTGTACCTCCCGTCGCCCGCTCAGCTTATGCCATGCGGTTGGGCTGCCCGAGTGCTGCCATCTTAGATCAGCTCTGTTCCTCCCCAGTGGGCAGCCAAGGTAATCGTTTTTATTAAATCTGCTTTGATTTTCCCATATTAGCGCCGTAGTGCACAGGATGTCATTGCGTAGGGCTGTTCCGCGGCTCTCAGTGCCTGTGAAGATGTCCTGGACCTCTGTGTCTTTGCTCGCCTGACCCAGGCTCCACGATTGGTGTGGTAGTGTCCTGTTGCTGGGCTTCATTGGTGCCTCAACTCCACCCCAGTTGATTGCTCTGACTTCCCCGATGCCTCAGGGGATCAAAAGATGAATTTACCTGTTGAACTGGGGTCAACAGTTCTGAAAGTGTGTGGGGCTGGGCTCACCTCTCCACCTGCGGACCAGCAACCTTGATACCACCATCATGAATCGGCTTCACTGCGTTCTGATGGCGGGTGTGAGTGGCATTTCAGAGGACTTGTTGGGCTATGGAGGTGTCAGGATGGCCAGGTTTGGAGGCTCGCTGGGCGGGAACCGGTAGAGACAGGTGCCATTGCATGGACTGCAAGGCACCTCCTCCCACCCCCCCCAAGAAGTTACAAGTTACATGGTAAAATACCCCAGCAGGAGTAGCATTCTTACTGCTCAGCCCACTTTCTCTAACTGACACTCTTACAGGCACTCATCAATATTCTGTCATCACACACTGGCTGAGAAGCAGTGAACAGAGAATCTGTGGAGACTGGGATTACAGCTAACAGGTTATAGCACATCATTTTCCCTTGAAAAAAAAAAAAAATACAACAGGAAATGTAAGATAGAAAACAATGAAATATAAACAAATGTAAGAGTCTAGCTTTGAAATGTCCTATAAATTATTTGATTAATTAATTGATTGATTAACTTCTCAAGACCTGGCTGTTTGAGCAGTAGCAGCATCTCCCCCCTCACCTTCTCCCCCTCTCCTTCTCAGTGCTTTGAGACCCTCACGGATGAGTAGTGCACTTTACAAATCCCTGATTGATTGATTTGCACATTGGTCGCATCTGATCCCATTCATAAAAGCGCACCCATATACTGGTCCCACTGAACCCATCACCTATTACTCAACCTGGCAGAAACAATCAAATGAACCACAAAATGTGTATCCTTAAACCCTCACTCAACACAGAAAAATGGGTATCTTGTGCGTAACACAATGGGTGTCTTTCAGCCCTCACTATAGCAGTAGGCAAAGGTGTCTTTCAACACTCATTCTAGAAATTTGCATTGTTCATCCCTCAACCCATCTTTGGCAAGGGAGAACCTCATGATTTGAGCAAATGGGTCTCTTTCAACCTACAATAAGCCCAAAACAGCAGGGCATCTTGTGAAATTAGCAACTGGACTAGCCCTACATACTCCTCCATTATTGACTATCCACCGAACCCATGACACTAAACATGGACTCGACCATAGCCACTTCCACTCACCAAAACTCCTGCACACTCTTATACAGGAGCACAAATGCAAAAGTATCAAAATACTTTTGGCAGTTGAGATTATCAGAAAATGTGAGCATAACTGCACAAAATGATCACATTACGACTAGGTGTGTGTATATATACATATAAAACCATTCAGCATTACATTTCATGCAACCCCTATATAAAACATTCTGCCGACTACTTCTCTCAGACTGAAGCAAAAGAAAACCAAACTGGCATCCAAATCGGCATGACAAAAAAATTGCAGACCCTAAGTCCTCTACTATGGTGAGCGATATCTCACCTGAATATGCCACACAGACCGCATGACACTGTATTTGGCAGCAAAATCAGCATGACATTGAAAAAACAGAATAACCATGGCAGTTCTACACTTAGTGATGTAGGGATCTCTTACTACTTAAAGACATGCAGAATGAGAGAGGGAAGTGCTGCAGACCTACGCTCAAAGGAGTGGCAAGAGAAATGAAATGACCCCTCCCTTTGAACTGTCATGCATGGCATCGAATGAAGTGAGCGTGTCGTGCACTTGTTTGATTGCTTCCCTCAGGGAATTCTGACAACAATGTGTTCAAATGGTGCCTTCATCAGGTTAAATCTCAACAATTTTGACCATCCATCTATCCATCCATTACTCCACCCCTCTCTCCAACTATTCACCATTCTCTCTTTCTATCCACCCATCCTGCCATGCGGCATCCATCATTCCCCCAGCCTTACCTCCACCCATTCATCACTTCATCCAGATAGTAATCTGTCAAAGCTTACCCGCTCACTGATCGATCTGTCCGTCCATCATCCAAACACCCCTTTCTTCATCCACCCATCTTTCTCCATCCTTCATTCCAGCGCTGGCACCGTCCCTCCCTCCAATCGTTTTTTCATGTTTTATTATTTCATTTATCCCTCAACCCACAGCTTGTTCATAAAAATTCTCGTGGGATGGTACTTAAGACCCACTTTTTGGAAACCAGTGTCTAATACAAGTCAAGGAAGTGACACAGACATTTTAAAAAGTTTTCTTTTGGACAAGTGTTTGAAATGGAAATATAAAAGTGCAGTTATACAATAATTTAAAGGTAGCTGTTTGCTGTTGAGGAGTGCCGGTGCTCTGCTATTAAAGGCAGTGCACCAGTGCTAAGAAAAGCTGGTAGTTTCCTTTTCAAAGGAGGTACTTTCCTTCTAAAATTAAAGAAGTGCAGGTACTCAGGACATGACAATACTTGTCAATTTAAGTGTGTATGTGTGTGTGTGTGTGTGCGCGTGTGCGAGAGAGAGAAAAAATGCCCCCACCCATGCAGTTCATATCCACCCAGCGTTCCCTACCACATATAAACATACTTAGAAAATGCATCTGAGGTTACAATTGGAGATGAAATGAACACAGCAAGGCACAGAAACTTGATTTGTGGAAGAATAAGAAAACATCTTCAACCATCTCAATTTTCAAAGACCCTTATAGGTCTGACTGTTTCTTGTCACTTAATACTTTGGTTTAGCCATTGGTGGCTGGTGACATTTGAAAGTAATTGGGTTTAAAAGTTGGGTATAACTTTAATGTGAGTGACCCGAGTAAGCTTATTTGACAAACGTGGGGTCTAGGGTTGGTCCTCTTCCAGAGAAAAAATAGAAAAATGATTGGCAAATGGTGCATTTTAAAGCAAAGGAATTTAGTGATAAAGCAAGGCTTATAAAGCAGCGGGAATAGATAGTCTTGAAATATTAAAAACATAAAAAATTGCCACGTATCTTGCTGCATTAATATGTTCAACAGTTACTGTAATGTGCAAATTGTACTGTGCGACAACTTAAGTCCTTTAAAGTGTGTGCTTGCCCAGTGTCTTACACTGCATGCTGCATCAAATTTGGAAGAAAATGCTCTAACCAGGCGTTGGGAAGCACCCACAGCTGCTAGCTACAATCAGTGATATGGAAAAATTTGCTGCCAGGCCTTTTCCCCCCCTCGGGTACCAGGCCTTTTTTGGGCTATTTGGGGCAGTTCTCACTTAGGCCCTCATAACGTTTTGTCCACAGATGCTACCCATGCCACATTTTCATCCTTTTTTCCCAACATCCAAGGGATTCTAGAGGTACCCAGAGTTCGTGGGTTCCCCTGAAGGAGACCAAGAAATTAGCCAAAATACAGCGAAAATGTTGTTTTTTTTGGGTGGGGAAAAGGGCTACAGAAGAAGGATTGTGGTTTTCCCTGAAAATGGCATCAACAAAGCATTTGTGGTGCTAAAATCGCCATCTTCCCAGCTTTCAGAAACAGGCAGACTTGAATCAGAAAACCAAATTTTTAAGCACAATTTTGGCATTTTACTGGGACATACCCCATTTTTTACTATATTTTGTGCTTTTGACCTCCTTCCTGTTAGTGACAGAAATGGGTGTGAAACCAATGCTGGATCCCGGAAAGCAAAACATTTCTGAAAAGTAGACAACATTTCTGAATTCAGGAAGGGGTCATTTTTTGTAGATCCTGCAAGGTTTTTCTGCAGAAAATAACTGCTGAAAAAAAAAAAAAATTGAAATTGAGCTGGAAAAAAAGCAGCAATTTTTCCCCACATTTTACTCCGTAACTTGTTTCTGCGATGTCAGATTTTTGAAAGCAATATACTGTTATGTCTGCTGGACGCTTTTGGTTGCAGGGGATAGATGGGGGTGCTTGTAGATTCATCAAGAACCCTAGATACCCAGAGCCAATAAATGAGCTGCACCTTGCAATTGGTTTTTATTGTATACCGGGTATCCAGCGTTCCCCCAAGTCTCACGATAAAAATGTTACCTCACTTGTGTGGGTAGGCCTTTTGCCCGTGACAGGAAGTGCCCCAAAACACAACATGGACACATCACGTTCTCCCAAGAAAACAGAGCTATTTTCTTTTAAGTGCCTAGCTGCGGATTTTGGCCTCTAGCTCAACCGGCACCTAGGGAAACCTACCAAACATATACATTTTTGAGAACTAGATACACATAGGGGAATCCAAGATGGGGTGACCTGTGAGGCTCTCACAAGGTTCTGTTACACAGAATCCTTTACAAACCTCAAAATTTGGCCAAAAATGCTTTTTCCTCACATTTCGGTGACAGAAAGTTCTGGAATCTGAGAGGAGCCACTAATTTCCTTCCACCCAGCATTTCCCCAAGTCTCCTGATAAACATGGTACCTCGCTTGTATGGGTAGGCCTAGTGCCCGTGAAAGGAAAAGCCCCAAAACACTATCTGGACACATCAGAATTATCACATTCAAAACTACCTGTTTTTGCGGGTCGGCACCTATGTTTTGGTCCTGAGCACAGTAGCCATATAGGGAAACCTTCCAAACCCAAACATTTCTGAAAACTAGACACCTGAGGGAGTCCAGGGAGGTGTGACGTGTGGATTCTCCAGTGTTTTCCTACCCAGAATCCTCCGCAAAGCTCAAATTTAGCAAAAAAACCCACATTTTCCGCTCATTTCTGTGTGGGATCACCGCACAAGGACACATTTCCTACCACCCAATGTTACACTCTGTCTCCAGATAAAAAATTATACCTCACTTGTGTAGGTGGGCCAAATGCCTGTGACAGGGAAGAGCCAAAAACCTTTGGAAATTGAAGGGGAACCAAAGCGGATCTAAAAGGTCAGTTTGAAAAACAAATATTTTTAGGCTGACAAGTGGGGCAGAATTATTATCGGTATAGATGCGGCAATGATGGGTGGTAGGAATTTTGTGGATTCCTGCAGGTTCCGGAAGTTTCCATCACAAAAATGTAGGGAAAATGTGTGATTTCCAGCAGGGCATTGTGGGTAAGAAAATGGTGCAGGGTGCATGTGAATCACACCATCCTGGACTCACCTGGTTTTCAGATGTGTCTAGGTCTTGTGGATTTTTCTACATGACAGCGTCCCTAAGTCCAAAAAGTGCAGCCTTCACCATTCCAAGTGGGACGATTTTGAGAGTTAGCCAAGCTCTCATGGCCCAAATGTAAAACCAAAACCCAGAATAATCAAATGTCCTCTTGCTTGCCGTGGATTAAGAGTTTTAGTGTGCAGGGGAAAGCTGAAAGTCTGTTACCTCCATCAGTTGGGGTGAGGGCATAACCATGCCCATACTCGTTGGTATCTACCAGCCCACTATTTTTTTTAATGTTTTTATTTCCTGGCATCTAGTAGGCTTTCTGCCCCCCTGGGGAGTGGATCGGGAGTAATTGCCCCATCTACCCACCGGTGGGCAGAACAACTTTGTCCCCGTTTATTTGGTGTGGGGGTATGGCCATATCCCCACCCTCTTTTTTTTGGAAAAAAAACTTTCCTGGTGTCTGGTGGTGTTTATGCCCCCATGGGGGGCAGATGAGCCTTACAAAAATAGGCTGATGTGCCCCCAAGGCGAGTAGAAATGGCCTAAAATAAATTTGCCCCCCACGGAGCAATCCTTGCCTAAGGGGTCACTCTCCTTGCATGAAATTGGCACAAAAAAAATCCCTGGTGTCTAGTGGTTTCTGCCCCTCTTGGGGGCAGATTGGCCTAATAAAAATAGGCTAGAAATGGCCTAAAAACAATTTGCTGACACCCCCCACCCCCCCTCAAAGGGGAGAGACCCTTGCCTGAGGGGGTTGCTCTCCTTATCAATGTAAACAATTAAAAAAAATTCCCTGGTGTCTAGTGACTCCCGCCGTGGGCCTGGTGTAGGATGAGCTGGTCTCGTCTCGTCCCCAGCACACGGGAACCGTGGCCGAGGGATAGACCAGCTCGCCCCAGGCACCATACTGGTTAAGTAGGATGAAAAAAGTGGGGGCTTGCTAAAAGGGAATAGGTAAAATAAATTTCTCTGATTTCCATTGTGTCCCACCTGACCGATTTATTTTGGTTTTTCACTGAGATGTAATTGCATTCAAATATACATCACAGCAACTGACATACACCTAAAACCTGTCAGTATGATTGGCTTTTTCAGTGGTTGCTAGTTGTTTAAGATAAATGAGTAACAACAATGATTTGTTAAAATACCATTGGAAATGTTTCAATTTTAAAATTGTTAGTCTGTGAACCAAATAGTATTGCCACCTGTGGAATGTGTTTTGGCTTTAGCTATGTTTGCTTTATGTTAGAAATGTATGCCTTTTTTCTCTGCATATCTCGTCCATCTGCACATCTTCAACTGCTGCTTATTCCTCCTCGGCACCCTCTTTTCACTCTACCCCAAATGCACTTCCTCGCATCCCCTCACTTCTTCACTTACAAACATACTCCACTCACTCACATTTAAGCAATTTATTTCCTTTTGCCTTGTAAATATTTTGACATGCAGAACCCCTTCACACACATTTCCACAGACTTGCAATAACAACTAGAATACATGACAATAGTTCTGTGTACTCATTTGCAACTGGAATACATGACAGTTCTGTGTGCTCTGCAGAGAGGCAATCCACTGACAGGCACTTTGCTTTGACTTCAGCCTCAGTGCTCTTGATCAAAGCCCCTAATGAACACCAGGCAGTGCTCAAAGTATGCACTATGCAAGACATATGAGATGCGCAGAAAAGAATACTGTAACACAACATGACAAAATAGCTAACACTTCTGGGGAATGCAAGATTAAGTAAAACGTGAAATAAGAGAGAAACTAAATAGCGGAGATACATTGCCTTAACGTTTTAAACATTAATTGTTTGTAAAATCATCCATGTTTTTGGCATTAATGTTAATGACATGAAGGTAAAAGGCCAGTTTTACCTCCATACAGCAGATAACTGTCTTTACTATAAGCACATATTTTCCCCTTACGCTTTCCTCCAATATTGGATCAACTTCGCAAGGGAACAAAACGCTGTTATTTTTTTAGATCAATTTCATGGGGAACAAATACAGCAGTTCTACTTCTAATGGGGCCAGCAACATGCAGCCAGGGCTTGGGGTGTCACAGTGGGCGAGGTGAGCGCGACTTGGGGGTCTCAGCCCAATATACATAATACAAGATTAACATTAAAACACCATTACAGAGGACAAGGCACCAAGTTACACATGCTTGCATCCACTCCTACAGGTAACAAATGGAAAAGGGTGGGGTCTATACCTATGAATGATTGAGGGCTGCCCTCATGCAGGGATGGAGGCTCCGGTGCCCAAACCATGATGCTGAAAGCGTCACTTGCCTATAGCGAATACCACCATAGTCTACAATGGCAATGAAGGGCTTTAGAACGGTAAGCCCTGCGTCGTGCATCACATTGCGGAAAGTTGATTTTACTGCCTGGCTTCTGCCTCCTGTTTCAGAGCGAGGTGGGGCAGGCAGCCTGTGACAGACAGCCCAGACTTAAGTAAATTTATTTAGAGATACAATCGTATTTCTAAATAAATCGATCTAATTAATATTTGTTCAGGATAGTGTAGGAATTTCAGTGGGGTGCAGCCACTGAGTTCTAATGGAGAAACCGCTCCTGGGCACAGCTGCACCATTTCTACATATAATAGTAGGTACTTGCATATCTGGCAATCTCTGTATTCGGTTATCTGCGATATCTCATACTTAAACACAGCTACAAGTTTGACCCTTGATTGGAGTGCTTCTATGGTCCCCAGGTACTACAATCAGCATTTTCCACATGTAGACCGTTGGACCTGTCAGTTTTAGGGTGGTCCTCCCCCAAACTTTTGCCTTATCCTCTCATTTGGCTGCATTTGTTTTGTTGGCCTTAGGACTCTGTACACTTACTACTGGCCAGTGCTAGAGTGCTTCTGCTCACTCCACAAAACATGGTAAGATTGGCTTACACCTAACTGCCATATTTAATTTACTTATAACTCCCTAGTAAATAGTATACCTTGTACCAAGGGCCGATTAATTAAATCACCTATGCAAACTTAACAGAGTATACAAATTATTAATCAAAAAAGCTAAAAAAAAAGCTACTACTTGACAATACTAAATCAGCGAATAAATAATTTTATAAAATTCTCAACACATTTCTAATACCCAAATGTATGGAATGAACTCTTCCCATTACTCAAGAATTCACAGTCAAACTGGCAAATCATTATAATCAAATCAAAAACATTTATAAAGCGCGCTACTCAACCGTGAGGGTCTCAAGGCGCATGGGGAAGGGGGTTACTGCTGCTCGAAGAGCCAGGTTTTGAGCTGCCTCCGGAATGCAGGGTGGTCCTGGGTGGTCCTGAGGTTGGCGGGGAGGGAGTTCCATGTCTTGGCCGCCAGGTAGGAGAAGGATTTCCCACCTGCCGTGGTGCAGCGGATGCGAGGGACGGCGGCGAGTGCGAGGTTGGCGGAGCGAAGTTGACGGGTGGGTGTGTAGAAACTGAGGCGACGGTTGAGGTACTCGGGTCCCTTGTTGTGGAGGGCTTTGTGTGCGTGGGTGAGGAGCCGTAAGGTGATTCTTTTGCTGACGGGAAGCCAGTGCAGGTGTCTCAGGTGGGCGGAGATGTGGCTGTTGCGGGGTATGTCGAGGACAAGGCGGGCGAGGCGTTTTGTATTCGCTGCAGACGTTTCTGGAGTTTAGCGGTGGTTCCTGCGTATAGGGTTTTCCGTGGTCCAGGCGGCTTGTGACGAGGGAGTGGGTCACAGGTTTTCTGGTGACGGCGGGGATCCAGCGGAAGATCTTTCAGAGCATGCGGAGAGTGAGGAAGTAGGAGGATGATATGGCGTTGACTTGTTTGGTCATGGTGAGAAGCGGGTCCAGGATGAATCCGAGGTTGCATGCGTGGTCTGAGGGGGTTGGGGCGGTGCCTAGGGCCGTGGACCACCAAAAGTCGTCCCAGGCGGTCGGGGTGTTTCCGAGGATGAGGACCTCAGTTTTTTCTGAATTCAGTTTCAGACGGCTGAGTTTCATCCATTCTGCGACGTCTTTCATTACATCTTGCAGGTTGGTCTTGGCGCCAGTGGGGTCCTTGGTGAGGGAAAGTATCAGCTGAGTGTCGTCGGCGTAAGAGGTGATGTTGATGTTGTGTTTGCGTACGATGTCGGCGAGGGGGCTCATGTAGACATTGAAGAGAGTCGGGCTGAGCGAGGAGCCTTGTGGGACGCCGCAGATGATCTCGGTGGGGTCTGAGCGGAACGGAGGGTGGTAGACTCTTTGGGAGCGGTTAGAGAGGAAAGAGGTGATCCAGTCCAGGGCCAGTCCGTGGATGCCGGTGGAGTGCAGGCGGGATGTTAGGGTTCGGTGGCAGACGGTGTCGAAGGCAGCCGAGAGGTCGAGGAGGATGAGGGTGACTGTTTCTCCGTTGTCCATCAGAGTTCTGATGTCGTCTGTGACTCAGATGAGGGCGGTTTCTGTGCTGTGATTGGCTCGTAATCCGGACTGCGAGGGGTCGAGTAGGTTGTTATCTTCAAGGAAATTGGTCAGTTGCTTGTTGACGGTCTTCTCTATGACTTGGGAAGGGGAGGAGCCAGATGGGGCGGAAGTTCTTCAGGTCGCTGGGGTCCGCCGTAGGTTTCATCAGGAGGGCGCTGACTTCCGCGTGTTTCCAGCTTTCGGGGAAGGCGACAGAGGCAAACAAGCTGTTGATGATGGTCTGGAGATGCGGGGCGATGATGTCGTCGGCTGTGTTGAAGATGAAGTGTGGGCAGGGGTCCGAGGGGGCACCGGAGTGGATGGAGTTCATGGTAGCTTTGGTCTCCTCCGTGCTTATGTGAGTCCAGGCGTTGAGGGTGATGGCGGGGGTAGTAGGTTCTGTGGTGGTTGGCTGGGTCTGGTATCCGAAGCTGTCGTGTAGGTCGGTGATCTTCCGATGGAAGAAGGTAGCGAGGGAGTTGCAGAGGTCTTGTGAGGGCGTGTTGGAGTTGGCGTTAGGATTGGAGAGCTCTTTGACGATGTTGAAGAGTTCTTTGCTGTTGTGAGTGTTCTTGTCCAGTCTGTCTGTGAAGGAAGTTCTTTTGGTGGCGCGGATCAGCTGATGGTGTTCGCGGGTGGCGTTTTTGAGGGCAGACATGTTTTCTGCGGTGTGGTCTTTACGCCAGGCTTTCTCGAGGGTACGGCAGTTTTTTTTGATTCCTTGAGGGTGTCTGTGAACCATTGAGGTTTCCTGGTGCTGGGCTGTCTTGGGAGGCGTCTGAGAGGTGCGAGGTTGTCCGCGCAGTTGGTGATCCAATGAGTGAGGCTGAGGGCTGCGTCGTTGGAGAAGGTGGGTTGGTTGTTGCTGAGAGTGGAGCGAATCTGTTCTGTGGGGATTTTGTTCCAATGTCTGCGTGGGATGGGTTTTGTGCGGAGGTGGAGAGTCTTGCGTCTGAAGGTGAAGTGGACACATCTGTGGTCAGTCCAGTGTATTACGGAGGAGTGGCTGAAGGATACGTGGTTGCTGGCGGAGAAGATGGGGTCGAGTGTGTGTCCGGCGATGTGGGTGGGGGTGTTCACCAGTTTCTTGAGACCAAGGTTGGCAAGGTTGTCGAGCAGGGTGGTGGTGTTGGGGTCGTTGTTCTGCTCCAGGTGGAAGTTGAGGTCACCGAGGAGGAAGTAGTCCGGCGAGGCAAGGGCGTGCGGGGAGATGAAGTCTGCGATGGATTCGCTGAAGAGGGCGCGTGGACCAGGGGGTCTGTAGATGAGAGTTCCTCTGAGGGTGGTCCTGGGGTCGGTGTGGATCTGGAAGTGCATGTGTTCGGTGGCGAGGGGGGTGTCTTCGGTGGAGGAGGTGATGTTGATGGAGTCCTTGAAAACGATGGCGATTCCTCCACCGACTTGGTTGGTGCGGTCTCTCCTGGTGATCTTGTAGCCGTCGGGGATGGCTATGGCGATGTCGGGGGCCGAGGAGGCGTTCATCCAGGTCTCAGTGATGAAGGCGACGTCCGGTGCGGTGGAGTCCAGGAGGTCCCATAGTTCAATGGTGTGTTTGTGGACGGAGCGTGCGTTGATCAGGATGCATTTGAGGTGGTTATTGGCGCGTGGGCTGGGTGCAGTTGCGGTGGAAGGCGAGTTTGCAGGTGCGGCATGCGAAGGGTCCATGGGTGCTTTTATGGTTGGCTTGGAAGCAGGTTGAGAGCGTGGAGGGAGGTGGGGTCGTAGCGGTGCTGCGGGCTTTGGGAGTGCTGGGGGCCAGGGGTTATGGCGCTGGGTGCGGTCCAGGCACGGACGCGCAGCGGGCGCCATAAGAGGGAGGAGGGAGCGAGGTAGGAGGGGGGGCCGAGCGGGAGGTGGCGGCGGGAAAGCGGAGGGTGGAGGGGTCAGGGAGGGGGGGGAAAGATAGGGAAGGGGGATTACAGAGGAGGAGAGGAGTCAGGAAGAACAGAAGAGAGGGGTAGAAGAGTCAGGGGAGAAGAGTCAAGAGGGGTAGGGGAGAGAAGAGTCAAGAAGAAGAGAGAGAAGAGTCAAGAAGAAGAGTCAAGAAGAAGAGGAGAGAGAAGAGTCAAGAAGAAGAGGAGAGAGGAGTCAAGAAGAAGAGGAGAGACCAGAGAAGCAGAGGAGGGAAGCGTCCAGAAGATGAGGAGAAGGCCACAGATGAAGAAAAAGAAGAAAGAACACGCAGGACGCGGTGCAGAGGAGGAGAAGAGCACAGAAGAACACAGATGAAGAAAAAGAAGAAAGAACACGCAGGACGGGGTGCAGAGGAGGAGAAGAGCACAGAAGAACACAGATGAAGAAAAAGAAGAAAGAACACGCAGGACGGGGTGCAGAGGAGGAGAAGAGCACAGAAGAACACAGATGAAGCAAAAAGAAGAAAGAACACGCAGGACGGGGTGCAGAGGAGGAGAAGAGCACAGAAGAACACAAATGAAGAAAAAGAAGAAAGAACACGCAGGACGGGGTGCAGAGGAGGAGAAGAGCACAGAAGAACACAGATGAAGAAAAAGAAGAAAGAACACACAGGACAGGGTGCAGAGCAGAAAAGAAGAACAGAGAGGAAGAGCAAAGCATGAAGAAAACGCGGTGAGGAAGAGGAGCGGGGCACAGAGTAAGAGCAGAAACACGCAACAAGTGGGCTGCAGAAGAGGAGCAGAGAAAGATGGCTACCAGAAGCAGGAAGGAGGCGCAGGAAGTGAAGGGAGATGGACAGCAGAGGTGCGGAGAGAGGTTGGAGGAGAGAGCGGAAGGCAGAAGACAGAAGTTCGGGGAAAGAGAGGTGAGTGGCGCGGGGCTAGGCGAGGGGCTGGGCGGGGGGAGTACTTACGGTTTAGCAGGTCTTGCTGGGAGGTGTCAGGAGCCTGGGCAGGTGGAGCTGCAGTGGCGGGGGGAGCGACCTACCCAGGGTCAACCAAGGCAGACACGTTGGACTCATATTTAAAACAAAGGCAAACCACCAGCACCAACCTGTTTTCTAAAATCTCCTCAAAGAGTAAGCCAACCCCTCGGCTGCACTCCATCATACAAATATCACAAAGTGAATTTATGGATTTAGTCAAAGCATGAAGGCCTTCCTTCTGACCTTTGTCTGGCCCACCTCTTCAAGAACATTCTTTTATCTACTGCTGCTGCCACACCAGTAAGAAGAATCATCAGTATTTCTTTAGGTATAGGAACCTTTCCTGAAGACATTAAAAACGTATACATATGCCCATTATTAAAGAAACAAACCTGGACCCACATCGACCCCAACACCTACAGACCAATTACAAATGGACCTTTCCTGTGCAAAGTGAAGGAAAGAGTACCATTTGCTCAGATCTCACAGTTCACTGAAGATGACTCCATACTTTTATACTAACAAACTGGATTCCGCCCAGGAAGAGGCATTGAATCTGCACTCATTTTAATCTGGTATGATCTTAAAAACACAGTCAACCACAATGGAGTTGCTGCTCTACTTCTCTTGGACCTCTCATCTGCCTTTGACACTGTTGACCATGGCACCCTAATTCAAAGACTTCACGAATCCGGCATAGAAAGGACTGCTCGCGACTGGATTGCATCCTACCTTCAAAACAGAACTAATGTCATCTATTCTTCCCCTTTCTCATCCAAACCCTACTTCCCAAAAGCAGACGTCCCTCAAGGCTCAGGCATCTCACCTGTGTTTTTCAATACCTACATGATGTCATTACCGGAATTGATTAATGATATTTAACCCACATGCTGCAACTATACAGATGACATACAAATGCTCCTTAATTTGGAATGCCCCAAAGACTTTGGACACTCACAAATCTTCAGTTGCCTCAGAGCAGTTGGTCAGTGGGTGACCTGGAGCCATCTAAACTGAATGCTTCCAAAGCGGAAAGTACTTTCATATGGCGACTGGAAAAATTATGACCCACTCTGCAACTGGCCCTATGATTTGGGTTCACATCCTCAAATATCTGAGTAAGTTAAAAAAACCTTAGAATTACCATGGACTCCAAGTACTAATGAATGCACAAGCAGACAAATAAGCGAGATCAAGCTTCATCACCTTGAAAACTCTGAGGCACATCTTCCCCCACCTCAGATTTCCACACAAGGTCCAGGCAACTATCTCCTGTACTATGTAAACTTGATTACGCCAATGACCTCTACCATGGACCATCACTACCTACTATGAAAAAAACTACAGCGCATTCAGAACTCCGCTACTAGACTACTACCACATGTAAAGCAATAAGGTCACATCTCCTCTGCCTTGAGGGCACTACATTGGTAATCAGTTGCCAGAAAATCCACCTTCAAGCTGCTTTACATCACCCACAAAGCAATACATGTTAACAGGACCGCTTTTCGTCAGGAAAAAATCACCAAATACATTAAAAAAAGAAACCTCCGCTCAAGATTGGCACCCTGCCTTAAAATACCACCATAAAAAGAAAAAGCACAATGGGGGTAAATCCTTCTCTGTTCAAGCAGCCAAACTGGAATTCATTACCCCCAAATATAAGATCCATGGATAACTATCTTATCTTCAGATGACTACTCAAGAGTCGGCTCTTTCCTTCATAACCACCATATCCAAACAACAATGGACTGCATATGCCTGTGTTGATAAACATTTATAATCTGATTATGTGTATATATCTCAATGTGTATTCTTTAAGAAATATGTATACTTACCATTTTATAACAAAATATATATATACTTTCTAAGCCTGTTTAACAAATGTATATTTTACTCAGTTAAATGTATGTGTGCATATGTATATATGTGTGTGCATGTATGTGTATAATGTATGTGTGTATATATATATATATATATATATATATATATATATATATATATATATATATACACACACACATATGTGTATATTATTCTATGCTTAACATGCTCATAAGTCATTGCATTATTCCTAGATAAATCATTAGATTAGATACTTATGAATCTCTATTTTCATTTTATCTATCACAATGAGCAAATTTGATCTTAATTATTTATCTGCAAGCATTCCGCTATTGAAATATTGCGGGAAAGATAAACAACTGGTAGGAAAGTACACAATTAAATTAACTTCAAATATTGCAAACCATGAAAGTCTGTATTTATACAATACAACTTTAAATCTCAAAATATGATATTCATTATTATATTCCTTAATCATATATTCCCTTACTATGTATTTAAGTATCTATTTATTTATTACCTTAGTCCTAGTGTACAAGAGAAAAAAAAAATCTCTCTTAATATTTACACTGTCTCCCTCTCACCCTATACCTCTATCCATCATTCCCACTCTCTGACTCATCCCAAACCCATTCTACTACTATAATCTCCAAAATAGCCTACCTAAGCTCTTCCCTCCTCTACTGGCTCACCCAAAACCTCAGTTTACTACTACGATCTCCCAAACAACCCTACTAAATTCTTCCTCATTTACCTCACCTTTGACTCATCCAAAACACCTTTTACTACTATGATCTCCCTAACCCCTTTGTACAGACTCTTCCATCATCCATCTCTCCGCTACTCATCACAAGCCTCCGCTTATTACTATAAACTCCCAATTAACACTTTAAAATGTTTCCTTCCTTCCTCCATTACTCTGTTCAATCCAACTAACAAACTCACATATCCTCCACTCAAATTAACACATACTAATACTGTACTCATATATCCCTATACTAATTCACCACAAATCCTTTTGGGTTACGGAGTAGCATGCTACTCGCCAAAAAGTGCTTTGACGCCTCATCAGGGGTAGTAAGTGCAATATAAATGCAATTACAATACAATAAAATACCCTTGGCATAGATCCAATACTAAAGATACATAACAGTTCCCTAGGTGCTCAGTTGAATGATAGTTGAATGTTGTTGGTCCTCGTAAAACTGCAAGTCTCTTATATTGATCTTGCAATGCAGTTTGGTTTCACATAAGGACGCTACATGTGGTTTTGATTTGTTTCCAAAACCTTTAATGCCGATGCCAGTGATTCCCGCATCTCATTGACTTGCAGTTGAAATGTGATGTAGCCTTTATCTGCAGCGTCGCACTAAAGTGTTCCCAGGCAACACTTAGCACAAATTGGGCATGCTCAGAATTATGTTCACTTGCACCTAGGAGCTTGTGTGCTAGGAATCCCACGGATGATGGGAGGATTAGAGTTATTATGCAAGTGCTTTCGCCTCCACTTTGACAGCATGAGGTAAATCTCACTAGCTGAGCATACGCCCTCAATGACACACACTACCTTCAACAGATAACACGCGCTGATCGCTCTCTTTTCATGCGCGTGTGAGCAGCCACCTTCTCATGGCAACGTATTTAATGATATATGGGTCCCCAAATCCTGGCCAGTGTACTCCCGAGGTCAACAGGTAAGAAGTACACATAAGGTACGTAATACATGTATTGCTCCTTTACATTACACCATATACTTGTATTCACTCGCATAACACTGTCACTATGTCACACATACTCGGGTCTCCACATAAACATAAATGGACTATGTCCAATGTAATGTGACACATAGCCATACTGCTTACATTACTTCCAGGACCAATGTGAGATTGTACTGGGTGCTATTCCACCATTTTACAGTATTTCACATTGGTCCCAGCACATTCAGCTGCTTGGGTCAGTCTGAACTGATGCCTCACCTCTCATTTTTGACGCATTGCTGAAGTTGCGTCATTTGTGAGGCTAGCTTCAGCAGTGCACCATGTTTGAGGCTGATGTTTGCAGCAGGGTTCCCACTTATCCTTGGGTTCTTGCGCCATCGTACCTTGTATTGTTAATACAACACGTCTGTGGCGTTGTAGGAAATTGGCTCTGTATGTACTATTTCAAAGTAAGAAATAGCATGCACAGAGTCCAAGGGTTCCCCTTAGAGGTTAGATAGTGGCAAAAAGAGATAATTCTAATGCTCTATTTTGTGGTAGTGTGGTCGAGCAGTAGGCTTATCAGAGGGTAGTGTTAAGCATTTGTTGTACACACACAGGCAATAAATGGGGAACACACACTCAAAGACAATTCCAGGCCAATAGGTTTTTATATATAAAAATATCTTTTCTTAGTTTATTTTAAGAACCACATGTTCAAGATTTACAAACAATACTTTAAATGAAAGGTATTTCACTTAGGAACTTTAGGAACTTTGAATTGGCAAAATAGCACATACAGTTTTCACACAAATGGCAATAAGCTATTTTAAAACTGGACACAGTGCAATTTTCAATAGTTTCTGGGGGAGGTAAGTGTTTGTTAGTTTTGCAGGTAAGTAAACCACCTACAGGGTTCAAAGTTGGGTCCAAGGTAGCCCACCGTTGGGGGTTCAGAGCAACCCCAAATTTACCACACCAGCAGCTCAGGGCCAGTCAGGTGCAGAGGTCAAAGTGGTGCCCAAAACACATAGGCTTCAATGGAGAAGGGGGTGCCCCGGTTCCAGTCTGACAGCAGGTAAGTACCCGCGTCTTCGGAGGGCAAACCAGGGGGGTTTTGTAGGGCACCGGGGGACACACAAGTCAGCACAAAAAATACACCCTCAGCGGCACGGGGCGGCCGGGTGCAGAGTGCAAACAGGCGTCTGGTTTGCAATGGAGTTCAATGGGAGACCCAGGGGTCTCTTCATCGAAGCAGGCAGGCAAGGGGGGGGGCTCCTCGGGGTAGCCACCACCTGGGCAAGGGAGAGGGCCACCTGGGGGTCGCTCCTGCACTGGAGGTCGGATCATTTAGGTCCTGGGGGCTGCGGGTGCAGTGTCTTTACCAGGCGTCGGGTTCTTAGAAGCAGGCAGTCGCGGTCAGAGGGAGCCTCTGGATTCCCTCTGCAGGCATCGCTGGGGGGAGTTCAGGGGGGTCAACTCTGGCTACTCACAGGGTTGCAGTCACCAGGGAGTCCTCCCTGTAGTGTTGGTTCTCCGCAGGTCGAGCCGGGGGCGTCGGATGCAGAGTGGAAAGTCTCACGCTTCCGGCGGAAAATGTGCAGTCCTTTAAAGTTTGTTTCTTTGTTGCAAAGTTGTTTCTTCTTTGGAGCAGAGCCGCTGTCCTCTGGAGTTCTTGGTCCTTTTAGATGCAGGGTAGTCCTCTGAGGCGTCAGAGGTCGCTGGACCCTGGGGAACGCGTCGCTGTTGCAGTTTTTCTTGAAGTGGGGAGACAGGCCGGTAGGGCTGGGGCCAAAGCAATTGGAGTCTCCGTCTTCTCTGCAGGGCTTTCAGGTCAGCAGTCCTTCTTCGTCTTCAGGTTGCAGGAATCTAATTTCCTAGGTTCTTGGGAGCCCCTAAATAGTGAATTTAGGGGTGTGTTTAGGTCTGGGAGGGCAGTAGCCAATGGCTACTGTCCTTGAGGGTGGCTACACCCTCTTTGTGCCTCCTCCCTGAGGGGAGGGGGGCACATCCCTATTCCTATTGGGGGAATCCTCCAAAATCAAGATGGAGGATTTCTAAAGGCAGGGGTCACCTCAGCTCAGGACAACTTAGGGGCTGTCCTGACTGGTGGGTGACTCCTCCTTGTTTTTCTCATTATCTCCCCTGGACTTGCCACCAAAAGTGGGGGCTCTGTCCAGGAGGCGGGCATCTCCACTAGCTGGAGTGCCCTTGAGCATTGTAACACGAAGCCTGAGCCTTTGAGGCTCACTGCTAGGTGTTACAGTTCCTGCAGTGGGGAGGTGTGAAGCACCTCCACCCAGAGCAGGCTTTTGTTTCTGTCCTCAGAGAGCACAAAGGCCCTCACCACATGGGGTCAGAAACTCATCTCTCAGCAGCAGGCTGGCACAGACCAGTCAGTCCTGCACTGAAGGATTGGGTAAAATACAGGGGGCATCTCAGATGCCCTCTGTGTGCATTTTTTAATAAATCCAACACTGGCATCAGTGTGGGTTTAGTATTCTGAGAAGTTTGATACCAAACTTCCCAGTATTCAGTGTAGCCATTATGGAGCTGTGGAGTTCGTTTTTTGACAAACTCCCAGACCATATACTCTTATGGCTACCCTGCACTTACAATGTCTAAGGTTTTGCTTAGACACTGTAGGGGCATAGTGCTCATGCACCTATGCCCTCACCTGTGGTATAGTGCACCCTGCCTTAGGGCTGTAAGGCCTGTTAGAGGGGTGACTTACCTATGCCATAGGCAGTGTGAGGTTGGCATGGCACCCTGAGGGGAGTGCCATGTTGACTTAGTCATTTTCTCCCCACCAGCACACACAAGCTGGCAAGCAGTGTGTCTGTGCTGAGTGAAGGGTCCCTAGGGTGGCACAAGATATGCTGCAGCCCTTAGAGACCTTCCCTGGCATCAGGGCCCTTGGTACCAGGGGTACCAGTTACAAGGGTCTTACCTGGGTGCCAGGGTTGTGGCAATTGTGGAGACAATGGTACATTTTAAGTGAAATTACACTGGTGCTCGGGCCTGGTTAGCAGGGTCCCAGCACACTTCTCAGTCAAGTCAGCATCAGTATC